>NC_057797.1:49418553-49767489 GCF_018294505.1 Triticum aestivum
ACAGGTTCATCGAAAAGTTTGACAAGGGACTAGATAGCTCGAAAGTGGAGTTTGCTCCTCCGATGATGAAGATATATTCTAAGGGTCCTCTCGGTGTGAAGGCATCCATCATCGGATGGCCAGACATAGGTAAATATGCCACGGGGATGCCAGAACATGTCAACGAGAAAGAAGAACAAAACTGGTAACGAGGAGACAGGTATAGTGAGCATTTCTATGACTCAAGAGGATACCGATATATCTCACCTCGGATTTTGTAAAGTATCGCAAAGCAAAGGGAATATAACATTATAACCAAAGGTTCACTTGAATGGCATTCGTGACTCATAGGGATCGAGATGGACGTCTATGGTTCCGCTATCGATCATTTGAACGAAAGGGGTTTTGTTCATGTCTATGTTTTATAGAACCTACAGGGTCACAAGCTTAAGGTAATCACGATATGATAAGTTTTAGTAGGACATGAGTAATGATAAAGTATTTATGAAATAGTTTCATTAATATTCGAAATAGTTTCAAGAGGAACCGGAGGCGTTTTGGGGTCACCGAAAGGGTTTTGGGGTTTACGAGGTAATACCGATAAATTATATATAGGTGGAAATAGTTTTTGGTGATGTTAAAATAATATTAAAAGGATTTAAATATGATTAAGAGGCTTTATGTTTATTTAAATATCAACCAGCCTTAAATGGCCAGGTGGTGGAATACTACTTGGGCCGCTTGAGCCCAAATAGGAGGTGGCGCCCCTTCCCCCTAGTGGAAGGAAGGGGGAGGCCAATTTGGAGGGTGTTTTCTCCTCCTCTTGGTCGGCTAAGGGGGTAGAGACTTTCCCCTTTGTGTGGCTCCCCCTCTCCCCTCCTCCGGCCTATATATACTAGAGGTTTTGATGACACAAGTTTTGGAGCATCCTCTAGTTCTATAGGTCTAGTTCTAGTTGATCCAATTAGAGCTAGACTTAAATCCTCTAATCCTCATAATTAGAAGCCCAATGTGGTTATAAAATCCTCCTTCTAATTCTCAGTGATGATTAGCTCTAGACGGTGAAGCGCTGCTGGATCGTAAAGACCTTACGCTTGCAATCTCTAGAGAGGCCGTGCTATCGGTCTTACGTTCGAGGGATCGTTCATAGATGGTTCAAGGGAATTCAAGTATGATCTACAACGACTCGTCTTCTTCCGCTGCAAATCAGAGTTGGTGACGATCCGATCTAAACCGTTATTGCATCTTCATAGTGTTCATGGTTGATCATAGGATGATTTTGTTTTGTTTTTACTACTATGTATCACAATAGTAAGCAGATCATTACAGGTATCTTCTAGGACTATGTTTATTATCAAGATAATACCCCACACTTATGTACAATGTTGTGAGAGTAAGACCTCATATCCATGCCTATTTCCATATGATTGTTTACATCCAAAAAGGTTGTTAAAGTTCTGGTTAAAAAACTGGAATTTAATTTGAGAACAATAAATTATTTGACTCTTTGTCGAGTGCACATCCTCTCGTGGGTTTAATACCCAATGTCACTCCCAGGGAAAAGGTAAGGGAACCTTATACTATCCAAACAGTGTCTCAAAGGGCATCGGTATCCTTTGCTGCCTCTGTTGGGGGTGTGTCTGGGTCCAAGTCCACCACTTGGTCTGCCGGAGGAAAGAAGCGTAAGGGAGGCACATTCAAGATCTCACCATAAATTTTTGGTTTTTTTTTGAGAATCTCACAAAGCTTTATTACTGAATCATAATGTTCATAGGTACAAAAAGAAGATCGCCGGGTTGTCCTAGCCAAGTGTGTCGGCCAAACCCTAAAGATAACGCATGCTTTGCGAGATTATGGGCCTCCGTATTGGAGGTCCTATACTCATGAGTAAATGAACATGAAATAAAGGTAGTTGCTCTAGTCTTGATTTCCTCGACAATGGCTCCAAATTCTGCTGAGCTTTCCTGTCTGATTGCATCTACCACCACCTTGCAATCGGAGGCAACAAGTAAATGGTTGATATAGAGATCTTCTGAAAGTGCTAATGCCTCCCGAACAGCTAGTGCTTCTAGCACTTGGGGGTTGTGAAGTCCTCTGAAAATGAGAGCTGACGCTCCCATGAACAAACCTCTCTCATCCCTGCAAACCACACCAACTGCGCCAAACGTACCTGGGCGTGACACGGCCGCGTCCACATTGAGTTTGTAGTAATCTGTTGGTGGTGGAATCCACGTACGGGGTCGTGGTACTGCTATCCCATGTGCTTCCTCCTTCTTCTTCTTCAAAAACTCTATGTCTGATAAGTAAGCTTTGATGAAGTTGTCAGTGGCAAATGGAGTCTGGTATATATCCTCATGTATAGCTTTCCGTCTTGCACTCCAAATTGCCCATAAAGTAACAATCATCAACTGAAATTGCTACGGTGGAAGAGAGTCATTCATGGCAAAGAGCCACAGCCGTGCGTCAGGTTCTGAGGTTGCCCACATGTGCTCGACCATCTCGGCTTCTGAAAGTGCCCACACACACCTAGACACATTACACTCCAGCAAAGAATGCCGCCAGCTATCCTGCCCTCCGCATAGGGAGCAAGCACTCGTAGTGGCCATATGACGATGGTTTAGGACATCTCCCGTAGGGAGTGAGTGTTGCGCCAATCGCCAAGTGAAAAGGCGCAGTTTCGGTGGCACTGACATGTTCCATAGCGAGTTCCACCCCCTCATCTCATGTTCAGAGTTGGAAGGATCCTCCCTTTCCTCCAGCCATGCCTCGCGCCCAATCTTGATCTTGACAATCATCTTATAAGCTGACCGTACAGAAAAACGCCCCCTTGGATCATCATTCCATGCCCAGAAATCATCCACACGCCGTGTACAGAGCGGTATTTGCAAGATCGCCTCCACATCAATGGGTATGAACACCTGTCTAAGCAAGTCCTCTCGCCACGCAGCTCTAGTGTGGTCGATCAGATCAGAAACCAGTTGCGGTGGGTCAGCAACTAAGGAGGCCACCGGCTTCATCATTTCGTCCCTTGGGATCCAACTATGTTGGCATATGTTCGTGGTAGTTCCATCACCAATACGCCGGATAGCTCCTTGGGTGATAATATCTCTCCCATCAAGTATAGATCGCCACACCTGAGAAGGATGTGGACCTAGTTGAGCTTCAAGGACTGTACATTGTGGAAAATATGATGCTTTAAGGATTTGTGCACTAAGAGAGGAGGGATTATTCAATAATCTCCAAATTTGCCGAGACAAAAGTGCCAAGTTGAAGATTTCTATATCCCGAAAGCCAAGTCCTCCCAAACTTTTCGGTCGGGTCATCAAATCCCAAGCTACCCAACATGGTTTCCTCTTGCCTCTCTTGCTCCCCCACCAAAATTGACGAATGAGTGACGTAATGCTTCCACAAAGGCCTCGAGGTAATCTGAAGCAAGACATCGAAAAAACTGGTAAAGCTTGAGCCACAGATTTTATGAGAACCTCCTTTCCTGCCACTGATAAAATTTTCTCCATCCATCCCTTTATCCTTTCCCAAACTCTGTCTCGTAAATATTTGAAGGTGCCATTTTTGGACTGTCCAACATCGGTCGGCAGACCCAAATACTTTTCACTCAAAGACTCATTCTGCACATTAAGTATATTCTTTATCTCCACCCTAAGGGTCTCCGGGCATCCCTTACTGAAAAATATGGACGATTTATCATAGTTTACCCTTTGGCCCAAAGCCAAGCAATATGCATCAAGTAGGTTTGAAACCTCATTTGCCCCCTGGACACTAGACTTGAAAAGCAGCAGGCTGTCATCTGCAAACAAAAGGTGGTTCACTACCGGAGCCGTGGGCACCACCTTTATGCCACCGAGCACTAATGACTGAGAACTGTGTTTTAAAAGGCACGAAAGGCCCTCCGCTGCAATCAAGAATAAGTAAGGGGAAATAGGATCTCCCTGCCTGATACCCCTGGAAGGTGAGAAGCTCTCTAATCTTTCTCCATTAAACAAGACCGAGAATGAAACAGAAGTGATCATACTCATAACTGTATGGATCCAATCTGGTGCAAAGCCAAGCTTAACCATAATTGCCTTTAGATAAGGCCACTCTAGTCTGTCATATGCCTTCATCATATCAAGCTTAAGTGCACAAAAGCTGTTTGTCTTGAATCTGTTTCTCTTCATGAAGTGCAAACATTCATACGCACAAATAATATTATCCATGATCAACCTCCCGGGAACAAAGGCTGATTGCTCCTTTGAGATAATATCTGGCAATATCAACTTCAATCTATTCGACACCACTTTAGAAGCTATTTTATAAATCACATTGCAAAGGCTGATAGGCCTAAACTGGGTAAGTAGAGTGGGATTTTGTACCTTGGGTATCAACACAAGTACCGTATCATTAATGCTTGCAGCAGTCTCCTCTCCACGGACGATCCGAAGCACCACTTTAGTTACTTCATCCCCACAAATGTCCCAGTGGCGCTGATAGAAGTGTGCAAGAAAACCATCTGGCCCCGGTGCCTTCGTAGGAAACATCTGAAACAGGGCCTGCTTTACTTCCTCATTTGTGTAAGGAGCGCAAAGCGAACCATAAATTTTTGGTGCCACACACGGCGAAACATATGAGGTCGGTGCACCCTGCACTGATGAGATCGCTCGAACTGGTTGGGCCGGATGGCCCGATTGTTTTCCTCCTCTGCCCAAGACGCAAAGAGGTCCATCAGCAAGTTCTCCCTAATAAGGAAATAAGGAAAATCATGTCAACTCACTTTCCAATTGGCCGTTGCTTGGCTGGCCGTTTCTACTGTTGCATCACGGTAGTGGATGCTCCTGGCACCGTGGTAAAGCCAACTGCCCTATGAGTTGACTTCGGGATTGTGCTGGTGGTAGCGGCAGGTTTGTAAGCAAGTTATCTCAGATAAGGGCGAGGCAGAGCTTAAAAAGAATTACAAACACTTAAGGAAATAAGGAAAATTATGGCAGCTTACTTTCCCATTGGTCGTTGGTTGGCTAGCCGTTTCTTCTGCCGCGCCACGGTACTGGAGGCTCCTGGCACTGCGGTGAAGCCAGCCGCCCTATGACTTGGCGTCGGGATTTTGCCTTTCCTAGCGTCGGGCTCATTCCACTGCTTCTTTTGGCTCATACCTTTTTCGGCTGGTGTATCGTCACTCGTCTGGCTATGTGAGTTGGACGCATTTGTGTCGCGGCATCTCTTCGAGGGTGGCGAATTGATTGGAGGAGTCACCTCCTGTTTGCCGACTTCTTCGTCACCGACCTCTTCCTCATTGTTTGCATCCTTTCCATCAACGTTGGTCAGGTCATCGCCAACCTCCTCAGTCTCAGGCTCCATTAGGTATTGCAACTCTAGAGACAACTCATCTCCAGGTAGCGGAGGCCTCGACACAAAATTATTAAATTCCTACAAGTTCAGGGAAAATGAGAGTGAGGCCTGCAATATAAAGGTGCAATGGAGGTCAAATAAACTACTTACATTTTGAGGAGGGTTGTCCCGCGAGAATGGCTCAACTCGAACTACGAGGGAAATATTCGCTAGTGGCACCTTTGTCACAAAGTTGATCCACGCCACCAACTGTGAATCGTTGTATTCCTCCGGTTTTGACCGAGTAATGTCTCCCAGGCCTTCGTACATGTACATTGGGTGTTGTCGGGCTTGTAGTGGCTGGATGCACCTCTCCATCCATGTCTTCAATACTTGCTCCCCAGTGAGACCGATGGCAATAAGACGTTGAACCTCTGCATGGAGGACTTCCACATCTTTCGTGGGCGCTTTTGGGGAGGTCCAGCACCAAGATCGCAGGCAGGTCGGAGGTTGGGCTAAATATGATGGCAACCCAGGTTGGTCGAGTCCCATCAGGACATCACGGGCGTATAACACCCATTCTCCCACCTCTTCACTGATTTTGGTAGCATGAGCTTGAGATAGCTCAAGCCTGACCTTAGTTGTATGTTTGTGCCGCCGTAGTCACAGACATCGTTGTCATTCTTTTGGACCTTAACTTGGAAATAATGGCGCCATAGCCCAAAGTGCGGCTGAATCCCAAGGAAACACTCGCACAATGCAATGAAGCATGCAATATGGAGCACTCCATTGGGCGTGATGTGATGCAACTGGACGCCGTAAAACAATAGTAGTCCACGAAAAAATTCATGGAGAGGGAAGGATAGACCTCTAAGGATGAATGACGTCGGTATGGCACGATCCCATAGTCGTGGTGGCGGCATGATATCTATCCTCGACGCCATGGATAAATGTACGACAATCCTGATGAAACCATCCAACTGCCAGATGAGACGAGCTCATTATTTCATCACAATGAGACAATGATTTTTTAGCATGATCAGTCACCTTGTCACCTGCTACTATTCGTATCGATAAGAAAGTAATTCAATAAATACCAACTTAAATGATAACAAATTAGACTCAAATAAATAGGAGGATATCACCAGGTAAGGCCTAGAGAGATAGCGTAGCACAGTTTCAACAAGGATATGGCTTTCTATGGCATGGGGCTAGTCTCCTTCCAAACTAAATATTAATTACTTAAAAGGCACCTTTTATATCCAATATAGCTGGCATAACATACCATGTGATGGACAAACATTTCCTACATGCTAATGAGAAATGGCACTACAAGGCTAAGTAGTAATATGCACCAAGTAAACTATATCTGAAGACGGCAACAACACACTATAATGCTAAGCAGTAATATAGCTAGCATAACATACCATGTGATGGACAAACATTTCCTACATGCTAATGAGCACTGACACTACAAGGCTAAGCAGTAATAAGCACCAAGTAAACTATATCTAAGGATGGCAACAACACACTATCTCTGTTTGGATATAGACACCGAGGACCTTGGTATTGAATTGTCTCCAATGCCAAATATCCCACGACATTGGTATTGGGCTTCAATGCCACACATAGTATTTGGATGTTCATGTATTGTCTCCTGGAATTCATAGGGAGGAACAATGCCAAATAAGGTTTGGATGCACAAAGTCTAGAATTAGACAATTTAGAAATGTGTGAACACAATTTGTTGTACAAATTTGGAAATGGAATTTGAAGAACACATGCATAAATTTGAAATATGGTGTATTACAAAAAAGAATTTGCATGCAAAAAAATGGTACTGGCAACATCTTATCCAAACAACATGAAGATAGCTGAAAGTTATATGTCAGCAGTATATCATGACGACCTTGGCAAGAGAGTCATATATGCTATGACAAATATTCCTATATATTCAAGTATGATTTTTCCTATGCCATACCAAAGCACGAACAAACCTTCAATCAACATATCCAGCCAAACAAATTAATATACCAAATCATATTTGACATGGTACAACAAGCCTTCTAAACAAAATTAAGCACATCACTCAATATCCACTAGCGAGCCATCAAATTAGTAAATAGAAGCAAGCACATGTAATGACATGGCAATATAAATAACATGGGAGAGCAAAAGTTGTGAATCTTGTTCACAAACCTTCTATTGGCCTACAGTATGTGCCGACCTTGAAACAACCTGCAAATTCAAAAGAAATACTTAGCACCTAACAATCCATCATGTGAGGAATTAGGATTTAAGATTTCCTAAAAACTGAGGCGAGCTGACTCCACCATGGGGTAGAGGTAAGTAACCAACTCCTACTCCACGACTGACATCGGACATGGACGAGGTGGGTAAGGGGTGGGGTGGATCGGGCAGAGGTGGAGAGGGAGGAGACGAGATGGGTGGGGACAAATTGGGGAAGGGGCAATGAAGATGGCCAAATGGGGCAAAGGCGGAGGGGGGGGGGGGGGGGGGCAGGAGACCTGCGGATTGCCGGAGATGGAGATGTGGAGCGTTAAGAGAGGGGATCGCCCGCATTGGTGATACGACTCCAAAGTATCTATAATTTTTGATTGTTCCATGCTATTAGATTATCAATCTTGGGTGTTTTATATGCAATTATATATCATTTTTTGGGACTAACATACTAACCTAGTGCCCAGTGCCCGTTGCTATTTTTTGCTTGCTTTCGGCTTTTCAAAAAAAATCAATACCAAATGGAGTCCAAGCGCTACGAAACTTTTTGATGATTTTTTTGGACCCAAAGAGACCCTAGAAGGTTTGGGGGAAGACCAGAGGAGCCACGAGGGAGCGACAAGCTCACTAGGCATGCCCCCAGGCTTGTGGGCCCCTCGTGGCACCTCTTGACCTAATTCCATGTCTATAAATTCTTAAATATTCCCAATATACTATAGAGCCACCAGAAATACTTGTTCCACCGCTGCAAGTCTCTGTTCTTCCGCGATCCCATCAGGAGGCCTTTTCCGGTACTCTGCCTGAGGGGGAATCGATCACGGAGGGCTTCTACATCAACCTTACTTCCCTTCTGATGAGAGTGAGTAGTTCACCACAGACCTACGGGACCATAGCTAGTAGCTAGATGACTTCTTCTCTCTCTTTGATCTTCAATACCATGTTCTTGTCGATCTTCTTGGAGTTCTATCCGATGTAATTCTCTTTTGTGGTGTGTTTGTTGGGATTTGATCAATTGTGGGTTTATGATCTGAATCATGAGAAATATTTGAGTCTTCTCTGAACTTATTTATGCATGATTGTTATAGCTTTGTATTTATCTCCGATCTATCCATTTGGTTTGGCCAACTAGATTGATTTATCTTGCATTGGGAAATGTGATTTGTAGTTGGTTCAATCTTGCAGTGCTCCATCCCAGCGAAAGAAAGGGAAAGGAAACGTATTTGTATTGTTGTCATTAAGGATAAAATGATGGGGTTTATTCATATTTTTGGATTTACTTTATCTACATCGTGTCATCTTGCTTAAGGCGTTACTCTGTTTTTATTAACTTAATACCCTAGATGCATGCTAGATAGCGGTTGATGGGTGGAGTAATAGTAGTAGACATAGGCAGGAGTCGGTCTACTTGTCTTGGACGTGATGCCTATATGCCTTGAATATCATCATAACTATGCATTTTTCTATCAATTGCCCGAAGAAGTGCCAGTGAACAACTCAAGGTAATTCTATTAAAAATTATTACACTAAGAATAATGGCAGTACTGTGTTGTTCAAACAACTACCAAATCAACAACATAAACCCTACACGGAAAATGGTTTAATTTTTCAACATTTGAAAGGAAACGAAAAGACATGCGTTTAATTGGGAAATGACCACAATCTCGCTGGAATATTTATGGAATAAGCTAACCATGTCTAATAAATCCAATAAAATTTCATGCAACTCCAAGCATTTCTAATTACATTTAAAAATTAAATAACAATAACATACATGCGTTGAATTAAAACTAAATTTGATCAAATTTGGCTCTATTTAAACTATATGTAAATGTACCAATAAATATTCTAAATCTAAATGCATCTCTAGGTTCTAGACATCAAAAGGGAACCCTTCCATGTTGGGGTCGAAATCATAGGATGGAATAGTGTCAACTACGGTGATGTTGATGGACATCATTCGATTCGCCGTGATGGATGTCACTATTCATTTTCCATGCGGCCAATGACAACCCGAAGCCCGACAAGCATGCTAGGACATAGGCGAGCCAAAGATGGACACATATCTATGAGTTATTGGAGATGGGCTCACCGAGCGTGGTGAATCGACGCGGCAAAGTCGACAGACGGAGTTGATAGATGTCAATTAGCTCTTCCAGTTATTGCGGTCTAGGTTGTGTGGCTCCCATGGTGCGGCGGCGGCGCCGGCGGGGGAGGGGGTGAGGGAGGGGGAGTTATTGTGGTACGCATTTTATGGCGGGGCGCTCAGATGGCAGGAAATAGTTGCGGCACCTAGGCAAGAAACCCTAAAGAAAGAGGAGAAAAGAGGAAGTGGGCCTTCAGGCCGAGATAGGAGAGAGAGAACATATTGGGCTGTAAAGTGTATTCCATATTAATTGGAAATATTTTATTGTTACAAAAATGTAGAAATTAATTTAAATATAACTAAATTCTAAATGGCAAGCGAACAATACGGAACTTTCAATAAATCAAGTTGAACATTAAACCCGAAAACGAACATAGGAAATTCTGGCCAGTCATCCTTTGAGGAGCCGGTAACAATTAGGATTAATTTGAGTAACTCCAAATAAAACGAAGTACTATTATTTTATCATGTTGCGACACCCTTTGCTTTATGAAAAAAGGAACCCGGAAAAATTAGGATGTTAGAGTGGGTTGAAGCGGGTGGGCGTGGTGAGGAGGCAACGAGCCAGTGCCATGCAGAGGAGAGGAGGCGGCATGAGGTGAGATGGGTGGCTAAATGTTCTATTAGAACGATGAAATGAGATGGCACGAGGTAAGTGAGAGAAATAAAACGACTCGATGCTTCTGTGTTGGACAGTGAGCAATGCCTTTCACATAGACTGCATTAACCTATCATACATCAGGAATAAAAATGGCTAATTGTCCTTATTAAAAAAATCTTGATATACGGTAGGACGATGAAAAAAGGAACAAAATGGTTAGTTAGCATCTCCTGAACTTGAAACACTTGGACGAAAATCACTACTCCCTTTGATTCACATTACTCGTCTCTCAAACTGATGTATTTAGACGTATTTCATTGTTAAACCATCCATATAAGCTACAAATAATATGGATCAAAGAAGAACGGAGTAGCTAGAACCCGTGCAACTATGAAAAACAGTTTGCAAGCTGTGAGAAAGCAAGCACAAAAAATAGACAGGCCAGTAGTCAACAAAACAGCTCGATTTCAGAAAGTGAAATGGCACGGATATTTTTTGTGATCATGTCAATACTGAATATCACATACCGTCATAGCAGTTTAGATGTCCTTTTTTTGAGTTCTGATCCAGATGCCATTTTTGAGTTCTGGTCCAGATGCCATTTTTGAGTTCTCGTCTAGATGACCTAAGGGCAACTTTAATGGAGATCACTAAATGGACATAACCAAATGTCCAAGGACATACCCAGAGAAATCTCTGGATAACGTACGGGGAGCCGGCCATCCAGGCGGAATCACAGCAGACCGCAGACATCGATTTTTGCATTGATTTTCAGAAAAACTTTAGATGGCAAAAGGTCATAAAACAAGTAATAAAAACATATAAACAAAATATACTCCGTGTTGCGTTGCTCTGGACCCGTGCCCCACCCCAAATGATCGGGTCTCGTTTTCGTTTCGGGTGGGCCGGTGCAAAAAAGGCGATGGTGACAATCGATGCTTCTTTGGAATCATCGTCATGTTGGTCTGGCGCGTCGTAGTCCTCCATCTCCAACACATCGAAGAGGTGGTTGTGCTCCGCCTCGTAGACGTAGAGCCTCCGCTGCTCACTGCGGATGACGTGGAGGTTGTGCATGGAGTGGAGCACGGACCGACTGATGTCAAGAATCCTCCACTCCGCTGCAACCATGGCCGCAACGATAGCTTCGGACGCGCTCCGCCTCCAAATGGCACTCTGCTAGGAGCTGGAGGTTGTAGCATTGCTTTGCCAGCAGCTACCTGAACACGGGCACCGTCAGCTGCTCCACCAATGCAGTAGTCCACTCTTCCTTCTATGCCTCCGCGACACCTGATCATAGTGCAGCCTCGCCTGTAACATGCTGAACTTGGACACTCACAACTCCTCCACCGGTGCAGGTTCCTACTCCTCCACCGGCGCCTCCTCCATGGCGATTTCCTCTATGTCCATGGGGTCGCCGCCCTCATCGTCCTCCTCCATCTCCTCCTCCAAGTACCCCATCTCGGATATTGGTCTGCATTCCACCGGGCCTCCGCCGCGATTTGGTAATGACATGCTGGCATGAGTCTCCTATACCACGTGGAAAAGTACTAGGCTTCTCACTCTCCACACCTGTGTGAGTGCTTGGTAGGCAGACGACCGGTCAGCCAACATGAATGCGAGTAGGCTGTTGCCCGTCTAGTCATATTGTAATGACCCAGATTTTATAGAATCTGGATCTCTGCGCTTACTGTGTTTTCCCATTATCGTAGCTAGCACAAAGTAGCAAGAATGAATATCAGTAAAACTTACATCATTTACTACAAACGATGGATCCAGAATATGTAAATACATACCATTAACACATCTCAAGCTGGCACATAATACAGCAGAAACATACGTAGTTGCTAAGTTAGGGCTCCACCAACGCCACTGGGCTTGTTGAGGACCATAACTCTATTGTCTCTTAATCCATTGACGTCTGCACATGACAGCTGCAGTGAGTACATGGAATGTACTCGCAGGTTGCAAGGGAAAGTATAAATAGAATATATATATATATATGCAGATTAAGTCAAGTATTGCTGTAGGTTTTGTTTGCATAAAGCCAATTTTCCCTATGCTAAGTTTTATAAACTTCCTTTGAAATTTCAAATAGTTTTTAGTATTGGGATAGAGTGAAACACTTGGATAAACACACCAAGGCTTATTCACCAACCTGGTAAAAATATACATATGATTGAAGTGAAACACATTCACTATGCTCAGTTCTCAACATATAACCCTCAAATCAGATTTTTAGAAAAGAAAGGGGGGATTGTTGGGGAGGGTCGTTTTGGCTCTTGGGTGCATATGCTCCCTAATGAACAGTAAATTCAAAATAAATGGTAAATAAAATTTAAAAATTCTGAATTTTTTCGTAGATGTACTTGTTACTGTAACAAGTGTGCTTGCCAATTTTCGTGCGAAACAGGATGACGGTGCTTCGTCAGTGAAAAAACAAAAATAAATGTAACATTTGGAGGTAACATTGGTCGTTCGACTTGTTTTTTTTTGCACAGATCAAAATACTTAGGCTTTCCTCCTAAACATTTACAGGTAGTGTTTTGGTGTGACAATGATCACATCTATTTTTCCTTCATTTTTTTTACATTTGAAATAAAAAAATTTGATGGGCAGGTGCATATGCTCCCAAGAGCCGAATTGGATTTCCGGGGATTCTTGTTCAATTCAAGTCTTCAATTGCTCAAAGTTGCCCGTAACCGAGGGCTCGACTAATTAATTTAGTTAAACCCTCTGCAGAGATTGTACATGTTCCCCACCTGACACGGCCAACCCCTTTATCATTATACACTTCGGTGCATGAATGGGAGGAGATTAAGACGAAGTCTTTCCATAACAACCCCATATACCTATTACCAAGATGCCCGCAACTTAGACAATTAAGGACCCTATCCGATGGCGGTGATGTGGTAATGGTTTCCCATTAGTATTGAGCTAAGCCAGAGCCATAGTACATTGTAGCTGTAGGGGAAGCTACTTCAAACTATACTGGGAAGATCTCAATCTCCTAAACGGCGGTCACCACCAAAAACATGTGTGCTCATGTCCCCAGTCAGATCCAATCACTCAAGTGTGCAAGTCCTCTGTCGAGCGCAATCACTTGGTGTGAAGACCCCAGTCGGGCGCAATCACTTCTAGACGCTCCCATCATACAATCTGCTCAGAGAGTAAAAGTAAAATAATATTGATTTTGCTTCAACATTCACAAACATTACTCAAAAGAGAGTAAGTTTAAAGGTTTAAAACAAGTTATGCTTTTCAACCCACCCCATTTCTACAAGCATGCCTAAGCATAAGCATAAATATAAGAGATTTGAACCTAAGGATTAACTAGCAAGATATTGTTTTTAAAACTTTAGTAAGCTAACTCATGCACATTACTAAAATTTAAAGAGGTATGCATAATATGAAAGTATAGGTCAAAGCATGGGCAAACTGCAACTTGTCTAAGTTCTTGAAGGTGAAATATTCTACTCTTAGTCGTCTTTCCTTCTTGTTATGGTATATCTAACGATAAAGGAAAAATACTTCAACACAAAAACTAAATGAAGATCCAAATAAAAGACACAAATTAAAAATGCAAGTGATTTAAGTATTTATATTCCTAGGGTAATTACTATGGCATGGTTATGGGTTGAGATCATATATCAAGTTTGGTTTTGAAGGAAATATGACAATAGTCATATTCTAGGGTTGGATCCAACTGATACAAGTAAGGTCATGGGTATAGTTTATTCCAATTGAATCTGGCTATAACCCAATTGCACCCAATTTTCAGATTATATGTTTGAGCACACTCCTTCTCATACTCTAGTGTGTGGAAGTTGATATAAATGAGAAGAATGCAATAAACATCAGAAGCTGCAGAACTAAGTTATGTTCTTTGTCGAATAGAGGCAAAGGTAGAATTTCAGCATTACATTTTCTTCCCTCATATATTCTTATTTCTTCCCATTTTATTCCCTTTTTCATCTTAGGTGTCTATTTGTCTCAGACATTCCTTCGCGAGATACCAGGTCCATTTCTCTCGATCTCTCCTCTTCTCACTCATTTATAGCAGCTGGTTCTTTTTTTGCGATGGTACTTGCTGGTCCATTTTGATATGTCTGTTTTTGTTTTGGCAATGGGCACTTTGATTAATGTACAACCAAATGATAAATATTACTGTGAGATAATGAATTATTACCTCATGTATTTTCCACAGTTGGGGCTAGCTAACTGTAACTCATTTTGCTAATCAGTATGAGTTGGATAGCATGTTTTGTTTTGTTTACTTTAAGCTTGTTTCACATATCAACCTATATGGTTCATTGCTTAGAAGCTTTATTAGTTGATATATGCGTCAAATTTTGTTAGTAAATGCTAACTAGTAAAGTAGCATAGTTTATTTTCTACTGGATATATTAGCATGAACTGATGTATAATGCATTGCTATGCACGACATTGAACTATTGCCTGGATCTTATGTATTAAATTAAGTAGGCTGATAAATATTAGTCCCAAAAGGACAATAATTAGTTGTCATTGTTATTTTGTGTTCTGCTCAGCGTCGAATGTTTGTTGATTTTGAAAAATCATAGGTTGACATCCACATCGTACTAACATTGTTGGCAATTTATTATGGCAACTATTGTATTCCATTGTCTAATCTTCTTGTGTTAGGAAGAAGAGAAACTTGGTAAGTAACTTGGGCTCAATTGTATTCCATTGTATAATCTTCTTCTGTCTGGAAGAAGAGCTCACTCCATGTTATAGTCCACATGGCTTTCCAAAAACAAAGATGTGGCAGTCGTCTTTTGTGCCTAATCAAAAAGTTTTATTCTGCTACTATAACCACATGTGCAATTTACTATAGTCGACATCTTTGTTATCTCTCTGAAGATTTTTGCTTGTTATGGTGGATTATGTATGATCTTTGTTTCCACGAGAGAAGTAATGTTTTAAATACAGTTCAACTTTACATGATGGGTTTTCAACATTAACTTACCTTTGTTCATTGCTTTTCACAACAACATTGTTTTTCCCTTGATGATCCTCAAGTATTTATTACTTGTAAAAAAATGATCACAGGAACTATAATACACTTTATTATTTAGCTGGTATATATAGTTCTAGCTTCTTTTTCTTTGCCAAGTTGCATTCTGTGTAATCTTTCTTCGCAATACAGAAAATGGAGCCTGCCAAGTTGCATTCTATGTAATCTTCCTACGTAATGTGGAAAATGGAGCCTTTTAAGTGTGAGATTATCTCCCTGCTTAGTATGTGTACTGAAACGGCGAAAAAACTGATGTGCTCAACAAAAGGCCTACCTCAATTTTGGATACAATTTGTAAAGTCTTAACTGGAAAGCAGTAACATAGTTCCAGAGCTTCTGGTATATATACAAGAAGTATTGATAGTGTAAGTTAGATGTACTAAGTCCAATATCCTTGCATGATTTTGAGATGTTTCTCAAGCAGTTTGGGGGTTATGGTTACTGCAATGGACAATCAATTTGGGGGTTATGTTTCTCAAGCACTTTGCACTTAGCATGTTAACCATAAGAACAAAGAATGAAAAGGAGTGTCAAATTGATTGTCGATTCAGTTGCCACAGTAGAATCCTATACTAAAAACTCAATATGTTGCAATGAAATAATTGGTGGTTTATTAATATATTGAATAAGAATGTCATCCAAACTTACATGCATGTTTGTAGCTTCATTAAACAACAATATACTACTATATGTTGCATCTGCATTTATGTGAAAGGAACAAAATATGCACCACATCAGTTGTACCATGATAAGTGCCAAGTTTCGAGTGCGGCGTTTCTGCTCCCGGGCTTAGCTGCACCAGCGCTGACGAAAAAAATCAAAACGAATACTAGAAAAATTCAAAACTTTCCAAATTTTTTTGGGTGGTAGATAATTTGATGCGTGAGGTTCGCTGCAAATTTCAACTCGTTGAGTAGCTCTCTGCAAAAAAGACAAAATCGGGGTCTGTAAAAAAGTTTACTGTTCACGCACTGTTTTGACCCGATTTGTCTTTTTTGCCGGGAGCTGCTCAGATATTCAAATGAGTTGAAATTTGGAGCAGACCTCACGCATCAAATTATCTACCACGTAATTTTTTTGGATTTGTGTGAATTTTTCTAGTATTTGTTTTGAATTTTTTCTGACCGGGAGCAGATGAGGCTGGGCACCGATTTGGATTTTCGCCATGTTTCAAACATTATTCCTTTGAATATCTCTCTGCTTAGTTTACTCCATACGGATACAACAATGCTAACCCTAGCCTCAAATCATCCCACAACTAATTGACTTTATTAATGTCATAATCATTGCTTCGTCCATGCTAAATTACATATCCCACTTTGTCTATTCCGAGCAGACAGTAAATTTAAATTATCTATGTTACTATGCAGATTACTGACACTAACAAAGGGTATATGCCATTTTACCCTGACTCTTCTTACCCCTAATCTCACATGCAGTGAGTGGAGTGATAGGGACATTATCTTTTCTATTAAAAAAGAAAAGGACAGACAGGGATATTGCTCTATCTCTTCCACCTAGCTACTCCCTCCGTTCCGAAATAGATGACTCAACTTTGTACTAACTTTAGTACAAAGTTGAGTCATCTATTTTGGAACGGAGGGAGTATCTCCGAAGCGTGTGCGTGCGTGGGTCCTCACTCCAAACAAACAAACATACTCACAATTAGATAATATAATTTTGCCAGATGCAGAGGCCGGAGGTCTTCCTCCTTTTTTAAAATAAAGATAATGTGATTAGCTTTTACAAGACAAACAATCCTTTTACTATATCTTGCGTACTAGCACAGTTTCGAAATCTAATTTCGAATAATTAACTGCGAATGGCTCAGTTGTAAAGATCAAATATGGCGTTCTAATAGCTACACTTTTGTACTCGGCCCACAGGCCTCCATCCAGAGAACGACTTGCAGTTAGGCAAATTAAAAATCGAATAGCAACCCATAGATATCACCGAACCACAGATTGTCCATTTGTGTGCATGAAAGTGAGAATGACTGTACATGTAAATGTATCTCCTCTACTACACGGCCGACCTGTCAGGTTGCACCCAAGTCCCTAAGCCTATATATTATACATACACCTACCTTCTTCAACACACACAGCTTTTTAAGTTCTTCTCTCAGAATATTTACAGGGAGACAGCACTAGGCTATTCATAATATCACTCTGTGTCGAATATCCAATTTAACCATGGGTACGGGCCTGCACGCGCCATCCAAGTCCAACCGCGCGGTGGTGGAGTCTTTGTATGTCTCGCTCGCTCGTGGCGACGCAGCGGCAGTCACATCCCTGCTGGCGGCGGACCTGGACTGGTGGTTTCACGGCCCGCGTCGGTGCCAGCACATGCGCCGCCTACTGACCGGCGAGGCCAAGGGGGGCGTGGCCTTCCGGTTCGCGCCGGCACGAGTTGCAGAGGTTAGCAACGCCACCGAAGGCGGCGACCAGTGGGTGGTGGCGGAAGGGTGGGCCGGCCAGCACGACTATTGGGTGCATGCATGGTGCCTCCGCTCTCGCATCATCACCAGCTTCCGCGAGTACTTCAACACGTCTGTCACCGTCCGAAAGCTGGGCCGGCCAGCTAAGGAGGACGTGGTGTGGGCCATCTGGGAGAGCCAATTGCCTAGGCCCAGGTGCCGCTCCATGCCAGGCCTAGTGCTTGCCATATGACTCTGCGAAGTTTGTATATGATGTACATATTTCGTAAAAGAAAATATGTTATTGTTTATTACTCTTACCATGTGGAAGTTGATTTTGGCCAAGCAAGACGTTGTACAGATGATGAAAAATATGTTTTTTCCTTTTGAGAATTAGTCTTCTTACTTGCTAGCACGTATTTTTTGAATGAGTGCAAATCTAAAACAGATACACTAGATTTAGGACCAATTTCATCATATTTCTCCTGGAGGTATAGTTTTATGACACTTTTTTTTCATTCCTTCAAGAGGTCTGTAACCCAACAGGCCACCCACACAATTTGAAGAAAGCAACACGTGCAAATCAAAATTCAAAACTGAGCAAGACTGCATAGGACATGCAGTAAACGACTTGAAAATAATAGGACCTAGATTTGTAGTTTGGGAAATTTTGGCCTAATTAGACACCTAAAAAAATCTACGTTCGATTTTACTATTTTTGAGTCTTCATGAAAGAAAGGGAAAGATAAGAGGAAGAGCAAATACAAAAATTCGACCTAAAAAGGCGCATGATGTTTGGGCTCCGTCACCCAGTATTTTGTGTGGCCCAATCTTTTGCAAATCACTCAATAAGTCTCACGCCGCTTTCATCAGCTGACTAAGATCCACTTCCATAGTGGAAGTGGATCCTCTGACATACAAGAGGGAACTCAGGGTGCTACAGCACCATCCTTGAGTAAAACAGAGGAGGCAAGTTAGAGACCTGGCACTTCTCAGGAATTACTGTAGATTGCAGATCACTGTACACAAATTATTGTTGTAAATCGTTGTATTAGAGCACTGTTCATAGAACTTCAGAGAAGGAAAGTCAGGTTACTGTAGCTCCCTGACTTCCCTTAGCAAGTCAGAGGATCCACTTCCGTAGGGAACTGGATCTTCCGTAGGCTACCTGCCAACCTATGCTCTCACCGTCTTTGTGCTCAGTTTACTACATTATCTACTACTCCCTTCATTCCATAATGTAGTGCGTCTGCGCTCTTCGAGATTTAAGTTTGGTCATAAGTCTGTACTTCATATGAATACAACGTCTATTTTTGCCCATGCAAGCAGTGACTCTGGAGGTGATTGAAAACCTAGGCCAAAAAGCCTCTATCTCTTATCGCCCTTCCATCAAAGGCGAAGGGAGTAGGGGTGCACCTTGGCGACGCTCTCCGCAAACAAGGACACGGAGTATGTAGGTGTTGGAGTGGTGGCAATAGCGCATGGCATTACATCGCAGTGGAATAGACGTGGCCGTGTGCAGCTTCCTGCACCTAGGGGGCGAGGTGGTGCGTGGAGACGAATGACCGGTATGCAGTAGTTCTAGATCTGGCTGGTTTTCCCAGATTTGAAGCCCATCGCAGAAGACCTAGTGGATACTGGTTGTGGGCGGGGTGCACAATGTGGCCTCAATGATAACCCCGGCCTCACATCATCACACGACTAATTTACCTTATAAATATCAATCATCGCTGCTTCGTCCTTGCTAAATTACATATCCCCACTTTGTCAATTACTCACTAAAGCAGACAGTAAACTTTAATTATCTGTGTTACTATAACGAAGGGTATATATGCATGCATGGCATATGCAGTAGGTAGAGTGATAGGGACATTGTTTTTATTCAAAAAGACAAAGACAGACAGGGGTATTGTTCTGTTTCTTCCACCTAGCTAGCGCCGAAGCGTGTGTCCTCACTCCAAACAAATAAACATTTTCTCAGGACCATATAATTAATAAATATAGAAAGTAGCTTTTTATAACACATACGCACCATTTTTTTATATCTTGCGTGCTGGTGCAATTTTGAAATCAATTCTGAATAATTAACTTCAAATGGCTCAATTGTAAAGATCAAATATGGCGTTCTAATAGCTACACTTTTCTGTACTCGTCCCACAAGCCTCCGTCTAGACAACGACTTGCAGTTAGGCAAATTAAAAATCAAATAGCAACTCATGGGTATCACTACACGGCCATCATGAAAACGAGAATAGGTATACACTACACGGCCGGCTTGTCAGGTTGCACCCTACCAGACTATATATACATACACCTACCTTCGTCTTCAACTCACTCAGCTTTCTCAAGTTCTTATCTCAAGTATTCACAGGACACTGTGTCCGTAATCTGTACTGGAGTACTAGGCTACTCAATTTGCAGTTTGCACTTTTGCACTCACTCGACCATCCAATTTAACCATGGGCATGCACGCGGTCCAAGTCCAATAGCATGGTGGTGGAGTTCCTCTATGCCTCGCTTGCGCGCGGCGATGCGGCGGCCGTGGCCGCTCTGCTGGTGGCGGACCTGGTGTTTTCACGGGCCGTGTAGGTGCCAGCACATGCGGCGCCTACTGACCGGCGAAGCAAAGGGGGCGTTCGCGTTCCGGTTCGCGCCAGCAAGGGTTGAGAAGTTGGTGGCGCCGCCGAAGGCGACGAGCAGTGGGTGGTGGCGGAAGGCTGGGCGGGCGAGCATGACTATTGGGTGCATGCATGGTGCCTCCGTGCTGGCGTCATCACCAGCTTTCGTGAGTACTTCAACACGTCTGTCACGATTCGAAAGTTGGGCCGGCCAGCTAAGGAGGACGTGGTGTGGGCCATCTGGGAGAGTCAGTCGCCCAGACCCAGGGGCCGCTCCATGCCATGCCTAGTGCTTGCCATATGACACCGCGAAGTCTTGTATATGATGTACATAGTTTGTAAAAAATATATGATTTTGTTTTTACTCTGACAACGGGAAATTTGATTTTGGCCAAGATATTGTACAAATGATGTATAATATGGTTTTTCTTTTGAGAATTAGTCTTCTTACTTGCTAGCATGTGTGTTTTGAATGAGTGCGAATGTCAAGCAGTTATACTAGTTTTACGTCACATTTCTTCAATTCTCCTAGAGGTCCTGTTTTATGACACTTTTTTTTTCGAGAGGTCTGTAACCCAAGCGGCCACCCGCAAAATTGAAGAAAGCAACAGGGTATACGGCATTAGGAGAAATAACTATTTGGGTGGTTAACTTGCCAGTTGCCACGCGTGAAAATCACAGCTGAGCAGGGTTGCATAGGACATGCAGTAAACGACTTGACAATATTTTGACGACCTAGATTTGTAGTTTTGGAGAATTTGGCCTAATTTGACACTTTCAAAAAAAGAATAAGGTTGTACAATGCATTTTCTAGTATTTTTGAGTCTCCATGAAAAGAAAGGGAAAGATAAAAGGAGGAAGAGCAAATACAAAAGTTGGACAAAAAAAAGGCACATGTTGTTTGGGCTGCGTGGCCCAGCTTTTTCTGCCAACCTATCCTCTCACCATCTTTTCTTCTTAATTAACTAGCAAAGTGGCCCGCTCGATACGCGGGCTAGCATTTCATAAAGTTAAATGGTGAAAGCATATTATTTGATTTTTCAGAAGAAAAACTGAAACCAAATGTGATGGCATTTTCAAATGTAAGACTACTTCAAACATAGTTTAATCTTCGACATGTTCTGGTTTTTATTGATATATAAATATATGTGTTACCCCTTCATCATTTACTTCCTAAGTATGCATGTCATACTAAATATTTTATGATCACTCGCGTTGTTTAAATAATGTTTGTATTATTTTTCTATCTTTTTACCATGCTGCTTAGCTATATATTTTTCTGCAAACATAAATTTAATAGTTGTCATAGTGTTAGTGTAGTTATAGGTACATTTTCTAACGCCATGCATAATTCACATATTTATTTTAGTGATTTAGTTTATTTATGTACTATACATATCCTGTAAAACTTTCTCGACACGTGCACTCTGCAGTACCATTGGTAGCTTATATTTTCACGTTACATTATTTGCTTTCACAATGACCATTTTCTAGAAAGAAATAGTGTGTACTTTCTTTGGAGAAAAATATAATTATCCATACTACTACATGTACAAAACGTCATCTGTTTTTGGGTCTCACCAGTCTGATTCTTCACTTTCCACATTATGTAGTCTTCTCGACTTCTCAGTTCTTCTAGCATGTTTTTTTTAGCCAAAGACTCTATACCAATTGTTCGATTGTAATTTTCATTAAAAGCAATTAAAAGTGTATGTACAAAAGGGATCAAAAAGAAAGGAGATGGCAAGCCCATCTAACTCAAGGATCTTTCGGAGTACAAACGTGTGGCAATGCAGTCTTGAAAAACTTGAAGGAGCTAGTGCCTAATTCTATGATGTAGCAACTGTAAATCTTTCTTGCGTAGCAGCTTCCATTATGTGGTGATTGGATTAATATGCTTAAAGATCTTGTTGTTCCCTTGCATCCAAATATGCCAGCAACTCATAATGACAATGTTCATGGCCACTCCATTTGGTAATTCATTCAAAGCCAGCATGATTTCCTGAATGACAGATCTGTCCCTCTTCTTATTAGGAGTGATCAGGTGCCAGCATTGTAGAGCAAATGAGCAGTCCAAAAAGAGGTGCAATGTGGTCTCAATTTGCTCATTACATAGCACACATTGGTAGGAGGGGAGGTGAAATGATTTCCTGAGAAGCAGACTTCTTGTGCTGAGCCTATCTTGGATCAGAAACCAACAGTAAAATTTGGTATCGCTGAATCACTGCTGATTTCCAAATCTTCTTAAATATGGGGTGTGCCACCTCTCCTTGAATTAGAACTCTGTAATGTTTGGCAGCAGAAAAGGTTGCAGAATTTCAATAGTAGCTCCATATATACTAGCTAGCTAGGTGTGAGAGTTATGTGAGCTAATGTTAATTGAACTTGTTGGAACTGGCCAAAAGCTTGGGTAGAGAGTGACCTGTGAAAGATCTCTTGGAGATTATCAGTCTCAGAAACTTGCTGAACTAAGGACAAACTGCTAAGGGAAAAAGAGAAATGGTTAGGGTATTGTAGCTTAAGAGGTGTTGTATTCCACTTATCATACCAGAATAGATTTTTCTTTATGACACATCATATGTTCTAGAGTGACAGTTGCCTATGTCATAACATGAGGAATATAAGTTCGTGTGATAATTAAATGGTTGGCTGTTGCCTGATAGTAAATCAGTACATAAATTTTTAATACGTCATAATTTAATGATTCATGTCTAGAACTAAAATTGTGTTCTTCTCATGTGCATGAGCACTTAGTGCACATAGCCAGACCTCAGGTCGCAAGCTAGTCCATGGCCAATATGCAGGTTGTACAACCACAAAAAGAAAATGCAGTGTTGTATCTACGAAACTACTACGCGGACGACAGTTGCCAAGTGAACTTTGCATGATGGAGGATTGGACGGTGCTGTCCAGGTTTGCAGTACGCACAGACGGCTTGATGTGCTGCATCATCCCAAAATTGTTCGGAAATTGCCATGTGTATAGCATCGTTCTTGTATCTATTAACACAAAGAATCGATCACGTGAAAAGTATAATATTTGTTTTTTTATTGTTTGATTCCAAGTTGCCGAAAACATGACCATTGAATCTGATAAATGAATCTTTATTTTCCTTTACTACAACAACTTCCTATAGTGTAGTATATTATATAGCAGAAATACAACGACAGCAATCATTCCAGTACAACTTAAATTTGTCTGCATTACTATCTCCTATCGTTGTGTGATTACAATTTGTACGCGCAGTTTGTCATGGCAGATAAATCAGTAAAAAAGGACAAATTTTGGTTGACACGATGATGATATTTCACCCTGTTACCTGGTATTGTATCTTACAGAAATAGAATGGCATTCCAGAAACACTAAAAGCTAAATTTGTAAGCATCATTCTTCTGGACAGATATACTCTGAAAGAAAAAACAAAAACTAAAATGGGAAACGTATATGAGTTGAACATTATTATAGTCGAAAGGCATGCTTCATAACCAATAATCCCTGATAAAATCAAATAGCAATATGTAAGCAATAATTATCTATATGTTAGCATTCACCTTTAAGAAATTAATATCTCATCTTCAGTACTTGGATGCTAAGCCAAGCAACAGCGTTGTCTAGGTGGAAATAACTGGTCAGTTGATGGTGTAAATCATCAAATATGGGGTGCGTTAACGTATTTCATGCCTAGAGAAGGATCTAGTTCCTAAGGATCATTAAACATCATGACAACCATGATTACGTTGACTATGATAGCCGGGGGTCCCACTTATAAAAACAGGAGTCTGTAACGGACCTTATGGACAAATTTATTCACCCTTAATGTGTAAAGCATGTACAGCCCCCTTTTACGAATAAAATATTCGGAATCAGCGAAAAATGTCTGAAAACAAAACATAATGCAATTGATGGTGCTTGAAAGTTGTCCTGGTAGGATCCTATCCAGCAAAATGTAGATATCAAGCATTGTAATTTGAAGACTTATCTTTTTTATGGAGAATTACAGGGATCTTTACTGCACAAATTTTCTTATAGTGCAGGGGTGTTTACTCTTTCAACATCTTGCATTTACAAAAAAATATCTTGGCAAACTACATATAATTTTGTGAAGTGCAAGGGAAAAATCATGAGTATCACGCACTACAAATCTTCATATGCCAATCAATTTTACTTATCTGAAGAAAATGTTTTGATTACTCCATGTTGGAAAGTGCAACTTACCAGTACCAGCGAACTGAATGCTACGTAGGCATGGTTTTTGTAGAGAAGTAAGTGGCAGCAAGTTCCTTGGTAAGGCGAGAAGTTGAGAGGAACAATCTGCCGTAGTTACTGTGGATAGCTTTTAGGCTAGGAGTGAAGCTAGTTGTGCACGTTTTGTGCAGCTCCATATGGTCGGTTGTATGTGCATGCACTCTTCCTTTGTAACTCGAAGCAATCAGCTTCAAACTTGTAGTGTACGTGAGCTACTCCAGTGCTAATGTACGTGCGTGTGTTTGTAGATTGCACTGCATGTAATATGCTGCAACTTCTTTTGTTTTCCTCTATTCAAGACTTTGATTATAGCAGCCCACACATATAGTTGTTATCTGATCTTCTACATTGGTTCTGGGGGAGCTAGCTACCCTATAATTTAGCTAACAACATTCATGCCTGATAACACGTTTGACTGAATACGTACACGCACCTGAAATTTCAAATCTTGTGGTTAGATGACTGAGATTCCTTCCAAGCAACCGAAAAGACCACTCAAATCATCCTGGTTCAGTGATGAATTTAACACTTGATGAATGGAGCAGAAATCATTTTACCTCCAATCCGCGGCAGCCTGCACTTACTCGGCGGCTGTGAGATCGGCTTGAGTCCAGCAAATACACCCCATCCTCCGCTACATCTACCATGATGAGAATAATTCATTAATTGACCGAAAATAGAAGCTCGATTGATGCATGGTCAGAACCTAAAATCTGAGGCGATTAGAAGGTTAAAAAAGAAAGAGATTAGAAGAGAGACTGGATTGGGTTGGCCGCCCTTTTCTAAGATCGGTTACAGAGTTTGATGGATCTAGGACGACATGAAAAGTCGATATAAAAGGATTAAGGAGAGGCTGGACTGGATCATCGCTATTTATCACATCCTCAACAACATCGTGGGGATCTGGAAAATAATGGCACCAATAATTACAATCGGTGGAGCAAGGAAAGATGAAATACATGTACGTACCTCTCTTATCAGCACATAATCCATCGGAGAATGGATTCAGGCTTCCGGGCGCAATCCCATCGATGTGAGAACCTGGGCCGCCGCGAGGAAACCCTAGCGCCAGGACGTGAGCGCTGAGCGGTGCCTCTCTTTGCAGTACGATTTTGACAAAACGATTGGTTACCCATTAATCCTAGGTATTTTTTTGTAATTAGCTAAGAATATGGTGAAACGTTTTGTTCTTTATTATAATGGCAGTGGTGGGTAATTTTTTTACATAAGTCTAATCTAATGGCTATATAATTTTAGTCAGTAAAATAAACGGTCAGATGTTTCTAATTATTGTGGTAATTTCTAGGCTATTTATCTTTTTCTGATGAGGCCATTAAGCGCTTTTTATATATAATAGATTTACTGTCTACTACTTCCTCCGTAAACTAATATAAAAACGTTTAGAATACTAAAGTAGTGATGTAAACGCTCTTATATTAGTTTACAGAAGGAGTACTTCCATACGAATGCAACATCTACTTTTGCTTGTGCGGGTGACTCCGGAGGCGACTCAAAAACAAAAGGCTCTATCTCTTATCGCCTCCGGCAGTCGGCCATGGCGGCACCACCCTTCCATCAAAGGCGAAGGGAGTAAGGGGTGCACCTTGTGACGCTCACTGCAAACAAGCACGCTAATTAAATATGGAGGTGTTGGAGTGGCGGCGATAGCGCATGGCATTGCATCAAGGTGGAATAGACGCGACCGTGTGTAGCTTCATGCACCTGGGAAGGGGAGCAACTTCATACCTTATTGGGCTGCTGGTTGTTGCAAGCCTAAGCTTGTTCCTCACATGTATGTATGCATGTATACGCTGCGAAAATTCTTTTTGGTGACCGAGCTCCAACGAGGCTGTTTTTGAAAAATTCAAAATTCATCAAATTTCATATTTTTACATTTCAAAAATTTTGAAAAAAATATAGCTATACATAGAGGCATAATACACAAGTGTGTAAATTTTCAAGACGAAATACGTTGAAGTGGGGACTGTGCAAAAGGACAAATCTAGGGCTATTTAACACATGACACTATTCATTCTCCCAGGCCCTGAATTTGTCTTTTTTGTACGGATCACATTTAAATATATTTCATCCTGAAATTTTACACACATACGCATACCATCCTTGTTTACTTGTAAAAAATTCATTTTTTTTAAACTGAAAAGTTTAAACTTAATTTTTTTTTTTCAAAAAAGAGGCCTTCATGGAGATCGAGAGCCAAAACGCCTCACTCGTATGCGCAACCATCAGTTGCGACAGTTCATCCTTCGTCGAATTAGGAGGAACAAGCTTCGGCTTGCAACAACTGGCAACCCAATAAGGTCGGAGCCAACTACTGTGTCGACCGTCACATCATTGCCCATCCAGTACGGAGCGTTTCAGATTTTACCTTGATTTTTGTTTCTTGTGTACTGAAATCATTAAGGCTCAGTAAACTTTTCAGTCTCCCTCGATCGCGCCTATAAAAGCACACGCATCAAACCGAGGAGATCTCCAAACCAAGAGGCGATCACAATCACTTGGCAGACATGGATACTAGGACGGCAGCTATGCTCGTGCTGACGCTCGTCCTCAACGAGCATGTTGTCCAAGCTAGAGTCCTCCACCCGAAGACCAGCCCACTAGCCCCGGCCGCTCTCCACCGGTGGCGACGCCTCTACTGGCAACGACGCCGGCAACGTCCATCCTCCTCAGGCCACACCGATGAGCCCAGAGGCTGAGGGCATGGACCTTTTCAGCGGCGGTGGCGCCTCCGCCGAGAACTTCAAGCTTCGACTACCGAGCCCGACCAGGCCACTGCGCCTCCCATTCATCAGCGCCGGTGCCAGCCTTCGCAAGAAGGCGGGGCATGGCAAGGTGCCAGCTCTAGCACCGACGTCGTCATCCTGGGCTCCGCCGGCGCATCCGACAGCTGCCTCGTCTCCCCCACCTCCGGCTTGGTCCATTACGCTTCCTCCCCCCTCGTCGACCCCGGCGGTCGACGCCCACGCAACGAAGCAAAACAGATCAAGGAAGGAGGCAATAGGAACTGTGGTCAAGGATATTCTGGAGATCGTCGCTCTTCTCGTTTGTGTGGCCATTGTGATGATATTCGTCATGGCCGGCATCTTCTCGTTTGGCCGGCATCTATTTGCTAGCATATCTTCTGTTTGTTAGTGATAGCTCAATGAATAAGAGCACAACAACACTGGCGAAGCTACATGCAAACCTGGGGGGCATGCCCCCCCTCCCCCCCCCCCCACAAAGCTTCGTATTTTCTATTTTGTCCCCCTGGCATCCTGCGCTAGCTCCGCCACAGGGAGCAAGGTGGTGCGTGAAGACAGATGACTGGTCTGCAGTGGTTCTCGATCTGGTGGGTCTTCCTCGAATTTGAAGCCCTACTATAGCGCAGAAGAAACCGGTGGCTACTGGCTGCTAAAGGAGTGTGCAATGTTGTCTCCTCGATGTTGAGTATCGTGATTAGATTGGAAACATAGAATAGACTAGGAAGTATTCCATCTTGTCCTTACTTCAAAAAGATCATGCATTCCTATATATATGCCCACGAGGCTCAAGTAATAAACATCGATTCTACCAATCCCTCTCTATTCCTTCTACATGATATCAGCCTAACCGATCCAAACCCTAGCCGCCACCCGCCACTTCCGCCCCGCGCCACCCCGGGGCGGTCGGTCTTCATGATCACCACCGAGGGCCGCGCCACCCGTACGTACGTAGGGTTTATCCGCCAATCCAGTTGATCGGCTGCCCTAGAGAGTCTTTTTCCTGATCTTTCGATCCAGTTTTTTCTCTCTCACCGATCGCATTGATCGACATTTTTTTTTGATTTCCCGATCTAAAATCGGTTTGCATCGCTCGCCGCCATTTGTCATCTTCAACATGCACCTTCTTCTCCAACAACAGCCTAGCCGACACCAGCCGCCGCGCTCCTACGTTGGCCCGCACCGCGTCGCCCATGGCTCAATGCCTCAATCTCACGTCCTACGAGCGTGTTTGTTGCAGCGCATCGCGTGCGCAAGTGCAGCGCTAGCCCGGCTTGAGCCATGGCCGCTCATGCATCTGCATGGCACCACGTGCTGGCCTGATTGCATGTAGGTGCTCATGGCACCTGTGCTAGTCTGTTGCACCTAAGTGTTGTGCATGTATCAAATGGCCTAGCTACGTGTCACGTCCGGCTGCATCACATTGGGTGGCTGAGCGGACACTTCGATTTCACGCGTAATCGGGTTGATCATCCGAGCGTCTACGATTCAGTACCGCCGTTGTGGAGGCGCGCGCCTTCACCGATCAAGCAATGGGTTGCAGCTGCGTTGTCCTTTCGGACTGCACTGTCGCCGCCTCAAGGATCTCTTCATGTCTACATTGACCCGCATGCTGCGGCTACGTTGTCCTTTCGGGTCCTAGTGCCACGGCTCGCGGTCCACCGCCGCCCCAAGGCCGTTCGCTCCAGACCGTCCACGTGGCTGCACTGACCCTCGGGCTCCCGCTGCATCACCCCATCGGACATGGACGAGGTGGGTAAGGGGTGGGGTGGATCGGGCAGAGGTGGAGAGGGAGGAGACGGGATGGGTGGGGACAAATTGGGGAAGGGGCAATGAAGATGGCCAAATGGGGCAAAGGCGGAGGGGGGGGGGGGGGGGGGCAGGAGACCTGCGGATTGCCGGAGATGGAGATGTGGAGCGTTAAGAGAGGGGATCGCCCGCATTGGTGATACGACTCCAAAGTATCTATAATTTTTGATTGTTCCATGCTATTAGATTATCAATCTTGGGTGTTTTATATGCAATTATATATCATTTTTTGGGACTAACATACTAACCTAGTGCCCAGTGCCCGTTGCTATTTTTTGCTTGCTTTCGGCTTTTCAAAAAAAATCAATACCAAATGGAGTCCAAGCGCTACGAAACTTTTTGATGATTTTTTTGGACCCAAAGAGACCCTAGAAGGTTTGGGGGAAGACCAGAGGAGCCACGAGGGAGCGACAAGCTCACTAGGCATGCCCCCAGGCTTGTGGGCCCCTCGTGGCACCTCTTGACCTAATTCCATGTCTATAAATTCTTAAATATTCCCAATATACTATAGAGCCACCAAAAATACTTGTTCCACCGCTGCAAGTCTCTGTTCTTCCGCGATCCCATCAGGAGGCCTTTTCCGGTACTCTGCCTGAGGGGGAATCGATCACGGAGGGCTTCTACATCAACCTTACTGCCCTTCTGATGAGAGTGAGTAGTTCACCACAGACCTATGGGACCATAGCTAGTAGCTAGATGACTTCTTCTCTCTCTTTGATCTTCAATACCATGTTCTTGTCGATCTTCTTGGAGTTCTATCCGATGTAATTCTCTTTTGTGGTGTGTTTGTTGGGATTTGATCAATTGTGGGTTTATGATCTGAATCATGAGAAATATTTGAGTCTTCTCTGAACTTATTTATGCATGATTGTTATAGCTTTGTATTTATCTCCGATCTATCCATTTGGTTTGGCCAACTAGATTGATTTATCTTGCATTGGGAAATGTGATTTGTAGTTGGTTCAATCTTGCGGTGCTCCATCCCAGCGAAAGAAAGGGAAAGGAAACGTATTTGTATTGTTGTCATTAAGGATAAAATGATGGGGTTTATTCATATTTTTGGATTTACTTTATCTACATCGTGTCATCTTGCTTAAGGCGTTACTCTGTTTTTATTAACTTAATACCCTAGATGCATGCTAGATAGCGGTTGATGGGTGGAGTAATAGTAGTAGACATAGGCAGGAGTCGGTCTACTTGTCTTGGACGTGATGCCTATATGCCTTGAATATCATCATAACTATGCATTTTTCTATCAATTGCCCGAAGAAGTGCCAGTGAACAACTCAAGGTAATTCTATTAAAAATTATTACACTAAGAATAATGGCAGTACTGTGTTGTTCAAACAACTACCAAATCAACAACATAAACCCTACACGGAAAATGGTTTAATTTTTCAACATTTGAAAGGAAACGAAAAGACATGCGTTTAATTGGGAAATGACCACAATCTCGCTGGAATATTTATGGAATAAGCTAACCATGTCTAATAAATCCAATAAAATTTCATGCAACTCCAAGCATTTCTAATTACATTTAAAAATTAAATAACAATAACATACATGCGTTGAATTAAAACTAAATTTGATCAAATTTGGCTCTATTTAAACTATATGTAAATGTACCAATAAATATTCTAAATCTAAATGCATCTCTAGGTTCTAGACATCAAAAGGGAACCCTTCCATGTTGGGGTCGAAATCATAGGATGGAATAGTGTCAACTACGGTGATGTTGATGGACATCAAGCATGCTAGGACATAGGCGAGCCAAAGATGGACACATATCTATGAGTTATTGGAGATGGGCTCACCGAGCGTGGTGAATCGACGCGGCAAAGTCGACAGACGGAGTTGATAGATGTCAATTAGCTCTTCCAGTTATTGCGGTCTAGGTTGTGTGGCTCCCATGGTGCGGCGGCGGCGCCGGCGGGGGGAGGGGGTGAGGGAGGGGGAGTTATTGTGGTACGCATTTTATGGCGGGGCGCTCAGATGGCAGGAAATAGTTGCGGCACCTAGGCAAGAAACCCTAAAGAAAGAGGAGAAAAGAGGAAGTGGGCCTTCAGGCCGAGATAGGAGAGAGAGAACATATTGGGCTGTAAAGTGTATTCCATATTAATTGGAAATATTTTATTGTTACAAAAATGTAGAAATTAATTTAAATATAACTAAATTCTAAATGGCAAGCGAACAATACGGAACTTTCAATAAATCAAGTTGAACATTAAACCCGAAAACGAACATAGGAAATTCTGGCCAGTCATCCTTTGAGGAGCCGGTAACAATTAGGATTAATTTGAGTAACTCCAAATAAAACGAAGTACTATTATTTTATCATGTTGCGACACCCTTTGCTTTATGAAAAAAAGGAACCCGGAAAAATTAGGATGTTAGAGTGGGTTGAAGCGGGTGGGCGTGGTGAGGAGGCAACGAGCCAGTGCCATGCAGAGGAGAGGAGGCGGCATGAGGTGAGATGGGTGGCTAAATGTTCTATTAGAACGATGAAATGAGATGGCACGAGGTAAGTGAGAGAAATAAAACGACTCGATGCTTCTGTGTTGGACAGTGAGCAATGCCTTTCACATAGACTGCATTAACCTATCATACATCAGGAATAAAAATGGCTAATTGTCCTTATTAAAAAAATCTTGATATACGGTAGGACGATGAAAAAAGGAACAAAATGGTTAGTTAGCATCTCCTGAACTTGAAACACTTGGACGAAAATCACTACTCCCTTTGATTCACATTACTCGTCTCTCAAACTGATGTATTTAGACGTATTTCATTGTTAAACCATCCATTTAAGCTACAAATAATATGGATCAAAGAAGAAGGGAGTAGCTAGAACCCGTGCAACTATGAAAAACAGTTTGCAAGCTGTGAGAAAGCAAGCACAAAAAATAGACAGGCCAGTAGTCAACAAAACAGCTCGATTTCAGAAAGTGAAATGGCACGGATATTTTTTGTGATCATGTCAATACTGAATATCACATACCGTCATAGCAGTTTAGATGTCCTTTTTTTGAGTTCTGATCCAGATGCCATTTTTGAGTTCTGGTCCAGATGCCATTTTTGAGTTCTCGTCTAGATGTCCTAAGGGCAACTTTAATGGAGATCACTAAATGGACATAACCAAATGTCCAAGGACATACCCAGAGAAATCTCTGGATAACGTACGGGGAGCCGGCCATCCAGGCGGAATCACAGCAGACCCGTGCCCCACCCCAAATGATCGGGTCTCGTTTTCGTTTCGGGTGGGCCGGTGCAAAAAAGGCGATGGTGACAATCGATGCTTCTTTGGAATCATCGTCATGTTGGTCTGGCGCGTCGTAGTCCTCCATCTCCAACACATCGAAGAGGTGGTTGTGCTCCGCCTCGTAGACGTAGAGCCTCCGCTGCTCACTGCGGATGACGTGGAGGTTGTGCATGGAGTGGAGCACGGACCGACTGATGTCAAGAATCCTCCACTCCGCTGCAACCATGGCCGCAACGATAGCTTCGGACGCGCTCCGCCTCCAAATGGCACTCTGCTAGGAGCTGGAGGTTGTAGCATTGCTTTGCCAGCAGCTACCTGAACACGGGCACCGTCAGCTGCTCCACCAATGCAGTAGTCCACTCTTCCTTCTATGCCTCCGCGACACCTGGTCATAGTGCAGCCTCGCCTGTAACATGCTGAACTTGGACACTCACAACTCCTCCACCGGGGCAGGTTCCTACTCCTCCACCGGCGCCTCCTCCATGGCGATTTCCTCTATGTCCATGGGGTCGCCGCCCTCATCGTCCTCCTCCATCTCCTCCTCCAAGTACCCCATCTCGGATATTGGTCTGCATTCCACCGGGCCTCCGCCGCGATTTGGTAATGACATGCTGGCATGAGTCTCCTATACCACGTGGAAAAGTACTAGGCTTCTCACTCTCCACACCTGTGTGAGTGCTTGGTAGGCAGACGACCGGTCAGCCAACATGAATGCGAGTAGGCTGTTGCCCGTCTAGTCATATTGTAATGACCCAGATTTTATAGAATCTGGATCTCTGCGCTTACTGTGTTTTCCCATTATCGTAGCTAGCACAAAGTAGCAAGAATGAATATCAGTAAAACTTACATCATTTACTACAAACGATGGATCCAGAATATGTAAATACATACCATTAACACATCTCAAGCTGGCACATAATACAGCAGAAACATACGTAGTTGCTAAGTTAGGGCTCCACCAACGCCACTGGGCTTGTTGAGGACCATAACTCTATTGTCTCTTAATCCATTGACGTCTGCACATGACAGCTGCAGTGAGTACATGGAATGTACTCGCAGGTTGCAAGGGAAAGTATAAATAGAATATATATATATATATATGCAGATTAAGTCAAGTATTGCTGTAGGTTTTGTTTGCATAAAGCCAATTTTCCCTATGCTAAGTTTTATAAACTTCCTTTGAAATTTCAAATAGTTTTTAGTATTGGGATAGAGTGAAACACTTGGATAAACACACCAAGGCTTATTCACCAACCTGGTAAAAATATACATATGATTGAAGTGAAACACATTCACTATGCTCAGTTCTCAACATATAACCCTCAAATCAGATTTTTAGAAAAGAAAGGGGGGATTGTTGGGGAGGGTCGTTTTGGCTCTTGGGTGCATATGCTCCCTAATGAACAGTAAATTCAAAATAAATGGTAAATAAAATTTAAAAATTCTGAATTTTTTCGTAGATGTACTTGTTACTGTAACAAGTGTGCTTGCCAATTTTCGTGCGAAACAGGATGACGGTGCTTCGTCAGTGAAAAAACAAAAATAAATGTAACATTTGGAGGTAACATTGGTCGTTCGACTTGTTTTTTTTTTTTGCACAGATCAAAATACTTAGGCTTTCCTCCTAAACATTTACAGGTAGTGTTTTGGTGTGACAATGATCACATCTATTTTTCCTTCATTTTTTTTACATTTGAAATAAAAAAATTTGATGGGCAGGTGCATATGCTCCCAAGAGCCGAATTGGATTTCCGGGGATTCTTGTTCAATTCAAGTCTTCAATTGCTCAAAGTTGCCCGTAACCGAGGGCTCGACTAATTAATTTAGTTAAACCCTCTGCAGAGATTGTACATGTTCCCCACCTGACACGGCCAACCCCTTTATCATTATACACTTCGGTGCATGAATGGGAGGAGATTAAGACGAAGTCTTTCCATAACAACCCCATATACCTATTACCAAGATGCCCGCAACTTAGACAATTAAGGACCCTATCCGATGGCGGTGATGTGGTAATTCCCATTAGTATTGAGCTAAGCCAGAGCCATAGTACATTGTAGCTGTAGGGGAAGCTACTTCAAACTATACTGGGAAGATCTCAATCTCCTAAACGGCGGTCACCACCAAAAACATGTGTGCTCATGTCCCCAGTCAGATCCAATCACTCAAGTGTGCAAGTCCTCTGTCGAGCGCAATCACTTGGTGTGAAGACCCCAGTCGGGCGCAATCACTTCTAGACGCTCCCATCATACAATCTGCTCAGAGAGTAAAAGTAAAATAATATTGATTTTGCTTCAACATTCACAAACATTACTCAAAAGAGAGTAAGTTTAAAGGTTTAAAACAAGTTATGCTTTTCAACCCACCCCATTTCTACAAGCATGCCTAAGCATAAGCATAAATATAAGAGATTTGAACCTAAGGATTAACTAGCAAGATATTGTTTTTAAAACTTTAGTAAGCTAACTCATGCACATTACTAAAATTTAAAGAGGTATGCATAATATGAAAGTATAGGTCAAAGCATGGGCAAACTGCAACTTGTCTAAGTTCTTGAAGGTGAAATATTCTACTCTTAGTCGTCTTTCCTTCTTGTTATGGTATATCTAACGATAAAGGAAAAATACTTCAACACAAAAACTAAATGAAGATCCAAATAAAAGACACAAATTAAAAATGCAAGTGATTTAAGTATTTATATTCCTAGGGTAATTACTATGGCATGGTTATGGGTTGAGATCATATATCAAGTTTGGTTTTGAAGGAAATATGACAATAGTCATATTCTAGGGTTGGATCCAACTGATACAAGTAAGGTCATGGGTATAGTTTATTCCAATTGAATCTGGCTATAACCCAATTGCACCCAATTTTCAGATTATATGTTTGAGCACACTCCTTCTCATACTCTAGTGTGTGGAAGTTGATATAAATGAGAAGAATGCAACAAACATCAGAAGCTGCAGAACTAAGTTATGTTCTTTGTCGAATAGAGGCAAAGGTAGAATTTCAGCATTACATTTTCTTCCCTCATATATTCTTATTTCTTCCCATTTTATTCCCTTTTTCATCTTAGGTGTCTATTTGTCTCAGACATTCCTTCGCGAGATACCAGGTCCATTTCTCTCGATCTCTCCTCTTCTCACTCATTTATAGCAGCTGGTTCTTTTTTTGCGATGGTACTAGCTGGTCCATTTTGATATGTCTGTTTTTGTTTTGGCAATGGGCACTTTGATTAATGTACAACCAAATGATAAATATTACTGTGAGATAATGAATTATTACCTCATGTATTTTCCACAGTTGGGGCTAGCTAACTGTAACTCATTTTGCTAATCAGTATGAGTTGGATAGCATGTTTTGTTTTGTTTACTTTAAGCTTGTTTCACATATCAACCTATATGGTTCATTGCTTAGAAGCTTTATTAGTTGATATATGCGTCAAATTTTGTTAGTAAATGCTAACTAGTAAAGTAGCATAGTTTATTTTCTACTGGATATATTAGCATGAACGGATGTATAATGCATTGCTATGCACGACATTGAACTATTGCCTGGATCTTATGTATTAAATTAAGTAGGCTGATAAATATTAGTCCCAAAAGGACAATAATTAGTTGTCATTGTTATTTTGTGTTCTGCTCAGCGTCGAATGTTTGTTGATTTTGAAAAATCATAGGTTGACATCCACATCGTACTAACATTGTTGGCAATTTATTATGGCAACTATTGTATTCCATTGTCTAATCTTCTTGTGTTAGGAAGAAGAGAAACTTGGTAAGTAACTTGGGCTCAATTGTATTCCATTGTATAATCTTCTTCTGTCTGGAAGAAGAGCTCACTCCATGTTATAGTCCACATGGCTTTCCAAAAACAAAGATGTGGCAGTCGTCTTTTGTGCCTAATCAAAAAGTTTTATTCTGCTACTATAACCACATGTGCAATTTACTACAGTCGACATCTTTGTTATCTCTCTGAAGATTTTTGCTTGTTATGGTGGATTATGTATGATCTTTGTTTCCACGAGAGAAGTAATGTTTTAAATACAGTTCAACTTTACATGATGGGTTTTCAACATTAACTTACCTTTGTTCATTGCTTTTCACAACAACATTGTTTTTCCCTTGATGATCCTCAAGTATTTATTACTTGTAAAAAAATGATCACAGGAACTATAATACACTTTATTATTTAGCTGGTATATATAGTTCTAGCTTCTTTTTCTTTGCCAAGTTGCATTCTGTGTAATCTTTCTTCGCAATACAGAAAATGGAGCCTGCCAAGTTGCATTCTATGTAATCTTCCTACGTAATGTGGAAAATGGAGCCTTTTAAGTGTGAGATTATCTCCCTGCTTAGTATGTGTACTGAAACGGCGAAAAAACTGATGTGCTCAACAAAAGGCCTACCTCAATTTTGGATACAATTTGTAAAGTCTTAACTGGAAAGCAGTAACATAGTTCCAGAGCTTCTGGTATATATACAAGAAGTATTGATAGTGGTAAGTTAGATGTACTAAGTCCAATATCCTTGCATGATTTTGAGATGTTTCTCAAGCAGTTTGGGGGTTATGGTTACTGCAATGGACAATCAATTTGGGGGTTATGTTTCTCAAGCACTTTGCACTTAGCATGTTAACCATAAGAACAAAGAATGAAAAGGAGTGTCAAATTGATTGTCGATTCAGTTGCCACAGTAGAATCCTATACTAAAAACTCAATATGTTGCAATGAAATAATTGGTGGTTTATTAATATATTGAATAAGAATGTCATCCAAACTTACATGCATGTTTGTAGCTTCAGTAAACAACAATATACTACTATATGTTGCATCTGCATTTATGTGAAAGGAACAAAATATGCACCACATCAGTTGTACCATGATAAGTGCCAAGTTTCGAGTGCGGCGTTTCTGCTCCCGGGCTTAGCTGCACCAGCGCTGACGAAAAAAATCAAAACGAATACTAGAAAAATTCAAAACTTTCCAAATTTTTTTGGGTGGTAGATAATTTGATGCGTGAGGTTCGCTGCAAATTTCAACTCGTTGAGTAGCTCTCTGCAAAAAAGACAAAATCGGGGTCTGTAAAAAGTTTACTGTTCACGCACTGTTTTGACCCGATTTGTCTTTTTTGCCGGGAGCTGCTCAGATATTCAAATGAGTTGAAATTTGGAGTAGACCTCACGCATCAAATTATCTACCACGTAATTTTTTTTGGATTTGTGTGAATTTTTCTAGTATTTGTTTTGAATTTTTTCTGACCGGGAGCAGATGAGGCTGGGCACCGATTTGGATTTTCGCCATGTTTCGAACATTATTCCTTTGAATATCTCTCTGCTTAGTTTACTCCATACGGATACAACAATGCTAACCCTGGCCTCAAATCATCCCACAACTAATTGACTTTATTAATGTCATAATCATTGCTTCGTCCATGCTAAATTACATATCCCACTTTGTCTATTCCGAGCAGACAGTAAATTTAAATTATCTATGTTACTATGCAGATTACTGACACTAACAAAGGGTATATGCCATTTTACCCTGACTCTTCTTACCCCTAATCTCACATGCAGTGAGTGGAGTGATAGGGACATTATCTTTTCTATTAAAAAAGAAAAGGACAGACAGGGATATTGCTCTATCTCTTCCACCTAGCTACTCCCTCCGTTCCGAAATAGATGACTCAACTTTGTACTAACTTTAGTACAAAGTTGAGTCATCTATTTTGGAACGGAGGGAGTATCTCCGAAGCGTGTGCGTGCGTGGGTCCTCACTCCAAACAAACAAACATACTCACAATTAGATAATATAATTTTGCCAGATGCAGAGGCCGGAGGTCTTCCTCCTTTTTTAAAATAAAGATAATGTGATTAGCTTTTACAAGACAAACAATCCTTTTACTATATCTTGCGTACTAGCACAGTTTCGAAATCTAATTTCGAATAATTAACTGCGAATGGCTCAGTTGTAAAGATCAAATATGGCGTTCTAATAGCTACACTTTTGTACTCGGCCCACAGGCCTCCATCCAGAGAACGACTTGCAGTTAGGCAAATTAAAAATCGAATAGCAACCCATAGATATCACCGAACCACAGATTGTCCATTTGTGTGCATGAAAGTGAGAATGACTGTACATGTAAATGTATCTCCTCTACTACACGGCCGACCTGTCAGGTTGCACCCAAGTCCCTAAGCCTATATATTATACATACACCTACCTTCTTCAACACACACAGCTTTTTAAGTTCTTCTCTCAGAATATTTACAGGGAGACAGCACTAGGCTATTCATAATATCACTCTGTGTCGAATATCCAATTTAACCATGGGTACGGGCCTGCACGCGCCATCCAAGTCCAACCGCGCGGTGGTGGAGTCTTTGTATGTCTCGCTCGCTCGTGGCGACGCAGCGGCAGTCACATCCCTGCTGGCGGCGGACCTGGACTGGTGGTTTCACGGCCCGCGTCGGTGCCAGCACATGCGCCGCCTACTGACCGGCGAGGCCAAGGGGGGCGTGGCCTTCCGGTTCGCGCCGGCACGAGTTGCAGAGGTTAGCAACGCCACCGAAGGCGGCGACCAGTGGGTGGTGGCGGAAGGGTGGGCCGGCCAGCACGACTATTGGGTGCATGCATGGTGCCTCCGCTCTCGCATCATCACCAGCTTTCGCGAGTACTTCAACACGTCTGTCACCGTCCGAAAGCTGGGCCGGCCAGCTAAGGAGGACGTGGTGTGGGCCATCTGGGAGAGCCAATTGCCTAGGCCCAGGTGCCGCTCCATGCCAGGCCTAGTGCTTGCCATATGACTCTGCGAAGTTTGTATATGATGTACATATTTCGTAAAAGAAAATATGTTATTGTTTATTACTCTTACCATGTGGAAGTTGATTTTGGCCAAGCAAGACGTTGTACAGATGATGAAAAATATGTTTTTTCCTTTTGAGAATTAGTCTTCTTACTTGCTAGCACGTATTTTTTGAATGAGTGCAAATCTAAAACAGATACACTAGATTTAGGACCAATTTCATCATATTTCTCCTGGAGGTATAGTTTTATGACACTTTTTTTTCATTCCTTCAAGAGGTCTGTAACCCAACAGGCCACCCACACAATTTGAAGAAAGCAACACGTGCAAATCAAAAATTCAAAACTGAGCAAGACTGCATAGGACATGCAGTAAACGACTTGAAAATAATAGGACCTAGATTTGTAGTTTGGGAAATTTTGGCCTAATTAGACACCTAAAAAAATCTACGTTCGATTTTACTATTTTTGAGTCTTCATGAAAAGAAAGGGAAAGATAAGAGGAAGAGCAAATACAAAAATTCGACCTAAAAAGGCGCATGATGTTTGGGCTCCGTCACCCAGTATTTTGTGTGGCCCAATCTTTTGCAAATCACTCAATAAGTCTCACGCCGCTTTCATCAGCTGACTAAGATCCACTTCCATAGTGGAAGTGGATCCTCTGACATACAAGAGGGAACTCAGGGTGCTACAGCACCATCCTTGAGTAAAACAGAGGAGGCAAGTTAGAGACCTGGCACTTCTCAGGAATTACTGTAGATTGCAGATCACTGTACACAAATTATTGTTGTAAATCGTTGTATTAGAGCACTGTTCATAGAACTTCAGAGAAGGAAAGTCAGGTTACTGTAGCTCCCTGACTTCCCTTAGCAAGTCAGAGGATCCACTTCCGTAGGGAACTGGATCTTCCGTAGGCTACCTGCCAACCTATGCTCTCACCGTCTTTGTGCTCAGTTTACTACATTATCTACTACTCCCTTCATTCCATAATGTAGTGCGTCTGCGCTCTTCGAGATTTAAGTTTGGTCATAAGTCTGTACTTCATATGAATACAACGTCTATTTTTGCCCATGCAAGCAGTGACTCTGGAGGTGATTGAAAACCTAGGCCAAAAAGCCTCTATCTCTTATCGCCCTTCCATCAAAGGCGAAGGGAGTAGGGGTGCACCTTGGCGACGCTCTCCGCAAACAAGGACACGGAGTATGTAGGTGTTGGAGTGGTGGCAATAGCGCATGGCATTACATCGCAGTGGAATAGACGTGGCCGTGTGCAGCTTCCTGCACCTAGGGGGCGAGGTGGTGCGTGGAGACGAATGACCGGTATGCAGTAGTTCTAGATCTGGCTGGTTTTCCCAGATTTGAAGCCCATCGCAGAAGACCTAGTGGATACTGGTTGTGGGCGGGGTGCACAATGTGGCCTCAATGATAACCCCGGCCTCACATCATCACACGACTAATTTACCTTATAAATATCAATCATCGCTGCTTCGTCCTTGCTAAATTACATATCCCCACTTTGTCAATTACTCACTAAAGCAGACAGTAAACTTTAATTATCTGTGTTACTATAACGAAGGGTATATATGCATGCATGGCATATGCAGTAGGTAGAGTGATAGGGACATTGTTTTTATTCAAAAAGACAAAGACAGACAGGGGTATTGTTCTGTTTCTTCCACCTAGCTAGCGCCGAAGCGTGTGTCCTCACTCCAAACAAATAAACATTTTCTCAGGACCATATAATTAATAAATATAGAAAGTAGCTTTTTATAACACATACGCACCATTTTTTTATATCTTGCGTGCTGGTGCAATTTTGAAATCAATTCTGAATAATTAACTTCAAATGGCTCAATTGTAAAGATCAAATATGGCGTTCTAATAGCTACACTTTTCTGTACTCGTCCCACAAGCCTCCGTCTAGACAACGACTTGCAGTTAGGCAAATTAAAAATCAAATAGCAACTCATGGGTATCACTACACGGCCATCATGAAAACGAGAATAGGTATACACTACACGGCCGGCTTGTCAGGTTGCACCCTACCAGACTATATATACATACACCTACCTTCGTCTTCAACTCACTCAGCTTTCTCAAGTTCTTATCTCAAGTATTCACAGGACACTGTGTCCGTAATCTGTACTGGAGTACTAGGCTACTCAATTTGCAGTTTGCACTTTTGCACTCACTCGACCATCCAATTTAACCATGGGCATGCACGCGGTCCAAGTCCAATAGCATGGTGGTGGAGTTCCTCTATGCCTCGCTTGCGCGCGGCGATGCGGCGGCCGTGGCCGCTCTGCTGGTGGCGGACCTGGTGTTTTCACGGGCCGTGTAGGTGCCAGCACATGCGGCGCCTACTGACCGGCGAAGCGAAGGGGGCGTTCGCGTTCCGGTTCGCGCCAGCAAGGGTTGAGAAGTTGGTGGCGCCGCCGAAGGCGACGAGCAGTGGGTGGTGGCGGAAGGCTGGGCGGGCGAGCATGACTATTGGGTGCATGCATGGTGCCTCCGTGCTGGCGTCATCACCAGCTTTCGTGAGTACTTCAACACGTCTGTCACGATTCGAAAGTTGGGCCGGCCAGCTAAGGAGGACGTGGTGTGGGCCATCTGGGAGAGTCAGTCGCCCAGACCCAGGGGCCGCTCCATGCCATGCCTAGTGCTTGCCATATGACACCGCGAAGTCTTGTATATGATGTACATAGTTTGTAAAAAATATATGATTTTGTTTTTACTCTGACAACGGGAAATTTGATTTTGGCCAAGATATTGTACAAATGATGTATAATATGGTTTTTCTTTTGAGAATTAGTCTTCTTACTTGCTAGCATGTGTGTTTTGAATGAGTGCGAATGTCAAGCAGTTATACTAGTTTTACGTCACATTTCTTCAATTCTCCTAGAGGTCCTGTTTTATGACACTTTTTTTTTCGAGAGGTCTGTAACCCAAGCGGCCACCCGCAAAATTGAAGAAAGCAACAGGGTATACGGCATTAGGAGAAATAACTATTTGGGTGGTTAACTTGCCAGTTGCCACGCGTGAAAATCACAGCTGAGCAGGGTTGCATAGGACATGCAGTAAACGACTTGACAATATTTTGACGACCTAGATTTGTAGTTTTGGAGAATTTGGCCTAATTTGACACTTTCAAAAAAAGAATAAGGTTGTACAATGCATTTTCTAGTATTTTTGAGTCTCCATGAAAAGAAAGGGAAAGATAAAAGGAGGAAGAGCAAATACAAAAGTTGGACAAAAAAAAGGCACATGTTGTTTGGGCTGCGTGGCCCAGCTTTTTCTGCCAACCTATCCTCTCACCATCTTTTCTTCTTAATTAACTAGCAAAGTGGCCCGCTCGATACGCGGGCTAGCATTTCATAAAGTTAAATGGTGAAAGCATATTATTTGATTTTTCAGAAGAAAAACTGAAACCAAATGTGATGGCATTTTCAAATGTAAGACTACTTCAAACATAGTTTAATCTTCGACATGTTCTGGTTTTTATTGATATATAAATATATGTGTTACCCCTTCATCATTTACTTCCTAAGTATGCATGTCATACTAAATATTTTATGATCACTCGCGTTGTTTAAATAATGTTTGTATTATTTTTCTATCTTTTTACCATGCTGCTTAGCTATATATTTTTCTGCAAACATAAATTTAATAGTTGTCATAGTGTTAGTGTAGTTATAGGTACATTTTCTAACGCCATGCATAATTCACATATTTATTTTAGTGATTTAGTTTATTTATGTACTATACATATCCTGTAAAACTTTCTCGACACGTGCACTCTGCAGTACCATTGGTAGCTTATATTTTCACGTTACATTATTTGCTTTCACAATGACCATTTTCTAGAAAGAAATAGTGTGTACTTTCTTTGGAGAAAAATATAATTATCCATACTACTACATGTACAAAACGTCATCTGTTTTTGGGTCTCACCAGTCTGATTCTTCACTTTCCACATTATGTAGTCTTCTCGACTTCTCAGTTCTTCTAGCATGTTTTTTTTAGCCAGAGACTCTATACCAATTGTTCGATTGTAATTTTCATTAAAAGCAATTAAAAGTGTATGTACAAAAGGGATCAAAAAGAAAGGAGATGGCAAGCCCATCTAACTCAAGGATCTTTCGGAGTACAAACGTGTGGCAATGCAGTCTTGAAAAACTTGAAGGAGCTAGTGCCTAATTCTATGATGTAGCAACTGTAAATCTTTCTTGCGTAGCAGCTTCCATTATGTGGTGATTGGATTAATATGCTTAAAGATCTTGTTGTTCCCTTGCATCCAAATATGCCAGCAACTCATAATGACAATGTTCATGGCCACTCCATTTGGTAATTCATTCAAAGCCAACATGATTTCCTGAATGACAGATCTGTCCCTCTTCTTATTAGGAGTGATCAGGTGCCAGCATTGTAGAGCAAATGAGCAGTCCAAAAAGAGGTGCAATGTGGTCTCAATTTGCTCATTACATAGCACACATTGGTAGGAGGGGAGGTGAAATGATTTCCTGAGAAGCAGACTTCTTGTGCTGAGCCTATCTTGGATCAGAAACCAACAGTAAAATTTGGTATCGCTGAATCACTGCTGATTTCCAAATCTTCTTAAATATGGGGTGTGCCACCTCTCCTTGAATTAGAACTCTGTAATGTTTGGCAGCAGAAAAGGTTGCAGAATTTCAATAGTAGCTCCATATATACTAGCTAGCTAGGTGTGAGAGTTATGTGAGCTAATGTTAATTGAACTTGTTGGAACTGGCCAAAAGCTTGGGTAGAGAGTGACCTGTGAAAGATCTCTTGGAGATTATCAGTCTCAGAAACTTGCTGAACTAAGGACAAACTGCTAAGGGAAAAAGAGAAATGGTTAGGGTATTGTAGCTTAAGAGGTGTTGTATTCCACTTATCATACCAGAATAGATTTTTCTTATGACACATCATATGTTCTAGAGTGACAGTTGCCCTATGTCATAACATGAGGATATAAGTTCGTGTGATAATTAAATGGTTGGCTGTTGCCTGATAGTAAATCAGTACATAAATTTTTAATACGTCATAATTTAATGATTCATGTCTAGAACTAAAATTGTGTTCTTCTCATGTGCATGAGCACTTAGTGCACATAGCCAGACCTCAGGTCGCAAGCTAGTCCATGGCCAATATGCAGGTTGTACAACCACAAAAAGAAAATGCAGTGTTGTATCTACGAAACTACTACGCGGACGACAGTTGCCAAGTGAACTTTGCATGATGGAGGATTGGACGGTGCTGTCCAGGTTTGCAGTACGCACAGACGGCTTGATGTGCTGCATCATCCCAAAATTGTTCGGAAATTGCCATGTGTATAGCATCGTTCTTGTATCTATTAACACAAAGAATCGATCACGTGAAAAGTATAATATTTGTTTTTTATTGTTTGATTCCAAGTTGCCGAAAACATGACCATTGAATCTGATAAATGAATCTTTATTTTCCTTTACTACAACAACTTCCTATAGTGTAGTATATTATATAGCAGAAATACAACGACAGCAATCATTCCAGTACAACTTAAATTTGTCTGCATTACTATCTCCTATCGTTGTGTGATTACAATTTGTACGCGCAGTTTGTCATGGCAGATAAATCAGTAAAAAAAGGACAAATTTTGGTTGACACGATGATGATATTTCACCCTGTTACCTGGTATTGTATCTTACAGAAATAGAATGGCCATTCCAGAAACACTAAAAGCTAAATTTGTAAGCATCATTCTTCTGGACAGATATACTCTGAAAGAAAAAACAAAAACTAAAATGGGAAACGTATATGAGTTGAACATTATTATAGTCGAAAGGCATGCTTCATAACAATAATCCCTGATAAAATCAAATAGCAATATGTAAGCAATAATTATCTATATGTTAGCATTCACCTTTAAGAAATTAATATCTCATCTTCAGTACTTGGATGCTAAGCCAAGCAACAGCGTTGTCTAGGTGGAAATAACTGCGTCAGTTGATGGTGTAAATCATCAAATATGGGGTGCGTTAACGTATTTCATGCCTAGAGAAGGATCTAGTTCCTAAGGATCATTAAACATCATGACAACCATGATTACGTTGACTATGATAGCCGGGGGTCCCCACTTATAAAAACAGGAGTCTGTAACGGACCTTATGGACAATTTATTCACCCTTAATGTGTAAAGCATGTACAGCCCCCTTTTACGAATAAAATATTCGAATCAGCGAAAAATGTCTGAAAACAAAACATAATGCAATTGATGGTGCTTGAAATTGTCCTGGTAGGATCCTATCCAGCAAAATGTAGATATCAAGCATTGTAATTTGAAGACTTATCTTTTTTATGGAGAATTACAGGGATCTTTACTGCACAAATTTTCTTATAGTGCAGGGGTGTTTACTCTTTCAACATCTTGCATTTACAAAAAAATATCTTGGCAAACTACATATAATTTTGTGAAGTGCAAGGGAAAAATCATGAGTATCACGCACTACAAATCTTCATATGCCAATCAATTTTACTTATCTGAAGAAAATGTTTTGATTACTCCATGTTGGAAAGTGCAACTTACCAGTACCAGCGAACTGAATGCTACGTAGGCATGGTTTTGTAGAGAAGTAAGTGGCAGCAAGTTCCTTTGGTAAGGCGAGAAGTTGAGAGGAACAATCTGCCGTAGTTACTGTGGATAGCTTTTAGGCTAGGAGTGAGCTAGTTGTGCACGTTTTGTGCAGCTCCATATGGTCGGTTGTATGTGCATGCACTCTTCCTTTGTAACTCGAAGCAATCAGCTTCAAACTTGTAGTGTACGTGAGCTACTCCAGTGCTAATGTACGTGCGTGTGTTTGTAGATTGCACTGCATGTAATATGCTGCAACTTCTTTTGTTTCCTCTATTCAAGACTTTGATTATAGCAGCCCACACATATAGTTGTTATCTGATCTTCTACATTGGTTCTGGGGGAGCTAGCTACCCTATAATTTAGCTAACAACATTCATGCCTGATAACACGTGTTGACTGAATACGTACACGCACCTGAAATTTCAAATCTTGTGGTTAGATGACTGAGATTCCTTCCAAGCAACCGAAAAGACCACTCAAATCATCCTGGTTCAGTGATGAATTTAAACACTTGATGAATGGAGCAGAAATCATTTTACCTCCAATCCGCGGCAGCCTGCACTTACTCGGCGGCTGTGAGATCGGCTTGAGTCCAGCAAATACACCCCATCCTCCGCTACATCTACCATGATGAGAATAATTCATTAATTGACCGAAAATAGAAGCTCGATTGATGCATGGTCAGAACCTAAAATCTGAGGCGATTAGAAGGTTAAAAAAAGAAAGAGATTAGAAGAGAGACTGGATTGGGTTGGCCGCCCTTTTCTAAGATCGGTTACAGAGTTTGATGGATCTAGGACGACATGAAAAGTCGATATAAAAGGATTAAGGAGAGGCTGGACTGGATTCATCGCTATTTATCACATCCTCAACAACATCGTGGGGATCTGGAAAATAATGCACCAATAATTACAATCGGTGGAGCAAAGGAAAGATTGAAATACATGTACGTACCTCTCTTATCAGCACATAATCCATCGGAGAATGGATTCAGGCTTCCGGGCGCAATCCCATCGATGTGAGAACCTGGGGCCGCCGCGAGGAAACCCTAGCGCCAGGACGTGAGCGCTGAGCGGTGCCTCTCTTTGCAGTACGATTTTGACAAAAACGATTGGGTTACCCATTAATCCTAGTATTTTTTTGTAATTAGCTAAGAATATGGTGAAACGTTTTGTTCTTTATTATAATGGCAGTGGTGGGTAATTTTTTTACATAAGTCTAATCTAATGGCTATATAATTTTAGTCAGTAAAATAAACGGTCAGATGTTTTCTAATTATTGTGGTAATTTCTAGGCTATTTATCTTTTTCTGATGAGGCCATTAAGCGCTTTTATATATAATAGATTTACTGTCTACTACTTCCTCCGTAAACTAATATAAAAACGTTAGAATACTAAAGTAGTGATGTAAACGCTCTTATATTAGTTTACAGAAGGAGTACTTCCATACGATGCAACATCTACTTTTGCTTGTGCGGGGTGACTCCGGAGGCGACTCAAAAACAAAAGGCTCTATCTCTATCGCCTCCGGCAGTCGGCCATGGCGGCACCACCCTTCCATCAAAGGCGAAGGAGATAGGGGTGCACCTTGTGACGCTCACTGCAAACAAGCACGCTAATTAAATATGGAGGTGTTGGATGCGGCGATAGCGCATGGCATTGCCATCAAGGTGGAATAGACGCGACCGTGTGGAGCTTCATGCACCTGGGAAGGGGGAGCAACTTCATACCTTATTGGGCTGCTGGTTGTTGCAAGCTAAGCTTGTTCCTCACATGTATGTATGCATGTATACGCTGCGAAAATTCTTTTTGGTGACCGAGCTCCAACGAGGCTGTTTTTGAAAAAATTCAAAATTCATCAAATTTCATATTTTTACATTTCAAAAATTTTGAAAAAAATATAGCTATACATAGAGGCATAATACACAAGTGTGTAAATTCAAGACAAATACGTTGAAGTGGGGACTGTGCAAAAAGGACAAATCTAGGGCTATTTAACACATGACACTATTCATTCTCCCAGGCCCTGAATTTGTCTTTTTTGTACGGATCACATTTAAATATATTTCATCCTGAAATTTTACACACATACGCATACCATCCTTGTTTACTTGTAAAAAATTCATTTTTTTTAAACTGGAAAAGTTTAAACTTAATTTTTTTTTTCAAAAAAGAGGCCTTCATGGAGATCGAGAGCCAAAACGCCTCACTCGTATGCGCAACCATCAGTTGCGACAGTTCATCCTTCGTCGAATTAGGAGGAACAAGCTTCGGCTTGCAACAACTGGCAACCCAATAAGGTCGGAGCCAACTACTGTGTCGACCGTCACATCATTGCCCATCCAGTACGGAGCGTTTCAGATTTTACCTTGATTTTTGTTTCTTGTGTACTGAAATCATTAAGGCTCAGTAAACTTTTCAGTCTCCCTCGATCGCGCCTATAAAAGCACACGCATCAAACCGAGGAGATCTCCAAACCAAGAGGCGATCACAATCACTTGGCAGACATGGATACTAGGACGGCAGCTATGCTCGTGCTGACGCTCGTCCTCAACGAGCGTTGTCCAAGCTAGAGTCCTCCACCCGAAGACCAGCCCACTAGCCCCGGCCGCTCTCCACCGGTGGCGACGCCTCTACTGGCAACGACGCCGGCAACGTCCATCCTCCTCAGGCCACACCGATGAGCCCAGAGGCTGAGGGCATGGACCTTTTCAGCGGCGGTGGCGCCTCCGCCGAGAACTTCAAGCTTCGACTACCGAGCCCGACCAGGCCACTGCGCCTCCCATTCATCAGCGCCGGTGCCAGCCTTCGCAAGAAGCGGGGCATGGCAAGGTGCCAGCTCTAGCACCGACGTCGTCATCCTGGGCTCCGCCGGCGCATCCGACAGCTGCCTCGTCTCCCCCACCTCCGGCTTGGTCCATTACGCTTCCTCCCCCCTCGTCGACCCCGGCGGTCGACGCCCACGCAACGAAGCAAAACAGATCAAGGAAGGAGGCAATAGGAACTGTGGTCAAGGATATTCTGGAGATCGTCGCTCTTCTCGTTTGTGTGGCCATTGTGATGATATTCGTCATGGCCGGCATCTTCTCGTTTGGCCGGCATCTATTTGCTAGCATATCTTCTGTTTGTTAGTGATAGCTCAATGAATAAGAGCACAACAACACTGGCGAAGCTACATGCAAACCTGGGGGCATGCCCCCCCTCCCCCCCCCCCCCCACAAAGCTTCGTATTTTCTATTTTGTCCCCCTGGCATCCTGCGCTAGCTCCGCCACAGGGAGCAAGGTGGTGCGTGAAGACAGATGACTGGTCTGCAGTGGTTCTCGATCTGGTGGGTCTTCCTCGAATTTGAAGCCCTACTATAGCGCAGAAGAACCGGTGGCTACTGGCTGCTAAGGGTGTGCAATGTTGTCTCCTCGATGTTGAGTATCGTGATTAGATTGGAAACATAGAATAGACTAGGAAGTATTCCATCTTGTCCTTACTTCAAAAAGATCATGCATTCCTATATATATGCCCACGAGGCTCAAGTAATAAACATCGATTCTACCAATCCCTCTCTATTCCTTCTACATGATATCAGCCTAACCGATCCAAACCCTAGCCGCCACCCGCCACTTCCGCCCCGCGCCACCCCGGGGCGGTCGGTCTTCATGATCACCACCGAGGGCCGCGCCACCCGTACGTACGTAGGGTTTATCCGCCAATCCAGTTGATCGGCTGCCCTAGAGAGTCTTTTTCCTGATCTTTCGATCAGTTTTTTCTCTCTCACCGATCGCATTGATCGACATTTTTTTTTGATTTCCCGATCTAAAATCGGTTTGCATCGCTCGCCGCCATTTGTCATCTTCAACATGCACCTTCTTCTCCAACAACAGCCTAGCCGACACCAGCCGCCGCGCTCCTACGTTGGCCCGCACCGCGTCGCCCATGGCTCAATGCCTCAATCTCACGTCCTACGAGCGTGTTTGTTGCAGCGCATCGCGTGCGCAAGTGCAGCGCTAGCCCGGCTTGAGCCATGGCCGCTCATGCATCTGCATGGCACCACGTGCTGGCCTGATTGCATGTAGGTGCTCATGGCACCTGTGCTAGTCTGTTGCACCTAAGTGTTGTGCATGTATCAAATGGCCTAGCTACGTGTCACGTCCGCCCCGGCTGCATCACATTGGGTGGCTGAGCGGACACTTCGATTTCACGCGTAATCGGGTTGATCATCCGAGCGTCTACGATTCAGTACCGCCGTTGTGGAGGCGCGCGCCTTCACCGATCAAGCAATGGGTTGCAGCTGCGTTGTCCTTTCGGACTGCACTGTCGCCGCCTCAAGGATCTCTTCATGTCTACATTGACCCGCATGCTGCGGCTACGTTGTCCTTTCGGGTCCTAGTGCCACGGCTCGCGTCCACCGCCGCCCCAAGGCCGTTCGCTCCAGACCGTCCACGTGGCTGCACTGACCCTCGGGCTCCCGCTGCATCACCCCATCGGACATGGACGAGGTGGGTAAGGGGTGGGGTGGATCGGGCAGAGGTGAGAGAGGGAGGAGACGGGATGGGTGGGGACAAATTGGGGAAGGGGCAATGAAGATGGCCAAATGGGGCAAAGGCGGAGGGGGGGGGGGGGGGGGGGGCAGGAGACCTGCGGATTGCCGGAGATGGAGATGTGGAGCGTTAAGAGAGGGGATCGCCCGCATTGGTGATACGACTCCAAAGTATCTATAATTTTTGATTGTTCCATGCTATTAGATTATCAATCTTGGGTGTTTTATATGCAATTATATATCATTTTTTGGGACTAACATACTAACCTAGTGCCCAGTGCCCGTTGCTATTTTTTGCTTGCTTTCGGCTTTTCAAAAAAATCAATACCAAATGGAGTCCAAGCGCTACGAAACTTTTTGATGATTTTTTTGGACCCAAAGAGACCCTAGAAGGTTTGGGGGAAGACCAGAGGAGCCACGAGGGAGCGACAAGCTCACTAGGCATGCCCCCAGGCTTGTGGGCCCCTCGTGGCACCTCTTGACCTAATTCCATGTCTATAAATTCTTAAATATTCCCAATATACTATAGAGCCACCAAAAATACTTGTTCCACCGCTGCAAGTCTCTGTTCTTCCGCGATCCCATCAGGAGGCCTTTTCCGGTACTCTGCCTGAGGGGGAATCGATCACGGAGGGCTTCTACATCAACCTTACTGCCCTTCTGATGAGAGTGAGTAGTTCACCACAGACCTATGGGACCATAGCTAGTAGCTAGATGACTTCTTCTCTCTCTTTGATCTTCAATACCATGTTCTTGTCGATCTTCTTGGAGTTCTATCCGATGTAATTCTCTTTTGTGGTGTGTTTGTTGGGATTTGATCAATTGTGGGTTTATGATCTGAATCATGAGAAATATTTGAGTCTTCTCTGAACTTATTTATGCATGATTGTTATAGCTTTGTATTTATCTCCGATCTATCCATTTGGTTTGGCCAACTAGATTGATTTATCTTGCATTGGGAAATGTGATTTGTAGTTGGTTCAATCTTGCGGTGCTCCATCCCAGCGAAAGAAAGGGAAAGGAAACGTATTTGTATTGTTGTCATTAAGGATAAAATGATGGGGTTTATTCATATTTTTGGATTTACTTTATCTACATCGTGTCATCTTGCTTAAGGCGTTACTCTGTTTTTATTAACTTAATACCCTAGATGCATGCTAGATAGCGGTTGATGGGTGGAGTAATAGTAGTAGACATAGGCAGGAGTCGGTCTACTTGTCTTGGACGTGATGCCTATATGCCTTGAATATCATCATAACTATGCATTTTTCTATCAATTGCCCGAAGAAGTGCCAGTGAACAACTCAAGGTAATTCTATTAAAAATTATTACACTAAGAATAATGGCAGTACTGTGTTGTTCAAACAACTACCAAATCAACAACATAAACCCTACACGGAAAATGGTTTAATTTTTCAACATTTGAAAGGAAACGAAAAGACATGCGTTTTAATTGGGAAATGACCACAATCTCGCTGGAATATTTATGGAATAAGCTAACCATGTCTAATAAATCCAATAAAAATTTCATGCAACTCCAAGCATTTCTAATTACATTTAAAAATTAAATAACAATAACATACATGCGTTGAATTAAAACTAAATTTGATCAAATTTGGCTCTATTTAAACTATATGTAAATGTACCAATAAATATTCTAAATCTAAATGCATCTCTAGGTTCTAGACATCAAAAGGGAACCCTTCCATGTTGGGGTCGAAATCATAGGATGGAATAGTGTCAACTACGGTGATGTTGATGGACATCAAGCATGCTAGGACATAGGCGAGCCAAAGATGGACACATATCTATGAGTTATTGGAGATGGGCTCACCGAGCGTGGTGAATCGACGCGGCAAAGTCGACAGACGGAGTTGATAGATGTCAATTAGCTCTTCCAGTTATTGCGGTCTAGGTTGTGTGGCTCCCATGGTGCGGCGGCGGCGCCGGCGGGGGGAGGGGGGGGTGAGGGAGGGGAGTTATTGTGGTACGCATTTTATGGCGGGGCGCTCAGATGGCAGGAAATAGTTGCGGCACCTAGGCAAGAAACCCTAAAGAAAGAGGAGAAAGAGGAAGTGGGCCTTCAGGCCGAGATAGGAGAGAGAGAACATATTGGGCTGTAAAGTGTATTCCATATTAATTGGAAATATTTTATTGTTACAAAAATGTAGAAATTAATTTAAATATAACTAAATTCTAAATGGCAAGCGAACAATACGGAACTTTCAATAAATCAAGTTGAACATTAAACCCGAAAACGAACATAGGAAATTCTGGCCAGTCATCCTTTGAGGAGCGGTAACAATTAGGATTAATTTGAGTAACTCCAAATAAAACGAAGTACTATTATTTTATCATGTTGCGACACCCTTTGCTTTATGAAAAAAAGGAACCCGGAAAAAATTAGGATGTTAGAGTGGGTTGAAGCGGGTGGGCGTGGTGAGGAGGCAACGAGCCAGTGCCATGCAGAGGAGAGGAGGCGGCATGAGGTGAGATGGGTGGCTAAATGTTCTATTAGAACGATGAAATGAGATGGCACGAGGTAAGTGAGAGAAATAAAACGACTCGATGCTTCTGTGTTGGACAGTGAGCAATGCCTTTCACATAGACTGCATTAACCTATCATACATCAGGAATAAAAATGGCTAATTGTCCTTATTAAAAAAATCTTGATATACGGTAGGACGATGAAAAAAGGAACAAAATGGTTAGTTAGCATCTCCTGAACTTGAAACACTTGGACGAAAATCACTACTCCCTTTGATTCACATTACTCGTCTCTCAAACTGATGTATTTAGACGTATTTCATTGTTAAACCATCCATTTAAGCTACAAATAATATGGATCAAAGAAGAAGGGAGTAGCTAGAACCCGTGCAACTATGAAAACAGTTTGCAAGCTGTGAGAAAGCAAGGCACAAAAATAGACAGGCCAGTAGTCAACAAACAGCTCGATTTCAGAAAGTGAAATGGCACGGATATTTTTTGTGATCATGTCAATTACTGAATATCACATACCGTCATAGCAGTTTAGATGTCCTTTTTTTGAGTTCTGATCCAGATGCCATTTTTGAGTTCTGGTCCAGATGCCATTTTTGAGTTCTCGTCTAGATGTCCTAAGGGCAACTTTAATGGAGATCACTAAATGGACATAACCAAATGTCAAGGACATACCCAGAGAAATCTCTGGATAACGTACGGGGACCGGCCATCCAGGCGGAATCACAGCAGACCCGTGCCCACCCCAAATGATCGGGTCTCGTTTTCGTTTCGGGTGGGCCGGTGCAAAAAAAGGCGATGGTGACAATCGATGCTTCTTTGGAATCATCGTCATGTTGGTCTGCGCGTCGTAGTCCTCCATCTCCAACACATCGAAGAGGTGGTTGTGCTCCGCCTCGTAGACGTAGAGCCTCCGCTGCTCACTGCGGATGACGTGGAGGTTTGTGCATGGAGTGGAGCACGGACCGACTGATGTCAAGAATCCTCCACTCCGCTGCAACCATGGCCGCAACGATAGCTTCGGACAGCGCTCCGCCTCCAAATGGCACTTCTGCTAGGAGCTGGAGGTTGTAGCATTGTTTGCCAGCAGCTACCTGAACACGGGCACCGTCAGCTGCTCCACCAATGAGTAGTCACTCTTCCTTCTATGCCTCCGCGACACCTGGTCATAGTGCAGCCTCGCCTGTAACATGCTGAACTTGGACACTCACAACTCCTCCACCGGGGCAGTTCCACTCCTCCACCGGCGCCTCCTCCATGGCGATTTCCTCTATGTCCATGGGGTCGCCGCCCTCATCGTCCTCCTCCATCTCCTCCTCCAAGTACCCCATCTCGGATATTGGTCTGCATTCCACCGGGCCTCCGCCGCGATTTGGTAATGACATGCTGGCATGAGTCTCCTATACCACGTGGAAAAGTACTAGGCTTCTCACTCTCCACACCTGTGTGAGTGCTTGGTAGGCAGACGACCGGTCAGCCAACATGAATGCGAGTAGGCTGTTGCCCGTCTAGTCATATTGTAATGACCCAGATTTTATAGAATCTGGATCTCTGCGCTTACTGTGTTTTCCCATTATCGTAGCTAGCACAAAGTAGCAAGAATGAATATCAGTAAAACTTACATTTACTACAAACGATGGATCCAGAATATGTAAATACATACCATTAACACATCTCAAGCTGGCACATAATACAGCAGAAACATACGTAGTTGCTAAGTTAGGGCTCCACCAACGCCACTGGGCTTGTTGAGGACCATAACTCTATTGTCTCTTAATCCATTGACGTCTGCACATGACAGCTGCAGTGAGTACATGGAATGTACTCGCAGGTTGCAAGGGAAAGTATAAATAGAATATATATATATATATGCAGATTAAGTCAAGTATTGCTGTAGGTTTTGTTTGCATAAAGCCAATTTTCCCTATGCTAAGTTTTATAAACTTCCTTTGAAATTTCAAATAGTTTTTAGTATTGGGATAGAGTGAAACACTTGGATAAACACACCAAGGCTTATTCACCAACCTGGTAAAAATATACATATGATTGAAGTGAAACACATTCACTATGCTCAGTTCTCAACATAAACCCTCAAATCAGATTTTTAGAAAAGAAAGGGGGGATTGTTGGGGAGGGTCGTTTTGGCTCTTGGGTGCATATGCTCCCTAATGAACAGTAAATTCAAAATAAATGGTAAATAAAATTTAAAAATTCTGAATTTTTTCGTAGATGTACTTGTTACTGTAACAAGTGTGCTTGCCAATTTTCGTGCGAAACAGGATGACGGTGCTTCGTCAGTGAAAAAACAAAAATAAATGTAACATTTGGAGGTAACATTGGTCGTTCGACTTGTTTTTTTTTTTGCACAGATCAAAATACTTAGGCTTTCCTCCTAAACATTTACAGGTAGTGTTTTGGTGTGACAATGATCACATCTATTTTTCCTTCATTTTTTTTACATTTGAAAAAAAAAATTTGATGGGCAGGTGCATATGCTCCCAAGAGCCGAATTGGATTTCCGGGGATTCTTGTTCAATTCAAGTCTTCAATTGCTCAAAGTTGCCCGTAACCGAGGGCTCGACTAATTAATTTAGTTAAACCCTCTGCAGAGATTGTACATGTTCCCCACCTGACACGGCCAACCCCTTTATCATTATACACTTCGGTGCATGAATGGGAGGAGATTAAGACGAAGTCTTTCCATAACAACCCCATATACCTATTACCAAGATGCCCGCAACTTAGACAATTAAGGACCCTATCCGATGGCGGTGATGTGGTAATTCCCATTAGTATTGAGCTAAGCCAGAGCCATAGTACATTGTAGCTGTAGGGGAAGCTACTTCAAACTATACTGGGAAGATCTCAATCTCCTAAACGGCGGTCACCACCAAAAACATGTGTGCTCATGTCCCCAGTCAGATCCAATCACTCAAGTGTGCAAGTCCTCTGTCGAGCGCAATCACTTGGTGTGAAGACCCCAGTCGGGCGCAATCACTTCTAGACGCTCCCATCATACAATCTGCTCAGAGAGTAAAAGTAAAATAATATTGATTTTGCTTCAACATTCACAAACATTACTCAAAAGAGAGTAAGTTTAAAGGTTTAAAACAAGTTATGCTTTTCAACCCACCCCATTTCTACAAGCATGCCTAAGCATAAGCATAAATATAAGAGATTTGAACCTAAGGATTAACTAGCAAGATATTGTTTTTAAAACTTTAGTAAGCTAACTCATGCACATTACTAAAATTTAAAGAGGTATGCATAATATGAAAGTATAGGTCAAAGCATGGGCAAACTGCAACTTGTCTAAGTTCTTGAAGGTGAAATATTCTACTCTTAGTCGTCTTTCCTTCTTGTTATGGTATATCTAACGATAAAGGAAAAATACTTCAACACAAAAACTAAATGAAGATCCAAATAAAAGACACAAATTAAAAATGCAAGTGATTTAAGTATTTATATTCCTAGGGTAATTACTATGGCATGGTTATGGGTTGAGATCATATATCAAGTTTGGTTTTGAAGGAAATATGACAATAGTCATATTCTAGGGTTGGATCCAACTGATACAAGTAAGGTCATGGGTATAGTTTATTCCAATTGAATCTGGCTATAACCCAATTGCACCCAATTTTCAGATTATATGTTTGAGCACACTCCTTCTCATACTCTAGTGTGTGGAAGTTGATATAAATGAGAAGAATGCAACAAACATCAGAAGCTGCAGAACTAAGTTATGTTCTTTGTCGAATAGAGGCAAAGGTAGAATTTCAGCATTACATTTTCTTCCCTCATATATTCTTATTTCTTCCCATTTTATTCCCTTTTTCATCTTAGGTGTCTATTTGTCTCAGACATTCCTTCGCGAGATACCAGGTCCATTTCTCTCGATCTCTCCTCTTCTCACTCATTTATAGCAGCTGGTTCTTTTTTTGCGATGGTACTAGCTGGTCCATTTTGATATGTCTGTTTTTGTTTTGGCAATGGGCACTTTGATTAATGTACAACCAAATGATAAATATTACTGTGAGATAATGAATTATTACCTCATGTATTTTCCACAGTTGGGGCTAGCTAACTGTAACTCATTTTGCTAATCAGTATGAGTTGGATAGCATGTTTTGTTTTGTTTACTTTAAGCTTGTTTCACATATCAACCTATATGGTTCATTGCTTAGAAGCTTTATTAGTTGATATATGCGTCAAATTTTGTTAGTAAATGCTAACTAGTAAAGTAGCATAGTTTATTTTCTACTGGATATATTAGCATGAACGGATGTATAATGCATTGCTATGCACGACATTGAACTATTGCCTGGATCTTATGTATTAAATTAAGTAGGCTGATAAATATTAGTCCCAAAAGGACAATAATTAGTTGTCATTGTTATTTTGTGTTCTGCTCAGCGTCGAATGTTTGTTGATTTTGAAAAATCATAGGTTGACATCCACATCGTACTAACATTGTTGGCAATTTATTATGGCAACTATTGTATTCCATTGTCTAATCTTCTTGTGTTAGGAAGAAGAGAAACTTGGTAAGTAACTTGGGCTCAATTGTATTCCATTGTATAATCTTCTGTCTGGAAGAAGAGCTCACTCCATGTTATAGTCCACATGGCTTTCCAAAAACAAAGATGTGGCAGTCGTCTTTTGTGCCTAATCAAAAAGTTTTATTCTGCTACTATAACCACATGTGCAATTTACTACAGTCGACATCTTTGTTATCTCTCTGAAGATTTTTGCTTGTTATGGTGGATTATGTATGATCTTTGTTTCCACGAGAGAAGTAATGTTTTAAATACAGTTCAACTTTACATGATGGGTTTTCAACATTAACTTACCTTTGTTCATTGCTTTTCACAACAACATTGTTTTTCCCTTGATGATCCTCAAGTATTTATTACTTGTAAAAAAATGATCACAGGAACTATAATACACTTTATTATTTAGCTGGTATATATAGTTCTAGCTTCTTTTTCTTTGCCAAGTTGCATTCTGTGTAATCTTTCTTCGCAATACAGAAAATGGAGCCTGCCAAGTTGCATTCTATGTAATCTTCCTACGTAATGTGGAAAATGGAGCCTTTTAAGTGTGAGATTATCTCCCTGCTTAGTATGTGTACTGAAACGGCGAAAAAACTGATGTGCTCAACAAAAGGCCTACCTCAATTTTGGATACAATTTGTAAAGTCTTAACTGGAAAGCAGTAACATAGTTCCAGAGCTTCTGGTATATATACAAGAAGTATTGATAGTGGTAAGTTAGATGTACTAAGTCCAATATCCTTGCATGATTTTGAGATGTTTCTCAAGCAGTTTGGGGTTATGGTTACTGCAATGGACAATCAATTTGGGGGTTATGTTTCTCAAGCACTTTGCACTTAGCATGTTAACCATAAGAACAAAGAATGAAAAGGAGTGTCAAATTGATTGTCGATTCAGTTGCCACAGTAGAATCCTATACTAAAAACTCAATATGTTGCAATGAAATAATTGGTGGTTTATTAATATATTGAATAAGAATGTCATCCAAACTTACATGCATGTTTGTAGCTTCAGTAAACAACAATATACTACTATATGTTGCATCTGCATTTATGTGAAAGGAACAAAATATGCACCACATCAGTTGTACCATGATAAGTGCCAAGTTTCGAGTGCGGCGTTTCTGCTCCCGGGCTTAGCTGCACCAGCGCTGACGAAAAAAATCAAAACGAATACTAGAAAAATTCAAAACTTTCCAAATTTTTTTGGGTGGTAGATAATTTGATGCGTGAGGTTCGCTGCAAATTTCAACTCGTTGAGTAGCTCTCTGCAAAAAAGACAAAATCGGGTCTGTAAAAAAGTTTACTGTTCACGCACTGTTTTGACCCGATTTGTCTTTTTTGCCGGGAGCTGCTCAGATATTCAAATGAGTTGAAATTTGGAGTAGACCTCACGCATCAAATTATCTACCACGTAATTTTTTTTGGATTTGTGTGAATTTTTCTAGTTTTTTTGAATTTTTTCTGACCGGGAGCAGATGAGGCTGGGCACCGATTTGGATTTTCGCCATGTTTCGAACATTATTCCTTTGAATATCTCTCTGCTTAGTTTACTCCATACGGATACAACAATGCTAACCCTGGCCTCAAATCATCCCACAACTAATTGACTTTATTAATGTCATAATCATTGCTTCGTCCATGCTAAATTACATATCCCACTTTGTCTATTCCGAGCAGACAGTAAATTTAAATTATCTATGTTACTATGCAGATTACTGACACTAACAAAGGGTATATGCCATTTTACCCTGACTCTTCTTACCCCTAATCTCACATGCAGTGAGTGGAGTGATAGGGACATTATCTTTTCTATTAAAAAAGAAAAGGACAGACAGGGATATTGCTCTATCTCTTCCACCTAGCTACTCCCTCCGTTCCGAAATAGATGACTCAACTTTGTACTAACTTTAGTACAAAGTTGAGTCATCTATTTTGGAACGGAGGGAGTATCTCCGAAGCGTGTGCGTGCGTGGGTCCTCACTCCAAACAAACAAACATACTCACAATTAGATAATATAATTTTGCCAGATGCAGAGGCCGGAGGTCTTCCTCCTTTTTTAAAATAAAGATAATGTGATTAGCTTTTACAAGACAAACAATCCTTTTACTATATCTTGCGTACTAGCACAGTTTCGAAATCTAATTTCGAATAATTAACTGCGAATGGCTCAGTTGTAAAGATCAAATATGGCGTTCTAATAGCTACACTTTTGTACTCGGCCCACAGGCCTCCATCCAGAGAACGACTTGCAGTTAGGCAAATTAAAAATCGAATAGCAACCCATAGATATCACCGAACCACAGATTGTCCATTTGTGTGCATGAAAGTGAGAATGACTGTACATGTAAATGTATCTCCTCTACTACACGGCCGACCTGTCAGGTTGCACCCAAGTCCCTAAGCCTATATATTATACATACAACCTACCTCTTCAACACACACAGCTTTTAAGTTCTTCTCTCAGAATATTTAACAGGGAGACAGCACTAGGCTATTCATATATCACTCTGTGTCGAATATCCATTAACCATGGGTACGGGCCTGCAGCGCCATCCAAGTCCAACCGCGCGGTGGTGGAGTCTTTGTATGTCTCGCTCGCTCGTGGCGACGCAGCGGCAGTCACATCCCTGCTGGCGGCGACCTGGACTGGTGGTTTCACGGCCCGCGTCGGTGCCAGCACATGCGCCGCCTACTGACCGGCGAGGCAAGGGGGGCGTGGCCTTCCGGTTCGCGCCGGCACGAGTTGCAGAGGTTAGCAACGCCACCGAAGGCGGCGACCAGTGGGTGGTGGCGGAAGGGTGGGCCGGCCAGCACGACTATTGGGTGCATGCATGGTGCCTCCGCTCTCGCATCATCACCAGCTTCCGCGAGTACTTCAACACGTCTGTCACCGTCCGAAAGCTGGGGCCGGCCAGCTAAGGAGGACGTGGTGTGGGCCATCTGGGAGAGCCAATGCCTAGGCCCAGGTGCCGCTCCATGCCAGGCCTAGTGCTTGCCATATGACTCTGCGAAGTTTGTATATGATGTACATATTTCGTAAAAGAAAATATGTTATTGTTTATTACTCTTACCATGTGGAAGTTGATTTGGCCAAGCAAGACGTTGTACAGATGATGAAAAATATGTTTTTTCCTTTTGAGAATTAGTCTTCTTACTTGCTAGCACGTATTTTTTTGAATGAGTGCAAATCTAAAACAGATACACTAGATTTAGGACCAATTTCATCATATTTCTCCTGGAGGTATAGTTTTATGACACTTTTTTTTCATTCTTCAAGAGGTCTGTAACCCAACAGGCCACCCACACAATTTGAAGAAAGCAACACGTGCAAATCAAAATTCAAAACTGAGCAAGACTGCATAGGACATGCAGTAAACGACTTGAAAATAATAGGACCTAGATTTGTAGTTTGGGAAATTTTGCCTAATTAGACACCTAAAAAATCTACGTTCGATTTTACTATTTTGAGTCTTCATGAAAAGAAAGGGAAAGATAAGAGGAAGAGCAAATACAAAAAATTCGACCTAAAAGGCGCATGATGTTTGGGCTCCGTCACCCAGTATTTGTGTGGCCCAATCTTTTGCAAATCACTCAATAAGTCTCACGCCGCTTTCATCAGCTGACTAAGATCCACTTCCATAGTGGAAGTGGATCCTCTGACATACAAGAGGGAACTCAGGGTGCTACAGCACCATCCTTGAGTAAAACAGAGGAGGCAAGTTAGAGACCTGGCACTTCTCAGGAATTACTGTAGATTGCAGATCACTGTACACAAATTATTGTTGTAAATCGTTGTATTAGAGCACTGTTCATTAGAACTTCAGAGAAGGAAAGTCAGGTTACTGTAGCTCCCTGACTTCCCTTAGCAAGTCAGAGGATCCACTTCCGTAGGGAACTGGATCTTCCGTAGGCTACCTGCCAACCTATGCTCTCACCGTCTTTGTGCTCAGTTTACTACATTATCTACTACTCCCCTTCATTTCCATAATGTAGTGCGTCTGCGCTCTTCGAGATTTAAGTTTGGTCATAAGTCTGTACTTCATATGAATACAACGTCTATTTTTGCCCATGCAAGCAGTGACTCTGGAGGTGATTGAAAACCTAGGCCAAAAAGCCTCTATCTCTTATCGCCCTTCCATCAAAGGCGAAGGGAGTAGGGGTGCACCTTGGCGACGCTCTCCGCAAACAAGGACACGGAGTATGTAGGTGTTGGAGTGGTGGCAATAGCGCATGGCATTACATCGCAGTGGAATAGACGTGGCCGTGTGCAGCTTCCTGCACCTAGGGGGCGAGGTGGTGCGTGGAGACGAATGACCGGTATGCAGTAGTTCTAGATCTGGCTGGTTTTCCCAGATTTGAAGCCCATCGCAGAAGACCTAGTGGATACTGGTTGTGGGCGGGGTGCACAATGTGGCCTCAATGATAACCCCGGCCTCACATCATCACACGACTAATTTACCTTATAAATATCAATCATCGCTGCTTCGTCCTTGCTAAATTACATATCCCCACTTTTGTCAATTACTCACTAAAGCAGACAGTAAACTTTAATTATCTGTGTTACTATAACGAAGGGTATATATGCATGCATGGCATATGCAGTAGGTAGAGTGATAGGGACATTGTTTTTATTCAAAAAGACAAAGACAGACAGGGGTATTGTTCTGTTTCTTCCACCTAGCTAGCGCCGAAGCGTGTGTCCTCACTCCAAACAAATAAACATTTTCTCAGGACCATATAATTAATAAATATAGAAAGTAGCTTTTTATAACACATACGCACCATTTTTTTATATCTTGCGTGCTGGTGCAATTTTGAAATCAATTCTGAATAATTAACTTCAAATGGCTCAATTGTAAAGATCAAATATGGCGTTCTAATAGCTACACTTTTCTGTACTCGTCCCACAAGCCTCCGTCTAGACAACGACTTGCAGTTTAGGCAAATTAAAAATCAAATAGCAACTCATGGGTATCACTACACGGCCATCATGAAAACGAGAATAGGTATACACTACACGGCCGGCTTGTCAGGTTGCACCCTACCAGACTATATATACATACACCTACCTTCGTCTTCAACTCACTCAGCTTTCTCAAGTTCTTATCTCAAGTATTCACAGGACACTGTGTCCGTAATCTGTACTGGAGTACTAGGCTACTCAATTTGCAGTTTGCACTTTTGCACTCACTCGACCATCCAATTTAACCATGGGCATGCACGCGGTCCAAGTCCAATAGCATGGTGGTGGAGTTCCTCTATGCCTCGCTTGCGCGCGGCGATGCGGCGGCCGTGGCCGCTCTGCTGGTGGCGGACCTGGTGTTTTCACGGGCCGTGTAGGTGCCAGCACATGCGGCGCCTACTGACCGGCGAAGCAAAGGGGCGTTCGCGTTCCGGTTCGCGCCAGCAAGGGTTGAGAAGTTGGTGGCGCCGCCGAAGGCGACGAGCAGTGGGTGGTGGCGGAAGGCTGGGCGGGCGAGCATGACTATTGGGTGCATGCATGGTGCCTCCGTGCTGGCGTCATCACCAGCTTTCGTGAGTACTTCAACACGTCTGTCACGATTCGAAAGTTGGGCCGGCCAGCTAAGGAGGACGTGGTGTGGGCCATCTGGGAGAGTCAGTCGCCCAGACCCAGGGGCCGCTCCATGCCATGCCTAGTGCTTGCCATATGACACCGCGAAGTCTTGTATATGATGTACATAGTTTGTAAAAAATATATGATTTGTTTTTACTCTGACAACGGGAAATTTGATTTTGGCCAAGATATTGTACAAATGATGTATAATATGGTTTTTCTTTGAGAATTAGTCTTCTTACTTGCTAGCATGTGTGTTTTGAATGAGTGCGAATGTCAAGCAGTTATACTAGTTTTACGTCACATTTCTTCAATTCTCCTAGAGGTCCTGTTTTATGACACTTTTTTTTTCGAGAGGTCTGTAACCCAAGCGGCCACCCGCAAAATTGAAGAAAGCAACAGGGTATACGGCATTAGGAGAAATAACTATTTGGGTGGTTAACTTGCCAGTTGCCACGCGTGAAATCACAGCTGAGCAGGGTTGCATAGGACATGCAGTAAACGACTTGACAATATTTTGACGACCTAGATTTGTAGTTTGGAGAATTTGGCCTAATTTGACACTTTCAAAAAAAGAATAAGGTTGTACAATGCATTTTCTAGTATTTTTGAGTCTCCATGAAAAGAAAGGGAAAGATAAAAGGAGGAAGAGCAAATACAAAAGTTGGACAAAAAAAAGGCACATGTTGTTTGGGCTGCGTGGCCCAGCTTTTTCTGCCAACCTATCCTCTCACCATCTTTTCTTCTTAATTAACTAGCAAAGTGGCCCGCTCGATACGCGGGCTAGCATTTCATAAAGTTAAATGGTGAAAGCATATTATTTGATTTTTCAGAAGAAAAACTGAAACCAAATGTGATGGCATTTTCAAATGTAAGACTACTTCAAACATAGTTTAATCTTCGACATGTTCTGGTTTTTATTGATATATAAATATATGTGTTACCCCTTCATCATTTACTTCCTAAGTATGCATGTCATACTAAATATTTTATGATCACTCGCGTTGTTTAAATAATGTTTGTATTATTTTTCTATCTTTTTACCATGCTGCTTAGCTATATATTTTTCTGCAAACATAAATTTAATAGTTGTCATAGTGTTAGTGTAGTTATAGGTACATTTTCTAACGCCATGCATAATTCACATATTTATTTTAGTGATTTAGTTTATTATGTACTATACATATCCTGTAAAACTTTCTCGACACGTGCACTCTGCAGTACCATTGGTAGCTTATATTTTCACGTTACATTATTTGCTTTCACAATGACCATTTTCTAGAAAGAAATAGTGTGTACTTTCTTTGGAGAAAAATATAATTATCCATACTACTACATGTACAAAACGTCATCTGTTTTTGGGTCTCACCAGTCTGATTCTTCACTTTCCACATTATGTAGTCTTCTCGACTTCTCAGTTCTTCTAGCATGTTTTTTTTAGCCAAAGACTCTATACCAATTGTTCGATTGTAATTTCATTAAAAGCAATTAAAAGTGTATGTACAAAAGGGATCAAAAAGAAAGGAGATGGCAAGCCCATCTAACTCAAGGATCTTTCGGAGTACAAACGTGTGGCAATGCAGTCTTGAAAAACTTGAAGGAGCTAGTGCCTAATTCTATGATGTAGCAACTGTAAATCTTTCTTGCGTAGCAGCTTCCATTATGTGGTGATTGGATTAATATGCTTAAAGATCTTGTTGTTCCCTTGCATCCAAATATGCCAGCAACTCATAATGACAATGTTCATGGCCACTCCATTTGGTAATTCATTCAAAGCCAGCATGATTTCCTGAATGACAGATCTGTCCCTCTTCTTATTAGGAGTGATCAGGTGCCAGCATTGTAGAGCAAATGAGCAGTCCAAAAAGAGGTGCAATGTGGTCTCAATTTGCTCATTACATAGCACACATTGGTAGGAGGGAGGTGAAATGATTTCCTGAGAAGCAGACTTCTTGTGCTGAGCCTATCTTGGATCAGAAACCAACAGTAAAATTTGGTATCGCTGAATCACTGCTGATTTCCAAATCTTCTTAAATATGGGGTGTGCCACCTCTCCTTGAATTAGAACTCTGTAATGTTTGGCAGCAGAAAAGGTTGCAGAATTTCAATAGTAGCTCCATATATACTAGCTAGCTAGGTGTGAGAGTTATGTGAGCTAATGTTAATTGAACTTGTTGGAACTGGCCAAAAGCTTGGGTAGAGAGTGACCTGTGAAAGATCTCTTGGAGATTATCAGTCTCAGAAACTTGCTGAACTAAGGACAAACTGCTAAGGGAAAAAGAGAAATGGTTAGGGTATTGTAGCTTAAGAGGTGTTGTATTCCACTTATCATACCAGAATAGATTTTTCTTTATGACACATCATATGTTCTAGAGTGACAGTTGCCTATGTCATAACATGAGGAATATAAGTTCGTGTGATAATTAAATGGTTGGCTGTTGCCTGATAGTAAATCAGTACATAAATTTTTAATACGTCATAATTTAATGATTCATGTCTAGAACTAAAATTGTGTTCTTCTCATGTGCATGAGCACTTAGTGCACATAGCCAGACCTCAGGTCGCAAGCTAGTCCATGGCCAATATGCAGGTTGTACAACCACAAAAAGAAAATGCAGTGTTGTATCTACGAAACTACTACGCGGACGACAGTTGCCAAGTGAACTTTGCATGATGGAGGATTGGACGGTGCTGTCCAGGTTTGCAGTACGCACAGACGGCTTGATGTGCTGCATCATCCCAAAATTGTTCGGAAATTGCCATGTGTATAGCATCGTTCTTGTATCTATTAACACAAAGAATCGATCACGTGAAAAGTATAATATTTGTTTTTTTATTGTTTGATTCCAAGTTGCCGAAAACATGACCATTGAATCTGATAAATGAATCTTTATTTTCCTTTACTACAACAACTTCCTATAGTGTAGTATATTATATAGCAGAAATACAACGACAGCAATCATTCCAGTACAACTTAAATTTGTCTGCATTACTATCTCCTATCGTTGTGTGATTACAATTTGTACGCGCAGTTTGTCATGGCAGATAAATCAGTAAAAAAAGGACAAATTTTGGTTGACACGATGATGATATTTCACCCTGTTACCTGGTATTGTATCTTACAGAAATAGAATGGCATTCCAGAAACACTAAAAGCTAAATTTGTAAGCATCATTCTTCTGGACAGATATACTCTGAAAGAAAAAACAAAAACTAAAATGGGAAACGTATATGAGTTGAACATTATTATAGTCGAAAGGCATGCTTCATAACCAATAATCCCTGATAAAATCAAATAGCAATATGTAAGCAATAATTATCTATATGTTAGCATTCACCTTTAAGAAATTAATATCTCATCTTCAGTACTTGGATGCTAAGCCAAGCAACAGCGTTGTCTAGGTGGAAATAACTGGTCAGTTGATGGTGTAAATCATCAAATATGGGGTGCGTTAACGTATTTCATGCCTAGAGAAGGATCTAGTTCCTAAGGATCATTAAACATCATGACAACCATGATTACGTTGACTATGATAGCCGGGGGTCCCACTTATAAAAACAGGAGTCTGTAACGGACCTTATGGACAAATTTATTCACCCTTAATGTGTAAAGCATGTACAGCCCCCTTTTACGAATAAAATATTCGGAATCAGCGAAAAATGTCTGAAAACAAAACATAATGCAATTGATGGTGCTTGAAAGTTGTCCTGGTAGGATCCTATCCAGCAAAATGTAGATATCAAGCATTGTAATTTGAAGACTTATCTTTTTTATGGAGAATTACAGGGATCTTTACTGCACAAATTTTCTTATAGTGCAGGGGTGTTTACTCTTTCAACATCTTGCATTTACAAAAAAATATCTTGGCAAACTACATATAATTTTGTGAAGTGCAAGGGAAAAATCATGAGTATCACGCACTACAAATCTTCATATGCCAATCAATTTTACTTATCTGAAGAAAATGTTTTGATTACTCCATGTTGGAAAGTGCAACTTACCAGTACCAGCGAACTGAATGCTACGTAGGCATGGTTTTTGTAGAGAAGTAAGTGGCAGCAAGTTCCTTGGTAAGGCGAGAAGTTGAGAGGAACAATCTGCCGTAGTTACTGTGGATAGCTTTTAGGCTAGGAGTGAAGCTAGTTGTGCACGTTTTGTGCAGCTCCATATGGTCGGTTGTATGTGCATGCACTCTTCCTTTGTAACTCGAAGCAATCAGCTTCAAACTTGTAGTGTACGTGAGCTACTCCAGTGCTAATGTACGTGCGTGTGTTTGTAGATTGCACTGCATGTAATATGCTGCAACTTCTTTTGTTTTCCTCTATTCAAGACTTTGATTATAGCAGCCCACACATATAGTTGTTATCTGATCTTCTACATTGGTTCTGGGGAGCTAGCTACCCTATAATTTAGCTAACAACATTCATGCCTGATAACACGTTTGACTGAATACGTACACGCACCTGAAATTTCAAATCTTGTGGTTAGATGACTGAGATTCCTTCCAAGCAACCGAAAAGACCACTCAAATCATCCTGGTTCAGTGATGAATTTAACACTTGATGAATGGAGCAGAAATCATTTTACCTCCAATCCGCGGCAGCCTGCACTTACTCGGCGGCTGTGAGATCGGCTTGAGTCCAGCAAATACACCCCATCCTCCGCTACATCTACCATGATGAGAATAATTCATTAATTGACCGAAAATAGAAGCTCGATTGATGCATGGTCAGAACCTAAAATCTGAGGCGATTAGAAGGTTAAAAAAGAAAGAGATTAGAAGAGAGACTGGATTGGGTTGGCCGCCCTTTTCTAAGATCGGTTACAGAGTTTGATGGATCTAGGACGACATGAAAAGTCGATATAAAAGGATTAAGGAGAGGCTGGACTGGATCATCGCTATTTATTCACATCCTCAACAACATCGTGGGGATCTGGAAAATAATGGCACCAATAATTACAATCGGTGGAGCAAGGAAAGATGAAATACATGTACGTACCTCTCTTATCAGCACATAATCCATCGGAGAATGGATTCAGGCTTCCGGGCGCAATCCCATCGATGTGAGAACCTGGGCCGCCGCGAGGAAACCCTAGCGCCAGGACGTGAGCGCTGAGCGGTGCCTCTCTTTGCAGTACGATTTTGACAAAACGATTGGTTACCCATTAATCCTAGGTATTTTTTGTAATTAGCTAAGAATATGGTGAAACGTTTTGTTCTTTATTATAATGGCAGTGGTGGGTAATTTTTTTACATAAGTCTAATCTAATGGCTATATAATTTTAGTCAGTAAAATAAACGGTCAGATGTTTCTAATTATTGTGGTAATTTCTAGGCTATTTATCTTTTTCTGATGAGGCCATTAAGCGCTTTTTATATATAATAGATTTACTGTCTACTACTTCCTCCGTAAACTAATATAAAAACGTTTAGAATACTAAAGTAGTGATGTAAACGCTCTTATATTAGTTTACAGAAGGAGTACTTCCATACGAATGCAACATCTACTTTTGCTTGTGCGGGTGACTCCGGAGGCGACTCAAAAACAAAAGGCTCTATCTCTTATCGCCTCCGGCAGTCGGCCATGGCGGCACCACCCTTCCATCAAAGGCGAAGGGAGTAGGGGTGCACCTTGTGACGCTCACTGCAAACAAGCACGCTAATTAAATATGGAGGTGTTGGAGTGGCGGCGATAGCGCATGGCATTGCATCAAGGTGGAATAGACGCGACCGTGTGTAGCTTCATGCACCTGGGAAGGGGAGCAACTTCATACCTTATTGGGCTGCTGGTTGTTGCAAGCCTAAGCTTGTTCCTCACATGTATGTATGCATGTATACGCTGCGAAAATTCTTTTTGGTGACCGAGCTCCAACGAGGCTGTTTTTGAAAAATTCAAAATTCATCAAATTTCATATTTTTACATTTCAAAAATTTTGAAAAAAATATAGCTATACATAGAGGCATAATACACAAGTGTGTAAATTTTCAAGACGAAATACGTTGAAGTGGGGACTGTGCAAAAAGGACAAATCTAGGGCTATTTAACACATGACACTATTCATTCTCCCAGGCCCTGAATTTGTCTTTTTTGTACGGATCACATTTAAATATATTTCATCCTGAAATTTTACACACATACGCATACCATCCTTGTTTACTTGTAAAAAATTCATTTTTTTTAAACTGAAAAGTTTAAACTTAATTTTTTTTTTCAAAAAAGAGGCCTTCATGGAGATCGAGAGCCAAAACGCCTCACTCGTATGCGCAACCATCAGTTGCGACAGTTCATCCTTCGTCGAATTAGGAGGAACAAGCTTCGGCTTGCAACAACTGGCAACCCAATAAGGTCGGAGCCAACTACTGTGTCGACCGTCACATCATTGCCCATCCAGTACGGAGCGTTTCAGATTTTACCTTGATTTTTGTTTCTTGTGTACTGAAATCATTAAGGCTCAGTAAACTTTTCAGTCTCCCTCGATCGCGCCTATAAAAGCACACGCATCAAACCGAGGAGATCTCCAAACCAAGAGGCGATCACAATCACTTGGCAGACATGGATACTAGGACGGCAGCTATGCTCGTGCTGACGCTCGTCCTCAACGAGCATGTTGTCCAAGCTAGAGTCCTCCACCCGAAGACCAGCCCACTAGCCCCGGCCGCTCTCCACCGGTGGCGACGCCTCTACTGGCAACGACGCCGGCAACGTCCATCCTCCTCAGGCCACACCGATGAGCCCAGAGGCTGAGGGCATGGACCTTTTCAGCGGCGGTGGCGCCTCCGCCGAGAACTTCAAGCTTCGACTACCGAGCCCGACCAGGCCACTGCGCCTCCCATTCATCAGCGCCGGTGCCAGCCTTCGCAAGAAGGCGGGGCATGGCAAGGTGCCAGCTCTAGCACCGACGTCGTCATCCTGGGCTCCGCCGGCGCATCCGACAGCTGCCTCGTCTCCCCCACCTCCGGCTTGGTCCATTACGCTTCCTCCCCCCTCGTCGACCCCGGCGGTCGACGCCCACGCAACGAAGCAAAACAGATCAAGGAAGGAGGCAATAGGAACTGTGGTCAAGGATATTCTGGGAGATCGTCGCTCTTCTCGTTTGTGTGGCCATTGTGATGATATTCGTCATGGCCGGCATCTTCTCGTTTGGCCGGCATCTATTTGCTAGCATATCTTCTGTTTGTTAGTGATAGCTCAATGAATAAGAGCACAACAACACTGGCGAAGCTACATGCAAACCTGGGGGCATGCCCCCCCCCCCCCCCCCCCCCCCCACAAAGCTTCGTATTTTCTATTTTGTCCCCCTGGCATCCTGCGCTAGCTCCGCCACAGGGAGCAAGGTGGTGCGTGAAGACAGATGACTGGTCTGCAGTGGTTCTCGATCTGGTGGGTCTTCCTCGAATTTGAAGCCCTACTATAGCGCAGAAGAACCGGTGGCTACTGGCTGCTAAAGGAGTGTGCAATGTTGTCTCCTCGATGTTGAGTATCGTGATTAGATTGGAAACATAGAATAGACTAGGAAGTATTCCATCTTGTCCTTACTTCAAAAAGATCATGCATTCCTATATATATGCCCACGAGGCTCAAGTAATAAACATCGATTCTACCAATCCCTCTCTATTCCTTCTACATGATATCAGCCTAACCGATCCAAACCCTAGCCGCCACCCGCCACTTCCGCCCCGCGCCACCCCGGGGCGGTCGGTCTTCATGATCACCACGAGGGCCGCGCCACCCGTACGTACGTAGGGTTTATCCGCCAATCCAGTTGATCGGCTGCCCTAGAGAGTCTTTTTCCTGATCTTTCGATCCAGTTTTTTCTCTCTCACCGATCGCATTGATCGACATTTTTTTTTGATTTCCCGATCTAAAATCGGTTTGCATCGCTCGCCGCCATTTGTCATCTTCAACATGCACCTTCTTCTCCAACAACAGCCTAGCCGACACCAGCCGCCGCGCTCCTACGTTGGCCCGCACCGCGTCGCCCATGGCTCAATGCCTCAATCTCACGTCCTTACGAGCGTGTTTGTTGCAGCGCATCGCGTGCGCAAGTGCAGCGCTAGCCCGGCTTGAGCCATGGCCGCTCATGCATCTGCATGGCACCACGTGCTGGCCTGATTGCATGTAGGTGCTCATGGCACCTGTGCTAGTCTGTTGCACCTAAGTGTTGTGCATGTATCAAATGGCCTAGCTACGTGTCACGTCCGGCTGCATCACATTGGGTGGCTGAGCGGACACTTCGATTTCACGCGTAATCGGGGTTGATCATCCGAGCGTCTACGATTCAGTACCGCCGTTGTGGAGGCGCGCGCCTTCACCGATCAAGCAATGGGTTGCAGCTGCGTTGTCCTTTCGGACTGCACTGTCGCCGCCTCAAGGATCTCTTCATGTCTACATTGACCCGCATGCTGCGGCTACGTTGTCCTTTCGGGTCCTAGTGCCACGGCTCGCGGTCCACCGCCGCCCCAAGGCCGTTCGCTCCAGACCGTCCACGTGGCTGCACTGACCCTCGGGCTCCCGCTGCATCACCCCATCGGACATGGACGAGGTGGGTAAGGGGTGGGGTGGATCGGGCAGAGGTGGAGAGGGAGGAGACGGGATGGGTGGGGACAAATTGGGGAAGGGGCAATGAAGATGGCCAAATGGGGCAAAGGCGGAGGGGGGGGGGGGGGGGGGCAGGAGACCTGCGGATTGCCGGAGATGGAGATGTGGAGCGTTAAAGAGAGGGGATCGCCCGCATTGGTGATACGACTCCAAAGTATCTATAATTTTTGATTGTTCCATGCTATTAGATTATCAATCTTGGGTGTTTTATATGCAATTATATATCATTTTTTGGGACTAACATACTAACCTAGTGCCCAGTGCCCGTTGCTATTTTTTGCTTGCTTTCGGCTTTTCAAAAAAAATCAATACCAAATGGAGTCCAAGCGCTACGAAACTTTTTGATGATTTTTTTGGACCCAAAGAGACCCTAGAAGGTTTGGGGAAGACCAGAGGAGCCACGAGGAGCGACAAGCTCACTAGCATGCCCCCAGGCTTGTGGGCCCCTCGTGGCACCTCTTGACCTAATTCCATGTCTATAAATTCTTAAATATTCCCAATATACTATAGAGCCACCAAAAATACTTGTTCCACCGCTGCAAGTCTCTGTTTCTTCCGCGATCCCATCAGGAGGCCTTTTCCGGTACTCTGCCTGAGGGGGAATCGATCACGGAGGGCTTCTACATCAACCTTACTGCCCTTCTGATGAGAGTGAGTAGTTCACCACAGCCTATGGGACCATAGCTAGTAGCTAGATGACTTCTTCTCTCTCTTTGATCTTCAATACCATGTTCTTGTCGATCTTCTTGGAGTTCTATCCGATGTAATTCTCTTTTGTGGTGTGTTTGTTGGGATTTGATCAATTGTGGGTTTATGATCTGAATCATGAGAAATATTTGAGTCTTCTCTGAACTTATTTATGCATGATTGTTATAGCTTTGTATTTATCTCCGATCTATCCATTTGGTTTGGCCAACTAGATTGATTTATCTTGCATTGGGAAATGTGATTTGTAGTTGGTTCAATCTTGCGGTGCTCCATCCCAGCGAAAGAAAGGGAAAGGAAACGTATTTGTATTGTTGTCATTAAGGATAAAATGATGGGGTTTATTCATATTTTTGGATTTACTTTATCTACATCGTGTCATCTTGCTTAAGGCGTTACTCTGTTTTTATTAACTTAATACCCTAGATGCATGCTAGATAGCGGTTGATGGGTGGAGTAATAGTATAGGACATAGGCAGGAGTCGGTCTACTTGTCTTGGACGTGATGCCTATATGCCTTGGAATATCATCATAACTATGCATTTTTCTATCAATTGCCCGAAGAAGTGCCAGTGAACAACTCAAGGTAATTCTATTAAAAATTATTACACTAAGAATAATGGCAGTACTGTGTTGTTCAAACAACTACCAAATCAACAACATAAACCCTACACGGGAAAATGGTTTAATTTTTCAACATTTGAAAGGAAACGAAAAGACATGCGTTTAATTGGGAAATGACCACAATCTCGCTGGAATATTTATGGAATAAGCTAACCATGTCTAATAAATCCAATAAAATTTCATGCAACTCCAAGCATTTCTAATTACATTTAAAAATTAAATAACAATAACATACATGCGTTGAATTAAAACTAAATTTGATCAAATTTGGCTCTATTTAAACTATATGTAAATGTACCAATAAATATTCTAAATCTAAATGCATCTCTAGGTTCTAGACATCAAAAGGGAACCCTTCCATGTTGGGGGTCGAAATCATAGGATGGAATAGTGTCAACTACGGTGATGTTGATGGACATCAAGCATGCTAGGACATAGGCGAGCCAAAGATGGACACATATCTATGAAGTTATTGGAGATGGGCTCACCGAGCGTGGTGAATCGACGCGGCAAAGTCGACAGACGGAGTTGATAGATGTCAATTAGCTCTTCCAGTTATTGCGGTCTAGGTTGTGTGGCTCCCATGGTGCGGCGGCGGCCGGCGGGGGGAGGGGGTGAGGGAGGGGAGTTATTGTGGTACGCATTTTATGGCGGGGCGCTCAGATGGCAGGAAATAGTTGCGGCACCTAGGCAAGAAACCCTAAAGAAAGAGGAGAAAAGAGGAAGTGGGCCTTCAGGCCGAGATAGGAGAGAGAGAACATATTGGGCTGTAAAGTGTATTCCATATTAATTGGAAATATTTTATTGTTACAAAAATGTAGAAATTAATTTAAATATAACTAAATTCTAAATGGCAAGCGAACAATACGGAACTTCAATAAATCAAGTTGAACATTAAACCCGAAAACGAACATAGGAAATTCTGGCCAGTCATCCTTTGAGGAGCCGGTAACAATTAGGATTAATCTTGAGTAACTCCAAATAAAACGAAGTACTATTATTTTATCATGTTGCGACACCCTTTGCTTTATGAAAAAAAGGGAACCCGGAAAAAATTAGGATGTTAGAGTGGGTTTGAAGCGGGTGGGCGTGGTGAGGAGGCAACGAGCCAGTGCCATGCAGAGGAGAGGAGCGGCATGAGGTGAGATGGGTGGCTAAATGTTCTATTAGAACGATGAAATGAGATGGCACGAGGTAAGTGAGAGAAATAAAACGACTCGATGCTTCTGTGTTGGACAGTGAGCATGCCTTTCACATAGGACTGCATTAAACCTATCATACATCAGGAATAAAAATGGCTAATTGTCCTTATTAAAAAATCTTGATATACGTTAGGACGATGAAAAAGGAACAAAATGGTTAGTTAGCATCTCCTGAACTTGAAACACTTGGACGAAAATCACTACTCCCTTTGATTACATTACTCGTCTCTCAAACTGATGTATTAGACGTATTCATTGTTAAACCATCCATTTAAGCTACAAATATATGGATCAAAGAAGAAGGGAGTAGCTAGAACCCGTTGCAACTATGAAAAACAGTTTTGCAAGCTGTGAGAAAGCAAGCACAAAAATAGACAGGCCAGTAGTCAACAAAAAGCTCGATTTCAGAAAGTGAAATGGGCACGGATATTTTTTGTGATCATGTTCAATACTGAATATCACATACCGTCATAGCAGTTTAGATTCCTTTTTTTGAGTTCTGATCCAGCATGCCATTTTTGATTCTGGTCCAGATGCCATTTTGAGTTCTCTTAGATGTCCTAAGGGGCAACTTTAATGGAGATCACTAAATGGACATAACCAAATTCCAAGGGACATACCAGAGAAATCTCTGGATTACGTACGGGGAGCCGGCCATCCAGCGGAATCACAGCAGACCCGTGCCCCACCCCAAATGATCGGGTCTCGTTTTCGTTCGGTGGGCCGGTGCAAAAAAGGCGATGGTGACAATCGATGCTTCTTTGGGAATCATCGTCATGTTGGTTCTGGCGCGTCGTAGTCCTCCCATCTCCAACACATCGAAGAGTGGTTGTGCTCCGCCTCGTAGACGTAGAGCCTCCGCTGCTCACTGCGGATGACGTGGAGGTTGTGCATGGAAGTGGAGCACGGACCGACTGATGTCAAGAATTCCTCCACTCCGCTGCAACCATGGCCGCAACGATAGCTTCGGACGCGCTCCGCCTCCAAATGGCACTCTGCTAGGAGCTGGAGGTTGTAGCATGCTTTGCCAGCAGCTACCTGAACACGGGCACCGTCAGCTGCTCCACCAATGCAGTAGTCCACTCTTCCTTCTATGCCTCCGCGACACCTGGTCATAGTGCAGCCTCGCCTGTAACATGCTGAACTTGGACACTCACAAACTCCTCCACCGGGGGCAGGTTCCTACTCCTCCACCGGCGCCTCCTCCATGGCGATTTCCTCTATGTCCATGGGTCGCCGCCCTCATCGTCCTCCTCCATCTCCTCCTCCAAGTACCCCATCTCGGATATTGGTCTGCATTCCACCGGGCCTCCGCCGCGATTTGGGTAATGACATGCTGGCATGAGTCTCCTATACCACGTGGAAAAGTACTAGGCTTCTCACTCTCCACACCTGTGTGAGTGCTTGGTAGGCAGACGACCGGTCAGCCACATGAATGCGAGTAGGCTGTTGCCCGTCTAGTCATATTGTAATGACCCAGATTTTATAGAATCTGGATCTCTGCGCTTACTGTGTTTTCCCATATCGTAGCTAGCACAAAGTAGCAAGAATGAATATCAGTAAAAACTTACCATCATTTACTACAAACGATGGATCCAGAATATGAAATACATACATTAACACATCTCAAGCTGGCACATAATACAGCAGAACATACGTAGTTGCTAAGTTAGGCTCCACCAACGCCACTGGGCTTGTTGAGGACCATAACTCTATTGTCTCTTAATCCATTGACGTCTGCACATGACAGCTGCAGTGGTACATGAATGTACTCGCAGGTTGCCAAGGGAAAGTATAAATAGAATATATATATATTATATATGCAGATTAAGTCAAGTATTGCTGTAGGTTTGTTTGCATAAAGCAATTTTCCCTATGCTAAGTTTTATAACTTCCTTTGAAATTTCAAATAGTTATTTAGTATTGGGATAGAGTGAAACACTTGGATAAACACACCAAGGCTTATTCACCAACCTGGTAAAAATATACATATGATTGAAGTGAAACACATTCACTATGCTCAGTTCTCAACATATAACCCTCAAATCAGATTTTTAGAAAAGAAAGGGGGGATTGTTGGGGAGGGTCGTTTTGGCTCTTGGGTGCATATGCTCCCTAATGAACAGTAAATTCAAAATAAATGGTAAATAAAATTTAAAAATTCTGAATTTTTTCGTAGATGTACTTGTTACTGTAACAAGTGTGCTTGCCAATTTTCGTGCGAAACAGGATGACGGTGCTTCGTCAGTGAAAAAACAAAAATAAATGTAACATTTGGAGGTAACATTGGTCGTTCGACTTGTTTTTTTTTTTGCACAGATCAAAATACTTAGGCTTTCCTCCTAAACATTTACAGGTAGTGTTTTGGTGTGACAATGATCACATCTATTTTTCCTTCATTTTTTTTACATTTGAAATAAAAAAATTTGATGGGCAGGTGCATATGCTCCCAAGAGCCGAATTGGATTTCCGGGGATTCTTGTTCAATTCAAGTCTTCAATTGCTCAAAGTTGCCCGTAACCGAGGGCTCGACTAATTAATTTAGTTAAACCCTCTGCAGAGATTGTACATGTTCCCCACCTGACACGGCCAACCCCTTTATCATTATACACTTCGGTGCATGAATGGGAGGAGATTAAGACGAAGTCTTTCCATAACAACCCCATATACCTATTACCAAGATGCCCGCAACTTAGACAATTAAGGACCCTATCCGATGCGGTGATGTGGTAATTCCCATTAGTATTGAGCTAAGCCAGAGCCATAGTACATTGTAGCTGTAGGGGAAGCTACTTCAAACTATACTGGGAAGATCTCAATCTCCTAAACGGCGGTCACCACCAAAAACATGTGTGCTCATGTCCCCAGTCAGATCCAATCACTCAAGTGTGCAAGTCCTCTGTCGAGCGCAATCACTTGGTGTGAAGACCCCAGTCGGGCGCAATCACTTCTAGACGCTCCCATCATACAATCTGCTCAGAGAGTAAAAGTAAAATAATATTGATTTTGCTTCAACATTCACAAACATTACTCAAAAGAGAGTAAGTTTAAAGGTTTAAAACAAGTTATGCTTTTCAACCCACCCCATTTCTACAAGCATGCCTAAGCATAAGCATAAATATAAGAGATTTGAACCTAAGGATTAACTAGCAAGATATTGTTTTTAAAACTTTAGTAAGCTAACTCATGCACATTACTAAAATTTAAAGAGGTATGCATAATATGAAAGTATAGGTCAAAGCATGGGCAAACTGCAACTTGTCTAAGTTCTTGAAGGTGAAATATTCTACTCTTAGTCGTCTTTCCTTCTTGTTATGGTATATCTAACGATAAAGGAAAAATACTTCAACACAAAAACTAAATGAAGATCCAAATAAAAGACACAAATTAAAAATGCAAGTGATTTAAGTATTTATATTCCTAGGGTAATTACTATGGCATGGTTATGGGTTGAGATCATATATCAAGTTTGGTTTTGAAGGAAATATGACAATAGTCATATTCTAGGGTTGGATCCAACTGATACAAGTAAGGTCATGGGTATAGTTTATTCCAATTGAATCTGGCTATAACCCAATTGCACCCAATTTTCAGATTATATGTTTGAGCACACTCCTTCTCATACTCTAGTGTGTGGAAGTTGATATAAATGAGAAGAATGCAACAAACATCAGAAGCTGCAGAACTAAGTTATGTTCTTTGTCGAATAGAGGCAAAGGTAGAATTTCAGCATTACATTTTCTTCCCTCATATATTCTTATTTCTTCCCATTTTATTCCCTTTTTCATCTTAGGTGTCTATTTGTCTCAGACATTCCTTCGCGAGATACCAGGTCCATTTCTCTCGATCTCTCCTCTTCTCACTCATTTATAGCAGCTGGTTCTTTTTTTGCGATGGTACTAGCTGGTCCATTTTGATATGTCTGTTTTTGTTTTGGCAATGGGCACTTTGATTAATGTACAACCAAATGATAAATATTACTGTGAGATAATGAATTATTACCTCATGTATTTTCCACAGTTGGGGCTAGCTAACTGTAACTCATTTTGCTAATCAGTATGAGTTGGATAGCATGTTTTGTTTTGTTTACTTTAAGCTTGTTTCACATATCAACCTATATGGTTCATTGCTTAGAAGCTTTATTAGTTGATATATGCGTCAAATTTTGTTAGTAAATGCTAACTAGTAAAGTAGCATAGTTTATTTTCTACTGGATATATTAGCATGAACGGATGTATAATGCATTGCTATGCACGACATTGAACTATTGCCTGGATCTTATGTATTAAATTAAGTAGGCTGATAAATATTAGTCCCAAAAGGACAATAATTAGTTGTCATTGTTATTTTGTGTTCTGCTCAGCGTCGAATGTTTGTTGATTTTGAAAAATCATAGGTTGACATCCACATCGTACTAACATTGTTGGCAATTTATTATGGCAACTATTGTATTCCATTGTCTAATCTTCTTGTGTTAGGAAGAAGAGAAACTTGGTAAGTAACTTGGGCTCAATTGTATTCCATTGTATAATCTTCTTCTGTCTGGAAGAAGAGCTCACTCCATGTTATAGTCCACATGGCTTTCCAAAAACAAAGATGTGGCAGTCGTCTTTTGTGCCTAATCAAAAAGTTTTATTCTGCTACTATAACCACATGTGCAATTTACTACAGTCGACATCTTTGTTATCTCTCTGAAGATTTTTGCTTGTTATGGTGGATTATGTATGATCTTTGTTTCCACGAGAGAAGTAATGTTTTAAATACAGTTCAACTTTACATGATGGGTTTTCAACATTAACTTACCTTTGTTCATTGCTTTTCACAACAACATTGTTTTTCCCTTGATGATCCTCAAGTATTTATTACTTGTAAAAAATGATCACAGGAACTATAATACACTTTATTATTTAGCTGGTATATATAGTTCTAGCTTCTTTTTCTTTGCCAAGTTGCATTCTGTGTAATCTTTCTTCGCAATACAGAAAATGGAGCCTGCCAAGTTGCATTCTATGTAATCTTCCTACGTAATGTGGAAAATGGAGCCTTTTAAGTGTGAGATTATCTCCCTGCTTAGTATGTGTACTGAAACGGCGAAAAAACTGATGTGCTCAACAAAAGGCCTACCTCAATTTTGGATACAATTTGTAAAGTCTTAACTGGAAAGCAGTAACATAGTTCCAGAGCTTCTGGTATATATACAAGAAGTATTGATAGTGGTAAGTTAGATGTACTAAGTCCAATATCCTTGCATGATTTTGAGATGTTTCTCAAGCAGTTTGGGGTTATGGTTACTGCAATGGACAATCAATTTGGGGGTTATGTTTCTCAAGCACTTTGCACTTAGCATGTTAACCATAAGAACAAAGAATGAAAAGGAGTGTCAAATTGATTGTCGATTCAGTTGCCACAGTAGAATCCTATACTAAAAACTCAATATGTTGCAATGAAATAATTGGTGGTTTATTAATATATTGAATAAGAATGTCATCCAAACTTACATGCATGTTTGTAGCTTCAGTAAACAACAATATACTACTATATGTTGCATCTGCATTTATGTGAAAGGAACAAAATATGCACCACATCAGTTGTACCATGATAAGTGCCAAGTTTCGAGTGCGGCGTTTCTGCTCCCGGGCTTAGCTGCACCAGCGCTGACGAAAAAAATCAAAACGAATACTAGAAAAATTCAAAACTTTCCAAATTTTTTTGGGTGGTAGATAATTTGATGCGTGAGGTTCGCTGCAAATTTCAACTCGTTGAGTAGCTCTCTGCAAAAAAGACAAAATCGGGTCTGTAAAAAAGTTTACTGTTCACGCACTGTTTTGACCCGATTTGTCTTTTTTGCCGGGAGCTGCTCAGATATTCAAATGAGTTGAAATTTGGAGTAGACCTCACGCATCAAATTATCTACCACGTAATTTTTTTTGGATTTGTGTGAATTTTTCTAGTATTTGTTTTGAATTTTTTCTGACCGGGAGCAGATGAGGCTGGGCACCGATTTGGATTTTCGCCATGTTTCGAACATTATTCCTTTGAATATCTCTCTGCTTAGTTTACTCCATACGGATACAACAATGCTAACCCTGGCCTCAAATCATCCCACAACTAATTGACTTTATTAATGTCATAATCATTGCTTCGTCCATGCTAAATTACATATCCCACTTTGTCTATTCCGAGCAGACAGTAAATTTAAATTATCTATGTTACTATGCAGATTACTGACACTAACAAAGGGTATATGCCATTTTACCCTGACTCTTCTTACCCCTAATCTCACATGCAGTGAGTGGAGTGATAGGGACATTATCTTTTCTATTAAAAAAGAAAAGGACAGACAGGGATATTGCTCTATCTCTTCCACCTAGCTACTCCCTCCGTTCCGAAATAGATGACTCAACTTTGTACTAACTTTAGTACAAAGTTGAGTCATCTATTTTGGAACGGAGGGAGTATCTCCGAAGCGTGTGCGTGCGTGGGTCCTCACTCCAAACAAACAAACATACTCACAATTAGATAATATAATTTTGCCAGATGCAGAGGCCGGAGGTCTTCCTCCTTTTTAAAATAAAGATAATGTGATTAGCTTTTACAAGACAAACAATCCTTTTACTATATCTTGCGTACTAGCACAGTTTCGAAATCTAATTTCGAATAATTAACTGCGAATGGCTCAGTTGTAAAGATCAAATATGGCGTTCTAATAGCTACACTTTTGTACTCGGCCCACAGGCCTCCATCCAGAGAACGACTTGCAGTTAGGCAAATTAAAAATCGAATAGCAACCCATAGATATCACCGAACCACAGATTGTCCATTTGTGTGCATGAAAGTGAGAATGACTGTACATGTAAATGTATCTCCTCTACTACACGGCCGACCTGTCAGGTTGCACCCAAGTCCCTAAGCCTATATATTATACATACACCTACCTTCTTCAACACACACAGCTTTTTAAGTTCTTCTCTCAGAATATTTACAGGGAGACAGCACTAGGCTATTCATAATATCACTCTGTGTCGAATATCCAATTTAACCATGGGTACGGGGCCTGCACGCGCCATCCAAGTCCAACCGCGCGGTGGTGGAGTCTTTGTATGTCTCGCTCGCTCGTGGCGACGCAGCGGCAGTCACATCCCTGCTGGCGGCGGACCTGGACTGGTGGTTTCACGGCCCGCGTCGGTGCCAGCACATGCGCCGCCTACTGACCGGCGAGGCCAAGGGGGGCGTGGCCTTCCGGTTCGCGCCGGCACGAGTTGCAGAGGTTAGCAACGCCACCGAAGGCGGCGACCAGTGGGTGGTGGCGGAAGGGTGGGCCGGCCAGCACGACTATTGGGTGCATGCATGGTGCCTCCGCTCTCGCATCATCACCAGCTTTCGCGAGTACTTCAACACGTCTGTCACCGTCCGAAAGCTGGGCCGGCCAGCTAAGGAGGACGTGGTGTGGGCCATCTGGGAGAGCCAATTGCCTAGGCCCAGGTGCCGCTCCATGCCAGGCCTAGTGCTTGCCATATGACTCTGCGAAGTTTGTATATGATGTACATATTTCGTAAAAGAAAATATGTTATTGTTTATTACTCTTACCATGTGGAAGTTGATTTTGGCCAAGCAAGACGTTGTACAGATGATGAAAAATATGTTTTTTCCTTTTGAGAATTAGTCTTCTTACTTGCTAGCACGTATTTTTTGAATGAGTGCAAATCTAAAACAGATACACTAGATTTAGGACCAATTTCATCATATTTCTCCTGGAGGTATAGTTTTATGACACTTTTTTTTCATTCCTTCAAGAGGTCTGTAACCCAACAGGCCACCCACACAATTTGAAGAAAGCAACACGTGCAAATCAAAATTCAAAACTGAGCAAGACTGCATAGGACATGCAGTAAACGACTTGAAAATAATAGGACCTAGATTTGTAGTTTGGGAAATTTGGCCTAATTAGACACCTAAAAAAATCTACGTTCGATTTTACTATTTTTGAGTCTTCATGAAAAGAAAGGGAAAGATAAGAGGAAGAGCAAATACAAAAATTCGACCTAAAAAGGCGCATGATGTTTGGGCTCCGTCACCCAGTATTTTGTGTGGCCCAATCTTTTGCAAATCACTCAATAAGTCTCACGCCGCTTTCATCAGCTGACTAAGATCCACTTCCATAGTGGAAGTGGATCCTCTGACATACAAGAGGGAACTCAGGGTGCTACAGCACCATCCTTGAGTAAAACAGAGGAGGCAAGTTAGAGACCTGGCACTTCTCAGGAATTACTGTAGATTGCAGATCACTGTACACAAATTATTGTTGTAAATCGTTGTATTAGAGCACTGTTCATAGAACTTCAGAGAAGGAAAGTCAGGTTACTGTAGCTCCCTGACTTCCCTTAGCAAGTCAGAGGATCCACTTCCGTAGGGAACTGGATCTTCCGTAGGCTACCTGCCAACCTATGCTCTCACCGTCTTTGTGCTCAGTTTACTACATTATCTACTACTCCCTTCATTCCATAATGTAGTGCGTCTGCGCTCTTCGAGATTTAAGTTTGGTCATAAGTCTGTACTTCATATGAATACAACGTCTATTTTTGCCCATGCAAGCAGTGACTCTGGAGGTGATTGAAAACCTAGGCCAAAAAGCCTCTATCTCTTATCGCCCTTCCATCAAAGGCGAAGGGAGTAGGGGTGCACCTTGGCGACGCTCTCCGCAAACAAGGACACGGAGTATGTAGGTGTTGGAGTGGTGGCAATAGCGCATGGCATTACATCGCAGTGGAATAGACGTGGCCGTGTGCAGCTTCCTGCACCTAGGGGGCGAGGTGGTGCGTGGAGACGAATGACCGGTATGCAGTAGTTCTAGATCTGGCTGGTTTTCCCAGATTTGAAGCCCATCGCAGAAGACCTAGTGGATACTGGTTGTGGGCGGGGTGCACAATGTGGCCTCAATGATAACCCCGGCCTCACATCATCACACGACTAATTTACCTTATAAATATCAATCATCGCTGCTTCGTCCTTGCTAAATTACATATCCCCACTTTGTCAATTACTCACTAAAGCAGACAGTAAACTTTAATTATCTGTGTTACTATAACGAAGGGTATATATGCATGCATGGCATATGCAGTAGGTAGAGTGATAGGGACATTGTTTTTATTCAAAAAGACAAAGACAGACAGGGGTATTGTTCTGTTTCTTCCACCTAGCTAGCGCCGAAGCGTGTGTCCTCACTCCAAACAAATAAACATTTTCTCAGGACCATATAATTAATAAATATAGAAAGTAGCTTTTTATAACACATACGCACCATTTTTTTATATCTTGCGTGCTGGTGCAATTTTGAAATCAATTCTGAATAATTAACTTCAAATGGCTCAATTGTAAAGATCAAATATGGCGTTCTAATAGCTACACTTTTCTGTACTCGTCCCACAAGCCTCCGTCTAGACAACGACTTGCAGTTAGGCAAATTAAAAATCAAATAGCAACTCATGGGTATCACTACACGGCCATCATGAAAACGAGAATAGGTATACACTACACGGCCGGCTTGTCAGGTTGCACCCTACCAGACTATATATACATACACCTACCTTCGTCTTCAACTCACTCAGCTTTCTCAAGTTCTTATCTCAAGTATTCACAGGACACTGTGTCCGTAATCTGTACTGGAGTACTAGGCTACTCAATTTGCAGTTTGCACTTTTGCACTCACTCGACCATCCAATTTAACCATGGGCATGCACGCGGTCCAAGTCCAATAGCATGGTGGTGGAGTTCCTCTATGCCTCGCTTGCGCGCGGCGATGCGGCGGCCGTGGCCGCTCTGCTGGTGGCGGACCTGGTGTTTTCACGGGCCGTGTAGGTGCCAGCACATGCGGCGCCTACTGACCGGCGAAGCGAAGGGGGCGTTCGCGTTCCGGTTCGCGCCAGCAAGGGTTGAGAAGTTGGTGGCGCCGCCGAAGGCGACGAGCAGTGGGTGGTGGCGGAAGGCTGGGCGGGCGAGCATGACTATTGGGTGCATGCATGGTGCCTCCGTGCTGGCGTCATCACCAGCTTTCGTGAGTACTTCAACACGTCTGTCACGATTCGAAAGTTGGGCCGGCCAGCTAAGGAGGACGTGGTGTGGGCCATCTGGGAGAGTCAGTCGCCCAGACCCAGGGGCCGCTCCATGCCATGCCTAGTGCTTGCCATATGACACCGCGAAGTCTTGTATATGATGTACATAGTTTGTAAAAAATATATGATTTTGTTTTTACTCTGACAACGGGAAATTTGATTTTGGCCAAGATATTGTACAAATGATGTATAATATGGTTTTTCTTTTGAGAATTAGTCTTCTTACTTGCTAGCATGTGTGTTTTGAATGAGTGCGAATGTCAAGCAGTTATACTAGTTTTACGTCACATTTCTTCAATTCTCCTAGAGGTCCTGTTTTATGACACTTTTTTTTTCGAGAGGTCTGTAACCCAAGCGGCCACCCGCAAAATTGAAGAAAGCAACAGGGTATACGGCATTAGGAGAAATAACTATTTGGGTGGTTAACTTGCCAGTTGCCACGCGTGAAAATCACAGCTGAGCAGGGTTGCATAGGACATGCAGTAAACGACTTGACAATATTTTGACGACCTAGATTTGTAGTTTTGGAGAATTTGGCCTAATTTGACACTTTCAAAAAAAGAATAAGGTTGTACAATGCATTTTCTAGTATTTTTGAGTCTCCATGAAAAGAAAGGGAAAGATAAAAGGAGGAAGAGCAAATACAAAAGTTGGACAAAAAAAAGGCACATGTTGTTTGGGCTGCGTGGCCCAGCTTTTTCTGCCAACCTATCCTCTCACCATCTTTTCTTCTTAATTAACTAGCAAAGTGGCCCGCTCGATACGCGGGCTAGCATTTCATAAAGTTAAATGGTGAAAGCATATTATTTGATTTTTCAGAAGAAAAACTGAAACCAAATGTGATGGCATTTTCAAATGTAAGACTACTTCAAACATAGTTTAATCTTCGACATGTTCTGGTTTTTATTGATATATAAATATATGTGTTACCCCTTCATCATTTACTTCCTAAGTATGCATGTCATACTAAATATTTTATGATCACTCGCGTTGTTTAAATAATGTTTGTATTATTTTTCTATCTTTTTACCATGCTGCTTAGCTATATATTTTTCTGCAAACATAAATTTAATAGTTGTCATAGTGTTAGTGTAGTTATAGGTACATTTTCTAACGCCATGCATAATTCACATATTTATTTTAGTGATTTAGTTTATTTATGTACTATACATATCCTGTAAAACTTTCTCGACACGTGCACTCTGCAGTACCATTGGTAGCTTATATTTTCACGTTACATTATTTGCTTTCACAATGACCATTTTCTAGAAAGAAATAGTGTGTACTTTCTTTGGAGAAAAATATAATTATCCATACTACTACATGTACAAAACGTCATCTGTTTTTGGGTCTCACCAGTCTGATTCTTCACTTTCCACATTATGTAGTCTTCTCGACTTCTCAGTTCTTCTAGCATGTTTTTTTTAGCCAGAGACTCTATACCAATTGTTCGATTGTAATTTTCATTAAAAGCAATTAAAAGTGTATGTACAAAAGGGATCAAAAAGAAAGGAGATGGCAAGCCCATCTAACTCAAGGATCTTTCGGAGTACAAACGTGTGGCAATGCAGTCTTGAAAAACTTGAAGGAGCTAGTGCCTAATTCTATGATGTAGCAACTGTAAATCTTTCTTGCGTAGCAGCTTCCATTATGTGGTGATGGATTAATATGCTTAAAGATCTTGTTGTTCCCTTGCATCCAAATATGCCAGCAACTCATAATGACAATGTTCATGGCCACTCCATTTGGTAATTCATTCAAAGCCAGCATGATTTCCTGAATGACAGATCTGTCCCTCTTCTTATTAGGAGTGATCAGGTGCCAGCATTGTAGAGCAAATGAGCAGTCCAAAAAGAGGTGCAATGTGGTCTCAATTTGCTCATTACATAGCACACATTGGTAGGAGGGGAGGTGAAATGATTTCCTGAGAAGCAGACTTCTTGTGCTGAGCCTATCTTGGATCAGAAACCAACAGTAAAATTTGGTATCGCTGAATCACTGCTGATTTCCAAATCTTCTTAAATATGGGGTGTGCCACCTCTCCTTGAATTAGAACTCTGTAATGTTTGGCAGCAGAAAAGGTTGCAGAATTTCAATAGTAGCTCCATATATACTAGCTAGCTAGGTGTGAGAGTTATGTGAGCTAATGTTAATTGAACTTGTTGGAACTGGCCAAAAGCTTGGGTAGAGAGTGACCTGTGAAAGATCTCTTGGAGATTATCAGTCTCAGAAACTTGCTGAACTAAGGACAAACTGCTAAGGGAAAAAGAGAAATGGTTAGGGTATTGTAGCTTAAGAGGTGTTGTATTCCACTTATCATACCAGAATAGATTTTTCTTTATGACACATCATATGTTCTAGAGTGACAGTTGCCTATGTCATAACATGAGGAATATAAGTTCGTGTGATAATTAAATGGTTGGCTGTTGCCTGATAGTAAATCAGTACATAAATTTTTAATACGTCATAATTTAATGATTCATGTCTAGAACTAAAATTGTGTTCTTCTCATGTGCATGAGCACTTAGTGCACATAGCCAGACCTCAGGTCGCAAGCTAGTCCATGGCCAATATGCAGGTTGTACAACCACAAAAAGAAAATGCAGTGTTGTATCTACGAAACTACTACGCGGACGACAGTTGCCAAGTGAACTTTGCATGATGGAGGATTGGACGGTGCTGTCCAGGTTTGCAGTACGCACAGACGGCTTGATGTGCTGCATCATCCCAAAATTGTTCGGAAATTGCCATGTGTATAGCATCGTTCTTGTATCTATTAACACAAAGAATCGATCACGTGAAAAGTATAATATTTGTTTTTTTATTGTTTGATTCCAAGTTGCCGAAAACATGACCATTGAATCTGATAAATGAATCTTTATTTTCCTTTACTACAACAACTTCCTATAGTGTAGTATATTATATAGCAGAAATACAACGACAGCAATCATTCCAGTACAACTTAAATTTGTCTGCATTACTATCTCCTATCGTTGTGTGATTACAATTTGTACGCGCAGTTTGTCATGGCAGATAAATCAGTAAAAAAAGGACAAATTTTGGTTGACACGATGATGATATTTCACCCTGTTACCTGGTATTGTATCTTACAGAAATAGAATGGCATTCCAGAAACACTAAAAGCTAAATTTGTAAGCATCATTCTTCTGGACAGATATACTCTGAAAGAAAAAACAAAAACTAAAATGGGAAACGTATATGAGTTGAACATTATTATAGTCGAAAGGCATGCTTCATAACCAATAATCCCTGATAAAATCAAATAGCAATATGTAAGCAATAATTATCTATATGTTAGCATTCACCTTTAAGAAATTAATATCTCATCTTCAGTACTTGCATGCTAAGCCAAGCAACAGCGTTGTCTAGGTGGAAATAACTGGTCAGTTGATGGTGTAAATCATCAAATATGGGGTGCGTTAACGTATTTCATGCCTAGAGAAGGATCTAGTTCCTAAGGATCATTAAACATCATGACAACCATGATTACGTTGACTATGATAGCCGGGGGTCCCACTTATAAAAACAGGAGTCTGTAACGGACCTTATGGACAAATTTATTCACCCTTAATGTGTAAAGCATGTACAGCCCCCTTTTACGAATAAAATATTCGGAATCAGCGAAAAATGTCTGAAAACAAAACATAATGCAATTGATGGTGCTTGAAAGTTGTCCTGGTAGGATCCTATCCAGCAAAATGTAGATATCAAGCATTGTAATTTGAAGACTTATCTTTTTTATGGAGAATTACAGGGATCTTTACTGCACAAATTTTCTTATAGTGCAGGGGTGTTTACTCTTTCAACATCTTGCATTTACAAAAAAATATCTTGGCAAACTACATATAATTTTGTGAAGTGCAAGGGAAAAATCATGAGTATCACGCACTACAAATCTTCATATGCCAATCAATTTTACTTATCTGAAGAAAATGTTTTGATTACTCCATGTTGGAAAGTGCAACTTACCAGTACCAGCGAACTGAATGCTACGTAGGCATGGTTTTTGTAGAGAAGTAAGTGGCAGCAAGTTCCTTGGTAAGGCGAGAAGTTGAGAGGAACAATCTGCCGTAGTTACTGTGGATAGCTTTTAGGCTAGGAGTGAAGCTAGTTGTGCACGTTTTGTGCAGCTCCATATGGTCGGTTGTATGTGCATGCACTCTTCCTTTGTAACTCGAAGCAATCAGCTTCAAACTTGTAGTGTACGTGAGCTACTCCAGTGCTAATGTACGTGCGTGTGTTTGTAGATTGCACTGCATGTAATATGCTGCAACTTCTTTTGTTTTCCTCTATTCAAGACTTTGATTATAGCAGCCCACACATATAGTTGTTATCTGATCTTCTACATTGGTTCTGGGGGAGCTAGCTACCCTATAATTTAGCTAACAACATTCATGCCTGATAACACGTTTGACTGAATACGTACACGCACCTGAAATTTCAAATCTTGTGGTTAGATGACTGAGATTCCTTCCAAGCAACCGAAAAAACCACTCAAATCATCCTGGTTCAGTGATGAATTTAACACTTGATGAATGGAGCAGAAATCATTTTACCTCCAATCCGCGGCAGCCTGCACTTACTCGGCGGCTGTGAGATCGGCTTGAGTCCAGCAAATACACCCCATCCTCCGCTACATCTACCATGATGAGAATAATTCATTAATTGACCGAAAATAGAAGCTCGATTGATGCATGGTCAGAACCTAAAATCTGAGGCGATTAGAAGGTTAAAAAAGAAAGAGATTAGAAGAGAGACTGGATTGGGTTGGCCGCCCTTTTCTAAGATCGGTTACAGAGTTTGATGGATCTAGGACGACATGAAAAGTCGATATAAAAGGATTAAGGAGAGGCTGGACTGGATCATCGCTATTTATCACATCCTCAACAACATCGTGGGGATCTGGAAAATAATGGCACCAATAATTACAATCGGTGGAGCAAGGAAAGATGAAATACATGTACGTACCTCTCTTATCAGCACATAATCCATCGGAGAATGGATTCAGGCTTCCGGGCGCAATCCCATCGATGTGAGAACCTGGGCCGCCGCGAGGAAACCCTAGCGCCAGGACGTGAGCGCTGAGCGGTGCCTCTCTTTGCAGTACGATTTTGACAAAACGATTGGTTACCCATTAATCCTAGGTATTTTTTTGTAATTAGCTAAGAATATGGTGAAACGTTTTGTTCTTTATTATAATGGCAGTGGTGGGTAATTTTTTTACATAAGTCTAATCTAATGGCTATATAATTTTAGTCAGTAAAACAAACGGTCAGATGTTTCTAATTATTGTGGTAATTTCTAGGCTATTTATCTTTTTCTGATGAGGCCATTAAGCGCTTTTTATATATAATAGATTTACTGTCTACTACTCCCTCCGTAAACTAATATAAAAACGTTTAGAATACTAAAGTAGTGATGTAAACGCTCTTATATTAGTTTACAGAAGGAGTACTTCCATACGAATGCAACATCTACTTTTGCTTGTGCGGGTGACTCCGGAGGCGACTCAAAAACAAAAGGCTCTATCTCTTATCGCCTCCGGCAGTCGGCCATGGCGGCACCACCCTTCCATCAAAGGCGAAGGGAGTAGGGGTGCACCTTGTGACGCTCACTGCAAACAAGCACGCTAATTAAATATGGAGGTGTTGGAGTGGCGGCGATAGCGCATGGCATTGCATCAAGGTGGAATAGACGCGACCGTGTGTAGCTTCATGCACCTGGGAAGGGGAGCAACTTCATACCTTATTGGGCTGCTGGTTGTTGCAAGCCTAAGCTTGTTCCTCACATGTATGTATGCATGTATACGCTGCGAAAATTCTTTTTGGTGACCGAGCTCCAACGAGGCTGTTTTTGAAAAATTCAAAATTCATCAAATTTCATATTTTTACATTTCAAAAATTTTGAAAAAAATATAGCTATACATAGAGGCATAATACACAAGTGTGTAAATTTTCAAGACGAAATACGTTGAAGTGGGGACTGTGCAAAAAGGACAAATCTAGGGCTATTTAACACATGACACTATTCATTCTCCCAGGCCCTGAATTTGTCTTTTTTGTACGGATCACATTTAAATATATTTCATCCTGAAATTTTACACACATACGCATACCATCCTTGTTTACTAGTAAAAAATTCATTTTTTTTAAACTGAAAAGTTTAAACTTAATTTTTTTTTCAAAAAAGAGGCCTTCATGGAGATCGAGAGCCAAAACGCCTCACTCGTATGCGCAACCATCAGTTGCGACAGTTCATCCTTCGTCGAATTAGGAGGAACAAGCTTCGGCTTGCAACAACTGGCAACCCAATAAGGTCGGAGCCAACTACTGTGTCGACCGTCACATCATTGCCCATCCAGTACGGAGCGTTTCAGATTTTACCTTGATTTTTGTTTCTTGTGTACTGAAATCATTAAGGCTCAGTAAGCTTTTCAGTCTCCCTCGATCGCGCCTATAAAAGCACACGCATCAAACCGAGGAGATCTCCAAACCAAGAGGCGATCACAATCACTTGGCAGACATGGATACTAGGACGGCAGCTATGCTCGTGCTGACGCTCGTCCTCAACGAGCACGTTGTCCAAGCTAGAGTCCTCCACCCGAAGACCAGCCCACTAGCCCCGGCCGCTCTCCACCGGTGGCGACGCCTCTACTGGCAACGACGCCGGCAACGTCCATCCTCCTCAGGCCACACCGATGAGCCCAGAGGCTGAGGGCATGGACCTTTTCAGCGGCGGTGGCGCCTCCGCCGAGAACTTCAAGCTTCGACTACCGAGCCCGACCAGGCCACTGCGCCTCCCATTCATCAGCGCCGGTGCCAGCCTTCGCAAGAAGGCGGGGCATGGCAAGGTGCCAGCTCTAGCACCGACGTCGTCATCCTGGGCTCCGCCGGCGCATCCGACAGCTGCCTCGTCTCCCCCACCTCCGGCTTGGTCCATTACGCTTCCTCCCCCCTCGTCGACCCCGGCGGTCGACGCCCACGCAACGAAGCAAAACAGATCAAGGAAGGAGGCAATAGGAACTGTGGTCAAGGATATTCTGGAGATCGTCGCTCTTCTCGTTTGTGTGGCCATTGTGATGATATTCGTCATGGCCGGCATCTTCTCGTTTGGCCGGCATCTATTTGCTAGCATATCTTCTGTTTGTTAGTGATAGCTCAATGAATAAGAGCACAACAACACTGGCGAAGCTACATGCAAACCTGGGGGGCATGCCCCCCCCCCCCCCCCCCCCCCACAAAGCTTCGTATTTTCTATTTTGTCCCCCTGGCATCCTGCGCTAGCTCCGCCACAGGGAGCAAGGTGGTGCGTGAAGACAGATGACTGGTCTGCAGTGGTTCTCGATCTGGTGGGTCTTCCTCGAATTTGAAGCCCTACTATAGCGCAGAAGAACCGGTGGCTACTGGCTGCTAACGGGGTGTGCAATGTTGTCTCCTCGATGTTGAGTATCGTGATTAGATTGGAAACATAGAATAGACTAGGAAGTATTCCATCTTGTCCTTACTTCAAAAAGATCATGCATTCCTATATATATGCCCACGAGGCTCAAGTAATAAACATCGATTCTACCAATCCCTCTCTATTCCTTCTACATGATATCAGCCTAACCGATCCAAACCCTAGCCGCCACCCGCCACTTCCGCCCCGCGCCACCCCGGGGCGGTCGGTCTTCATGATCACCACCGAGGGCCGCGCCACCCGTACGTACGTAGGGTTTATCCGCCAATCCAGTTGATCGGCTGCCCTAGAGAGTCTTTTTCCTGATCTTTCGATCTAGTTTTTTCTCTCTCACCGATCGCATTGATCGACATTTTTTTTTTTGATTTCCCGATCTAAAATCGGTTTGCATCGCTCGCCGCCATTTGTCATCTTCAACATGCACCTTCTTCTCCAACAACAGCCTAGCCGACACCAGCCGCCGCGCTCCTACGTTGGCCCGCACCGCGTCGCCCATGGCTCAATGCCTCAATCTCACGTCCTACGAGCGTGTTTGTTGCAGCGCATCGCGTGCGCAAGTGCAGCGCTAGCCCGGCTTGAGCCATGGCCGCTCATGCATCTGCATGGCACCACGTGCTGGCCTGATTGCATGTAGGTGCTCATGGCACCTGTGCTAGTCTGGTTGCACCTAAGTGTTGTGCATGTATCAAATGGCCTAGCTACGTGTCACGTCCGGCTGCATCACATTGGGTGGCTGAGCGGACACTTCGATTTCACGCGTAATCGGGTTGATCATCCGAGCGTCTACGATTCAGTACCGCCGTTGTGGAGGCGCGCGCCTTCACCGATCAAGCAATGGGTTGCAGCTGCGTTGTCCTTTCGGACTGCACTGTCGCCGCCTCAAGGATCTCTTCATGTCTACATTGACCCGCATGCTGCGGCTACGTTGTCCTTTCGGGTCCTAGTGCCACGGCTCGCGGTCCACCGCCGCCCCAAGGCCGTTCGCTCCAGACCGTCCATGTGGCTGCACTGACCCTCGGGCTCCCGCTGCATCACCCCATCAGGTCGTAGCGAGCATGACACACGGTCCCTGCCGCCGCCCCGTGGTTGCACTGACCTGCGCGCTTCCGCTGCGTCGCCCATTCGGACCGTATTGCCGCCCTGAGGATCCCCGTGGCTTCATCGACCCTCGCGTTGCCGCTGCATCGCCCCATCAGGCCGTAGCGAGCGTGGCAGCGGTCCCTGCCGCCGCAGTCGCCCCAACCCGCGCGTTGCCTGTGCGTCGCCTTTCGGTCCATAGCGCCGCGGCACGCGGTCAACTTCGCCGTCTACGCGCGTCGACTTCAGTGTGGTATGCGCCACGCTGCCTTCCTAGGCGCGGGAATGCTACCGTCCGCACTGGTCTTCATCATGTTGTTGTGTTCTTTCTCGCCTACTTCGACCACCCAGCAACAACATTGGTGGTGTTGTTTTCCTACCTGTAGGCATCACCGAGGAGATCTGACACAATACTTCCCTTGTGATCTAATCTTCGGGCGAAAACTGAGATCCACCTTGTCGGATCGGCGAGGGGGGCCTTGGCATTTTTACTTAGTTCGAAGTATTGTTTTGTGTTGTTGTTGTTGTTGGTCGGGTGCTGGCGGTGGCAGGGTGATCGTGGAATTGCGATGGCACCTCCGCCTGGTACCATACATTGTGCCGGCGACGGCAATCATCAGGACCACACTTGAAACTAAGGTAATTTTAGAAAAGTCATGTTAGCCGTCCTCTGGGAACTGGGGCAACACATGTTTTGCCCTCCTCGGATATATCTTCTCAATCCAATATCGACGAGGTTGAAGAACATGCTTGTGGCAGACTGGCTCAATGCGACGACAGGGGGTGCTTGTTGGTGATGTCATAGCAAAATCGAATTTGTTCCGTCACGTGTGTGATGCGTGATGTACGATGCCAATGTGATCGTCTACGATGTTATGTCATGTTTAATCGGCTTTACCAGCATTTCCGTATGCCTTGTGATGCTGGAGACAGGTAGATGTCGCTTGCCCTTTATACATCCCCGAGGGGGGGAGGATCGAGGGCAGGTGGCCCCTTCTTCCCCTTCTCCTTCCGATGTTGCGCCACGGTTGAGGACCGAGGTGGAGGGGTCTTCGTTGCCGATCGGCGACGTACCGATGTTGAGATGGAGACTGGGGCAGGAGGCCCCAGTTCCTTCCTCTCCTGCGGTGGTTAGGGCGACCACGCCTGTGGCGTCTGTTGGCTTCTAGGGCCGGCAGTCACCTGTTCCGCCGCAGGGGTTGTTCCAGCCGACGTCGACGTTCGTGGGTGCATCACCCGCCGGCGTGACAGCTGGTCTTGGAGAGGAGCGGGGGCAGGCGGCCCCTGTTCTCACCTCCCCTTGCCAGCCTATGGGCGGGCCGACGACTGAGCTGTCCGCGTCAGGTGGGAAGCGTGGGCAGATGGCCCAGCGCTCTCCCCCTCTGCGCTCGCTGGGGCCGGGGCCGGTGCCGGCGGCGGGTCCTGGGGCATCTCTAAATCCGCGCGGTGGGGGTGGGGCGGGAGGCCTTACCCCTGTCGAGGCCACTAGGGAGGAGGTCATAGCTTTTGGAGGTATCTCGGATCCTGTTTCTGAGGGGCGGCGGATGAGCTGTCGCATTCAAGACCAGCCGGATGTTGATGACATGCAGCTGAGGTGCGCCAGGAGGGCGGCCAAGCTTCGTGATATTGAGGTCACTACTGGTATGTCAGTCAACACTTCCAATTCTATTCACCATTTTTCTGATGATGAGATTATTCATAATGCAAATCAGCTAGGAGTTTCACTAGGTAGTAATGATAATGAAATCTCGCATTCAGTTAATGACCTCTTGGATCTTGAAGCGGATCGTGCTTTGGATATGATTCGCAACTTAGCAGCTGTTAAACCTATGAACGATTCCGACATTGCTCAGTTGGGAGTCAGGGCGTTAGATACGCTTTGTGCAGATATTGCCCCTCCCCCCTGAGACCGAGGAGGAGGAACATTCTTTACCTCTTGGGGATAGTGAACCTATAGAGGATCCTTGTGGTAGACCCAATGAACCCGGTTGTGAGGACCGAGTGGAGGACTTAGCTAAGCCTAAACGCAAGTGGAAACGCAAAATTTACCCAACGTCGGCGGTGCGTAGAAGTGCTAGGAACCGGATGACCAAAAAAATTCATGATGAGTTATGAGAGGAATTTTTTGGAATAGCAGAGGTCTGAGGGACTTGGCTAAAAGAAGATTTCTAGCAGAGGCTTCTATCGAACATAGGTTGGATTTTATTGCCCTTTCTGAAACAGGAAGAGGCAATTTTTCCCCTCAATTCCTAAATACGTTGTCGGGAGGTGTCGATTATGATTGGCACTGTCTTCCCCCGAGAGGAAGATCAGGTGGGATCTTACTTGGGGTTAGATGCGAGATGTTGGAAGTCCGAAGTGTGGTCATGGGAGATTTTGCCGTCAAGTTTCGGGTTAGGTCGAAGGTCGACGGGTTTAATTGGGCCCTGGTGGCGGTGTATGGGGCCACACAGCCAGAACTCAAACGAGATTTTTTTTGGTGGATCTAGTCCGTATTTGCTGGTCTGAGCAGCTTCCAATCTTAGTGGGGGTGATTTCAATATCATTAGAAGGAGAGACGAAAAGAACAATGATAATTTTGATGGCAGATGGTCGTTTATGTTTAACACCATTATTGAAAACTTGGATCTGAGAGAGATAGAGCTTTCGGGAAGAAAATTCACTTGGGCTAATACTTTGCCAACCCCTACGTTTGAGAAGTGCTACCTCTTGAGCACTGCGTTGGTTTTCCCTTGAAGAGGAAAGGGTGATGCAGTAAAGCAGCGTAAGTATTTCCCTCAGTTCTTGAGAACCAAGGTATCAATCCAGTAGGAGGCCACGCACGAGTCCCTCGCACCTACACAAACAAACAAGAACCTCGCAACCAACGCGATAAAGGAGTTGTCAATCCCTTCACGGTCACTTACGAGAGTGAGATCTGATAGAGATGATAAGATAATATTTTTGGTATTTTTGTGATAAAGATGCAAAGTAAATAAAAGGCAATAGAAATAGCAAAGTATTGGAAGATTAATATGATGGAAAATAGACCCGGGGGCCATAGGTTTCACTAGTGGCTTCTCTCAAGATAGCATAAGTATTTGCAATGGGTAAACAAATTACTGTCGAGCAATTGATAGAATTGAGCATAGTTATGAGAATATCTGTTGGGGAACGTTGCAGAAAATAAAATTCTTCTACGCTTCACCTAGATCAATCTATGGAGTCATCTAGAAACGAGAGAGAGGAGTGCATCTACATACCCTTGTAGATCGCGAGCGGAAGCGTTCAAGAGAACGGGTTGATGGAGTCGTACTCGTCGTGATCCAAATGACCGATGACCGAGCGCCGAACGGACGGCACCTCCACGTTCAACACACGTAAGGTTGGGGAAGACGTCTCCTTCTTGATCCAGCAAGGGGGAAGAAGAGGTTGATGGAGATCCAGCAGCACGACGGCGTGGCGGTGGAAGCAGCGGGGATCTCGGCAGGGCTTCGCCAAGCTCAGCGAGAGGGAGAGGTGTTACGAGGGAAGAGGGAGGCGCCAGGGGCTAGGGGGGCGCTGGCCCCTCTAGATCCCATCTAGATGGGGGGGCGGCGGCCAAGGGGGGTGGCTTGCCCCCCAAGCCAAGTGGGGCGCCCCTACCCCCAGGGTTTCCAACCCTAGGCGCGGGGGAGGCCCAAGGGGGGCGCACCAGCCCACCAGGGGCTGGTTCCCCTCCCACTTCAGCCCATGGGGCCCTCCTAAATAGGTGGCCCCACCCGGTGGACCCCCGGGACCCTTCTGGTGGTCCCAGTACAATACCAGTGACCCCCGAAACTTTCCCGGTGGCTGAAACTGGACTTCCTATATACAATTCTTCACCTCCGGACCATTCCGGAACTCCTCATGGCGTCCGGGATCTCATCCGGGACTCCGAAAAACTTTTGGGTTATCGCATACTAATATCTCAATAACCCTAGCATCACCGAACCTTAAGTGTATAGACCCTACGGGTTCGGGAGACACGCAGACATGACTGAGATGACTCTCCGGTCAATAACCAACAGCGGGATCTGGATACCCATGTTGGCTCCCACATGCTCCTCGATGATCTCATCGGATGAACCACGATGTCAAGGATTCAAGTAATCCCGTATACAATTCCCTTTGTCAATCGGTACGTTACTTGCCCGAGATTCGATCGTCGGTATCCCAATACCTCGTTCAATCTCGTTACCGGCAAGTCACTTTACTCATACCGTAATGCATGATCCCGTGATCAACCACTTGGTCACATTGAGCTCATTATGATGATGCATTACCGAGTGGGCCCAGAGATACCTCTCCATCATACGGAGTGACAAATCCTAGTCTCGATTCGTGCCAACCCAACAGACACTTTCGGGGATACCCGTAGTGCACCTTTATAGTCACCCAGTTACGTTGTGACGTTTGGTACACCCAAAGCACTCCTACGGTATCCAGGAGTTGCACAATCTCATGGTCTAAGGAAATGGTACTTGACATTTGGAAAAGCTCTAGCAAACGAACTACACGATCTTGTGTTATGCTTAGGATTGGGTCTTGTCCATCACATCATTTTCCTAATGATGTGATCCCGTTATCAATGAGATCTAATGTCCATAGTCAGGAAACCATGACTATCTATTGATCAACGAGCTAGTCAACTGGAGGCTCACTAGGGACGTGTTGTGGTCTATGTATTCACACATGTATTACGATTTCCGGATAACATAATTATAGCATGAATAATAGAAAATTACCATGAACAAGGAAATATAATAATAACCATTTTATTATTGCCTCTAGGGCATATTTCCAACAGTCTCCCACTTGCACTAGAGTCAATAATCTAGTTACATTGTGATGAATCGAACACCCATAGAGTTCTGGTGTTGATCATGTTTTGCTCTAGGGAGAGGCTTAGTCAATAGATCTGCTACATTCAGGTCCGTATGTACTTTACAAATATCTATGTCTCCATTTTGAACATTTTCACGAATGGAGTTGAAGCGACGCTTGATATGCCTGGTCTTCCTGTGAAACCTGGGCTCCTTGGCAAGGGCAATAGGTCCAATGTTGTTACAAAAGAGAGTCATCGGGCCCGACGCATTGGGAATGACTCCTAGGTAGGTAATGAAATCCTTCACCCAGATTGCTTCTTGTGCTGCCTTCGAGGCTGCCATGTACTCCGCTTCACATGTAGATCCCGCCACAACGCTTTGCTTGCAACTGCACCAGTTTACTGCCCCACCATTCAAAATAAACACGTATCCGGTTTGTGACTTAGAGTCATCCAGATCTGTGTCGAAGCTAGCATCGACGTAACCCTTTACGACGAGCTCTTTGTCACCTCCATAAATGAGAAACATATCCTTTGTCCTCTTCAGGTACTTCAGGATATTCTTGACTGATGTCCAGTGTTCCATGCCGGGATTACTTTGGTACCTTCCAACCAAACTTACGACAAGGTTTACATCAGGTCTGGTACACAGCATGGCATACATAATAGACCCTATGGCCGAGGCATAGGGGACGACACTCATCTTTTCTCTATCTTCTGTCGTGGTCGGGCATTGAGCCGTGCTCAATTGCACACCTTGCAATACAGGTTAGAACCCCTTCTTGGACTGATCCATATTGAACTTCTTCAATATCTTGTCAAGGTACGTACTTTGCGAAAGACCAATGAGGCGTCTCGGTCTATCTCTATAGATCTTGATGCCTAATATATAAGCAGCTTCTCCAAGGTCCTTCATTGAAAAACACTTGTTCAAGTAGGCCTTTATGCTTTCCAAGAATTATATATCATTTCCCATCAACAGTATGGCATCCACATATAATATGAGAAATGCTACGGAGCTCCCACTCACTTTCTTGTAAACACAGGCTTCTCCATAAGTCTGTGTAAACCCAAACGCTTTGATCATCTCATCAAATCAAATGTTCCAACTCCGAGATGCTTGCACCAGCCCATAGATTGAGCGTTGGAGCTTGCACACCTTGTTAGCATTCTTAGGATCGACAAAACCTTCCGGCTGCATCATATACAATTCTTCCTTAAGAAAGCCGTTAAGGAATGCCGTTTTGACGTCCATTTTCCATATCTCATAATCATAGAAGGCGGCAATTGCTAACATGATTCGGACGGACTTCAGCTTCGCTACGGGTGAGAAAGTCTCATCGTAGTCAACCCCTTGAACTTGTCGATAACCCTTAGCAACAAGTCGAGCCTTGTAGATGGTCACATTACCATCTGCGGCTGTCTTCTTCTTAAAGATCCATTTATTTTCTATGGCTCGCCGATCATCGGGCAAGTCAGTCAAAGTCCATACTTCGTTTTCATGCATGGATCCTATCTCGGATTTCATGGCTTCTAGCCATTTGTCGGAATCTGTGCCTGCCATTGCTTCTTCATAGTTCGAAGGTTCACCGTTGTCTAATAGCATGATTTCCAAGACAGGGTTTCCGTACCACTCTGGTGCGGAACGTGTCCTTGTGGACCTACGAAGTTCAGTAGGAGCTTGATTCGAAGTACCTTGATCATCATCATTAACTTCCTCTCTAGTCGGTGCATGCACCACAGGAACATTTTCCTGAGTTGTGCTACTTTCCGCTTCAAGAGGCACTACTTCATCAAGCTCTACTTTCCTCCCACTTACTTCTTTAGAGAGAAACTCTTTCTTCAGAAAGGACCCATTCTTGGCAATAAAGATCTTGCCTTCAGATCTGAGGTAGAAGGTATACCCAATAGTTTCTTTAGGGTATCCTATGAAGACGCATTTTTCCGACTTGGGTTCGAGCTTTTCAGGTTGAAGTTTCTTGACATAAGCATCGCATCCCCAAACTTTTAGAAACGACAGCTTAGGTTTCTTCCCAAACCATAATTCATACGGTGTCGTCTCAACGGATTTCGGCGGAGCCCTATTTAAAGTGAATGCGGCAGTCTCTAAAGCATAGCCCCAAAATGAGAGCGGTAGATCGGTAAGAGACATCATAGATCGCACCATATCTAATAGAGTGCGATTACGACGTTCGGACACACCATTTCGCTGAGGTGTTCCAGGCGGCGTGAGTTGTGAAACTATTCCACATTTCCTTAAGTGCGTGCCAAATTCATGACTCAAATATTCTCCCCCACGATCTGATCGTAAGAACTTGATTTTCCTGTCACGTTGATTCTCAACCTCACTCTGAAATTCCTTGAACTTTTCAAAGGTCTCAGACTTGTGTTTCATTAAGTAGACATACCCATATCTACTCAAGTCATCAGTGAGAGTGAGAACATAACGATAGCCACCACGAGCCTCAACACTCATTGGACCGCACACATCAGTATGAATGATTTCCAATAAGTTGGTTGCTCGCTCCATTGTTCCGAAGAATGGAGTCTTGGTCATTTTACCCATGAGGCATGGTTCGCACGTGTCAAATGATTCATAATCAAGAGACTCCAAAAGTCCATCTGCATGGAGCTTCTTCATGCGTTTGACACCTATATGACCAAGGGGGCAGTGCCACAAGTATGTGGGACTATCATTATCAACCTTACATCTTTTGGTATTCACCCTATGAATATGTGTAACATTACGCTCGAGATTCATTAAGAATAAACCATTCACCAGCGGGGCATGACCATAAAACATATCTCTCATATAAATAGAACAACCATTATTCTCGAATTTAAATGAGTAGCCATCTCGAATTAAACGAGATCCTGATACAATGTTCATGCTCAAAGCTGGCACTAAATAACAATTATTGAGGTTTAAAACTAACCCCGTAGGTAAATGTAGAGGTAGCGTGCCGACGGTGATCACATCGACCTTGGAACCATTCCCGACGCGCATTGTCACCTCGTCCTTCGCCTGTCTCCGCTTATTCCGCAGCTCCTGCTTTGAGTTACAAATATGAGCAACCGCACTGGTATCAAATACCCAGGAGCTACTACGAGTGCTGGTAAGGTACAAATCAATAATATGTATATCACATATACCTTTGGTGTTGCCAGCCTTCTTGTCCGCTAAGTACTTGGGGCAGTTCCGCTTCCAGTGACCACTTCCCTTGCAATAAAAGCACTCAGTCTCAGGCTTGGGTCCATTCTTTGGCTTCTTCCCGGCAACTGGCTTACCGGGCGCGGCAACTCCCTTGCCGTCCTTCTTGAAGTTCTTCTTACCCTTGCCTTTCTTGAACTTAGTGGTTTTATTCACCATCAACACTTGATGTTCCTTTTTGATCTCCACCTCCGCTGATTTTAGCATTGAATATACCTCAGGAATGGTCTTTTCCATCCCCTACATATTGAAGTTCATCACAAAGCTCTTGTAGCTCGGTGGAAGCGACTGAAGGATTCTGTCAATGACCGCGTCATCCGGGAGATTAACTCCCAGTTGAGTCAAGCGGTTGTGCAACCCAGACATTTTGAGTATATACTCACTGACAGAACTATTTTCCTCCATCTTACAACTGAAGAACTTGTCGGAGACTTCATATCTCTCGACCCGGGCATGAGCTTGGAAAACCATTTTCAGCTCTTCGAACATCTCATATGCTCCGTGTTGCTCAAAATGCTTTTGGATCCCTAGTTCTAAGTTGTAAAGCATGCCACACTGAACGAGGGAGTAACCATCAGCATGTGACTGCCAAGCGTTCATAACGTCTTGGTTCTCTGGGATGGGTGCTTCACCTAGCGGTGCTTCTAGGACATAATCTTTCTTGGCAGCTATGAGGATGATCCTCAGGTTCCGGACCCAGTCCGTATAGTTGCTGCCATCATTTTTCAGTTTGGTTTTCTCTAGGAATGCATTGAAGTTGAGGGCAATATTAGCGTGGGCCATTTGATCTACAAGACGTATTGTAAAGATGTTAGACTAAGTTCATGATAATTAAGTTCATCTAATCAAATTATTCAATGAAATCTCACTCAGACAGACATCCCTCTAGTCATCTAAGTGAAACATGATCCGAGTCAACTAGGCCGTGTCCGATCATCACGTGAGACGGACTAGTCATCATCGGTGAACATCTTCATGTTGATCGTATCTTCTATACGACTCATGCTCGACCTTTCGGTCTTCCGTGTTCCGATGCCATGTCTGTACATGCTAGGCTCGTCAAGTCAACCTAAGTGTATTGCGTGTGTAAATCTGGCTTACACCCGTTGTATTCGAATGTTAGAATTTATCACACCCGATCATCACGTGGTGCTTCGAAACAACGAACCTTCGCAACGGTGCACAGTTAGGGGGAACACTTTCTTGAAATTATTGCGAGGGATCATCTAATTTAAGCTACCGTCGTTCTAAGCAAATAAGATGTAAAACATGATAAACATCACATGCAATCAAATAGTGACATGATATGGCCAATATCATTTTGCTCCTTATAATCTCCATCTTCGGGGCGCCATGATCATTATCATCACCGGCATGACACCATGATCTCCATCATCATGATCTCCATCATCGTGTCTTCATGAAGTTGTCTTGTCATCTATTACTTCTACTACTATGGCTAACGGTTCAAAAATAAAGTAAAGTAATTACATGACGTTATATGTTGACACGTAGGTCATAAATAACTTAAGACAACTCCTATGGCTCCTGCCAGTTGTCATACTCATCGACATGCAAGTCGTGATTCCTATTACAAGAACATGATCAATCTCATACATCACATATATCATTCATCACATCCTTTTGGCCATATCACATCACATGGCACATGCTGCAAAAACAAGTTAGACGTCCTCTAATTGTTGTTGCAAATTTTTACGTGGCTGCTATAGATTTCTTAACAAGAACGTTTCTTACCTACGCCAAAACCACAACGTGATATGCCAATTTCTATTTACCCTTCATAAGGACCCTTTTCATCGAATCCGATCCGACTAAAGTGGGAGAGACAGACACCCGCTAGCCACCTTATGCAACTAGTGCATGTCAGTCGGTGGAACCTGTCTCACGTAAGCGTATGTGTAAGGTCGGTCCGAGCCGCTTCATCCCATGATGCCGCCGAATCAAGATAAGACTAGTAACGGCAAGTAAATTGACAAAATCGATGCCCACAACTGCTTTGTGTTCTACTCGTGCATAGAAACTATGCATAGACCTAGCTCATGATGCCACTGTTGGGGAACGTTGCAGAAAATAAAAAAAATTCTACGCTTCACCAAGATCAATCTATGGAGTCATCTAGCAACGAGAGAGAGGAGTGCATCTACATACCATTGTAGATCGCAAGCGGAAGTGTTCAAGAGAACGGGTTGATGGAGTCGTACTCCTCGTGATCCAAATCACCGATGACCGAGCGCCAAACGGACGGCACCTCCGCGTTCAACACACGTACGGTTGGGGAAGACGTCTCCTCCTTCTTGGTCCAGCAAGGGGGAAGGAGAGGTTGATGGAGTCCAGCAGCACGACGGCGTGGTGGTGGAAGCAGCGGGGATCTCGGCAGGGCTTCGCCAAGCTCAGCGAGAGGGAGAGGTGTTACGAGGGGAGAGGGAGGCACCAGGGGCTAGGGTGCGCAGCCCTCCCTCCCCCCCCCCCTTTATATAGGGGCCAAGGGGGGCGCCGGCCCCTCTAGATCCCATCTAGATGGGGGGCGGCAGCCAAGGGGGTGGCTTGCCCCCCAAGCCAAGTGGGGAGCCCCCACCCCCAGGGTTTCCAACCCTAGGCGCAGGGGGAGGCCCAAGGGGGGCGTACCAGCCCACCAGGGGCTGGTTCCCCTCCCACTTCAGCCCATGGGGCCCTCTGGAATAGGTGGCCCCACCCGGTGGACCCCGGGGACCCTTCCGGTGGTCCCGGTACAATACCGGTGACCCCCGAAACTTTCCCGGTGGCCGAAACTGGACTTCCTATATACAATTCTTCACCTCCGGACCATTCCGGAACTCCTCGTGACGTCCGGGATCTCATCCGGGACTCCGGACAACTTTCGGGTTACCGCATACTAATATCTCAACAACCCTAGCGTCACCGAACCTTAAGTGTGTAGACCCTACGGGTTCGGGAGACACGCAGACATGACCGAGACGACTCTCCGGTCAATAACCAACAACGGGATCTAGATACGCATGTTGGCTCCCACATGCTCCTCGATGATCTCATCGGATGAACCACGATGTCGAGGATTCAAGTAATCCCGTATACAATTCCCTTTGTTAATCGGTACGTTACTTGCCCGAGATTCGATCGCCGGTATCCCAATACCTCGTTCAATCTCGTTACCGGCAAGTCACTTTACTCGTACCGTAATGCATGATCCCGTGATCAACCACTTTGTAACATTGAGCTCATTATGATGATGCATTACCGAGTGGGCCCAGAGATACCTCTTCGTCATACGGAGTGACAAATCCTAGTCTCGATTCGTGCCAACCCAACAGACACTTTCGGGGATACCCGTAGTGCACCTTTATAGTCACCCAGTTACGTTGTGACGTTTGGCACACCCAAAGCACTCCTACGGTATCCGGGAGTTGCACAATCTCATGGTCTAAGGAAATGATACTTGACATTTGGAAAAGCTCTAACAAACGAACTACACGATCTTGTGCTATGCTTAGGATTGGGTCTTGTCCATCACATCATTCTCCTAATGATGTGATCCCGTTATCAATGACATCTAATGTCCATAGTCAAGAAACCATGACTATCTGTTGATCAACGAGCTAGTCGACTAGAGGCTCACTAGGGATGTGTTGTGGTCTATGTATTCACACATGTATTACGATTTTCGGGTAACACAATTATAGCATGAATAATAGACAATTACCATGAACAAGGAAATATAATAATAACCATTTTATTATTGCCTCTAGGGCATATTTCCAACAATATCTAGGTATGATCATGTATATAGGCATCACGTCCGAGACAAGTAGACCGAAATGATTCTGTATCTACTACTATTACTCCACACATCGACCGCTATCCAGCATGCATCTAGAGTATTAAGTTCATGAAGAACAGAGTAACGCATTAAGAAAGATGACATGATGTAGAGGGATAAACTCATGCAATATGATATAAACCCCATCTTTTTATCCTTGATGGCAACAATACAATACGTGCCTTGCTGCCCCTACTGTCACTGGGAAAGGACACTGCAAGATTGAACCCAAAGTTAAGCACTTCTCCCATTGCAAGAAAGATCAATCTAGTAGGCCAAACCAAACTGATAATTCGAAGAGACTTGCAAAGATAACAAATTATACATAAAAGAATTCAGAGGAGATTCAAATATTGTTCATAGATAATCTTGATCATAAACCCACAATTCATCGGATCTCGACAAACACACCGCAAAAGAAGATTACATCGAATAGATCTCCAAGAGAATCGAGGAGGACTTTGTATTGAGATCCAAAGAGAGAGAAGAAGCCATCTAGCTAATAACTATGGACCCGAAGGTCTGAGGTAAACTACTCACACATCATCGGAGAGGCTATGGTGTTGATGTAGAAGCCTCCATGATCAATGCCCCCTCCGACGGAGCGCCGGAAAAGGCCCCAAGATGGGATCTCACGGGTACAGAAGGTTGGGGCGGTGGAAATAGGGTTTCGTGGTGCTCCTGGATGTTTTCGGGGTACATAGGTATATATAGGAGGAAGAAGTAGGTCGGTGGAGCTACGAGGGGCCCACGAGGGTGGGGGGCGCGCCCAGGGGGGCAGGCGTGCCTCCCTGCCTTGTGGCCTCCTCGTTGATTGCTTGACATCCTCTCCAAGTCCTCTGGATCACGTTTGTTTCAAAAATCTTGTTCCCAAAGGTTTCATTCCGTTTGGACTCCGTTTGATATTCCTTTTCTGCGAAACACTGAAATAGGCAAAAAAACAGCAATTTGGGTTGGGCCTCCGGTTAATAGGTTAGTCCCAAAAATAATATAAAAGTGTATGATAAAGCCCATTAAACATCCAAAACAGATAATATAATAGCATGGAACAATCAAAAATTATAGATACATTGGAGACGTATCAAGCATCCCCAAGCTTAATTCCTGCTCGTCCTCGAGTAGGTAAATGATAAAAATAGAACTTTGGATGTGGAATGCTACCTAGCATATTTCTCAATGTAATTCTCTTAATTGTGGCATGAATATTCAGATTCAAATGATTCAAAACAAAAGTTTAATATTGACATAAAAATAGTAACACTTCAAGCATACTAACAAGTAATCATGTCTTATCATAATAACATAGCCAAAGAAAGCTTATCCCTACAAAATCATATAGTTAGTCTATGCTTCATCTTCATCACACAAAATACTCCCATCATGCACAACCCCGGTTTCAGCCAAGCAATTGGTTCATACTTTTTAACGCGCTTCAGCTTTTTCAACTCTTATGCAATACATGAGCGCAAGCCATGGATATAGCACTATAGGTGGAATAGCGTGGTGGTTGTGAAGAGGACAAAAAGGGAGACGATAGTCTCACATCAACTAGGCGTACCAACGGGCTATGGAGATGCTCGTTAATAGATATCAATGTGAGAGAGTAGGGATTGTCATGCGACGGATGCACTAGAGCTATAATGTATGAAAGCTCAACAAAAGAAACTAAGTGGGTGTGCATCCAACTTGCTTGCTCACGAAGACCTAGGGCATTTTGAGGAAGCCCATCATTGGAATATACAAGCCAAATTCTATAATGAAAAGTTCCCACTAGTATATGAAAGTGACAACATAGGAGACTCTCTATAATGAAGACCATGGTGCTACTTTGAAGCACAAGTGTGGTAAAAGGATAGTAACATTGTCCCTTCTCTCTTTTTCTCTCATATTTTTTTTCTTTTTTTTAGTCTGGAGTCTCATCCCGACTTGTGGGGGAATCATAGTCTCCATCATCCTTTCCTCACATGGGACAATGCTCTAATAATGATGATCATCACACTTTTATTACTTACAACTCAAGAAATACAACTCGATACTTAGAACAAAATATGACTCTATGTATATGCCTCCGGCGATGTATAGGGATGTGCAATGAATCATGAGTGACATGTATGAAAGAATTATGAACGGTGGCTTTGCCACAAATACAATGTCAACTACATGATCATGCTAAGCAATATGACAATGATGGAGCGTGTCATAATAAACGGAATGGTGGAAAGTTGCATGACAATATATCTCGAAATGGCTATGGAAATGCCATAATAGGTAGGTATGATGGCTGTTTTGAGGAAGGTATATGGTGGGTGTATTGCACCGGCAAAAATTGTGCGGTACCAAAAAGGCTAGCAATGGTGGAAGGGTGAGAGTGCGTATAATCCATGGACTCAACATTAGTCATAAAGAACTCACATACTTATTGCAAAAATCTACAAGTCATCAAAATAAAGTACTACACGCATGCCCCTAGGGGAAGGGTTGGTAGGAGTTAACCATCACGCGATCCCGACCTCCACACATAAGGAAGACAATCAATAAATGTATCATGCTCCGACTTCATCACATAATGGTTCACTATACGTGCATGCTACGGGAATCACAAACTTCAACACAAGTATTTATCAAATCCATAATTTCTCAACTAGCATGACTCTAATATTACTACCTCCATATCTCAAAACAATCATCAAGCATCAAACTTTTCTTAGTATTCAACGCACTCATAAGAGAATTTTTTTCTAGAGTTGAATACTTTGCATAATAGGATTAATTTCGTGATTAAGGAAAATTACCATGCTGTTTTGTAGGACTCTCAAAATAATATAAGTGAAGCACGAGAGAACAATAGTTCTATAAAACAAATCCACCACCGTGCTCTAAAAGATATAAGTGAAGCACTAGAGCAAAAACTATATAGCTCAAAAGATATAAGTGAAGCACATAGAGTATTCTAATAAATTCTGAATCATGTGTGTCTCTCTCAGAAGGTGTGTACAGCAAGGATGATTGTGGTAAACTAAAAAGCAAATACTCAAATAATACAAGACGCTCCAAGCAAAACACATATCATGTGGTGAATAAAAATATAGCTCCAAGTAAAGTTACCGATGGAAGTAGACGAAAGAGGGGATGCTTTCCGGGGCATCCCCAAGCTTTGGCGTTTAGGTGTCCTTAGATTATCTTGGGGTGCCATGGGCATCCCCAAGCTTTGGCTCTTTCCACTCCTTGTTCCATAATCCATCAAATCTGTTACCCATAACTTGAAAACTTCACAACACAAAACTCAACAGAAAATCTCATAAGCTCCGTTAGCGAAAGAAAACAAAAAACCACTTCAAGGTACTGGAATGAGCTAATTATTTATTTATATTGGTGTTAAACTTACTGTATTCCAACTTCCCTGTGGTTCATAAACTATTTTACTAGCCATAGAATCATCAAAATAAGCAAACAACACACGAAAAACAGAATCTGTCAAAAACAGAACAGTCTGTAGTAATCTGTAACTAACGCAAACTTTTGGAGCGTGAAAAATTCAACCAAATTAGGAAGTTCTAGATAATTTGTTTATTGATCTAAAGCAAAAAGAATCAACTAAAAATCACGTTCCTGTGATTTATGAAAACTAATCTCGTGCACGCAAAGTTTCTGTTTTCTGCAGCAGAATCAAATAACTATTACCGTAGGTTATCTTAACGGTTTTACTTGGCACAAATGCTAATTAAAACACAAAAACGAATCTAACCAGAGGCTAGACATATTATTTATTCGTAAACAGAAGCAAAAAGTGAAAAACTAAAATAAAATTGGGTTGCCTCCCAACAAGCGCTATCGTTTAACGCCCCTAGCTAGGCATAAAAGCAAGGATAGATCTAAGTGTCATCGTTGGTAGGTAATTTTTCAATGAGGCATCTATCATTCTTAGGAGATTATTTCTTTTTATTAATTATCAAACATCTAGGCACATAACCGAGAAAATCATTCGTAGCAAATGGTTCCTTAATGGTAGCAAAAAGATTGGGATGAATACTTATAGATTTGAGATCCGCAGCTTCCTTACTAGAGGATTCACCCTTATTTTTAGGAACATACATAAACTTGGCAATTTTAGTTGGAGGACTAGGAGTGTTCTTTACGGAAGAAAAAGTGGTTCCCAAATTGGTAATGATACCCTCTAGTTTATCAATTCTAGTGGAATCCTGATTTATTCTTTCATTAACTATGGGTTCCTTCTCTTTAATATTTTTCAAAGTGACTCCTACTTTAGATCCATATTGGGTGATTTGGTTGTGGGTCTTTTTATCCAAAATTTCAATTAACTCTACGGTAGTAACTTTATTTTCAATAATTTCAAGTCTTTGCATTACATGCTCCAAAGTTAACATAGTACCATTTACCAAAAGAGGTGGTGAGCCAAACAAATCTATCATGGCATTATAAGAATCAAAAGTATGGCTACCCAAGAAATTCCCTCCGGTAATGGTGTCAAGGATATATCTGTACCAAGGGGTGGCACCTACGTAAAAATTGCGAAGAAGAACAGAAGTAGATTGCTTCCTGGTAGATCTATTTTGAGCATTGCAAATTCTATACCAAGCATCTTTTAGATTTTCTCCCTCCCTTTGCTTAAAATTAAGAACTTCATTCTCGGGAGACAACGGAGAAGATAAAGGACTAGTCATAACGATGAGCAAACAAAAAAGAAGCAAACGGAAAGAGGGCTAATAAAACGGCAAGGGTGAAGTGGGGGAGAGGAAAATGAGAGGCAAATGGCAAATAATGTAATGCGAGGGAGATGAGTTTGTGATGGGTACTTGGTATGGCTTGACTTTTGCGTAGACTCCCCGGCAACGGCGCCAGAAATCCTTCTTGCTAGCTCTTGAGCACTGCATTGGTTTTCCCTTGAAGAGGAAAGGGTGATGCAGTAAAGCAGCGTAAGTATCTCCCTCAGTTTTTGAGAACCAAGGTATCAATCCAGTAGGAGGCCACGCACGAGTCCCTCGCACCTACACAAACAAACAAGAACTTCGCAACCAACGCGATAAAGGGGTTGTCAATCCCTTCACGGTCACTTACGAGAGTGAGATCTGATAGAGATGATAAGATAATATTTTTGGTATTTTTGTGATAAAGATGCAAAGTAAATAAAAGGCAATAGAAATAGCAAAGTATTAGAAGATTAATATGATGGAAAATAGACCCGGGGGCCATAGGTTTCACTAGTGGCTTCTCTCAAGATAGCATAAGTATTTGCGATGGGTAAACAAGTTACTGTCGAGCAATTGATAGAATTGAGCATAGTTATGAGAATATCTAGGTATGATCATATATATAGGCATCACGTACGAGACAAGTAGACCGAAACGATTCTGCATCTACTACTATTACTCCACACATCGACCGCTATCCAGCATGCATCTAGAGTATTAAGTTCATGAAGAACAGAGTAACACATTAAGAAAGATGACATGATGTAGAGGGATAAACTCATGCAATATGATATAAACCCCATCTTCTTATCCTTGATGGCAACAATACAATACGTGACTTGCTGCCCCTACTGTCACTGGGAAAGGACACCGCAAGATTGAACCCAAAGCTAAGCACTTCTCTCATTGCAAGAAAGATCAATCTAGTAGGCCAAACAAAACTGATAATTCGAAGAGACTTGCAAAGATAACCAATCATACATAAAAGAATTCAGATGAGATTCAAATATTGTTCATAGATAATCTTGATCATAAACCCACAATTCATCGGATCTCGACAAACACACCGCAAAAGAAGATTACATCAAATAGATCTCCACAAGAGAGGGGGAGAACATTGTATTGAGATCCAAAAAGAGAGAAGAAGCCATCTAGCTAATAACTATGGACCCGAAGGTCTGAGGTAAACTACTCACACTTCATCAGAGAGGCCTTGGAGATGATGTAGAGGCCCTCCGTGATCAATGGCCCCTCCGGCGGAGCTCTGGAAAAGGCCCCGAGATGGGATCTCTTGGGTACAGAAAGTTGCGGCGGTGGAATTAGGTTTTTGGCTCCGTATCTGGTAGTTTGGGGGTACGTAGGTATATATAGGAGGAAGAAGTACGTTGGTGGAGTAACATGGGGCCCACGAGGGTGGAGGGCGCGCCTGGGGGGGTAGGCGCGCCCCCCTACCTCGTGCCTTCCTCGTTAGTTGCTTTGTGTGGACTCCAAGTCTTCTGGGTCACGTTCGTTCCGAAAATCATGTTTCCGAAGGTTTCGTTCCGTTTGGACTCCGTTTGATATTCTTTTTCTGCGAAACACTGAAACGGACAAAAAACAGCAATTCTGGGTTGGGCCTCCGGTTAATAGGTTAGTCCCAAAAGATATATAAAAGTGTATAATAAAGCCCAATAATGTACAAAACAGAATATAATATAGCATGGAACAATCAAAAATTATAGATATGTTGGAGACGTATCAAGAAGCTAGACCGTGTCCTCGCGAGTGTTGACTGGGAACAGAAGTTTCCTCTGGCTACCGTCCAGGCATTATCGCGCGGAATCTCGGACCACACCCCTTTACTGGTTGACTCTGGTGAGGCAACACATGTGGGGAATAAGAATACCTTCTCTTTTGAATTAGCGTGGTTTGAGAGAGAAGGCTTTTTTGATCTTATAGCCAGGGAATGGGCTAAAGATTCAGGAGGAAGGACTTCAATTGAGAGATGGCAGAATAAGATACGTCACTTGCGAAGTTTCTTGCGTGGGTGGGCTAAGCATCTCAGTGGGATTTATAAGGTTGAAAAGGAAAGGCTCCTTACCCTTATTCAGGCCTTAGATGTAAAAGTCGAGTCCATTGTCCTAGATTCAATGGAACTTCATGTTAAATTAGATGCGGAGATGAGATTGAAAGAGCTCTTGCGAGAAGAGGAATTGAAGTGGGCATTGTGGGCGAAGGTTCGCAAAGTGGTCCAGGGGGACGCCAACACTCAATTCTTTCATATGATCACAAACGGCAAGCATAGAAAGAAAAGGATCTTTCAGCTTGAGCAAGACGAAGGGACGATTGTAGGACAGGAGAATCTAAAATTATACATCACTAATTATTATAAGCAGCTTTTTGGGCCTCTGGAGGATAATTTCGTATCTCTGGATGAGTTGTGGATTGAAGATGTCCCTCAGCTTGCTTCAAACGATATTTTAACTGCTCCATTCTCGGAGAAAGAGGTGTTTAAAGCTATTTCTCAGATGAAGAATAATAAAGCTCGGGGGCCGGATGGATTTCCAGCAGAGTTTTATAAAAGGTGTTGGCACATTATTAAAGGGGATTTGCTTCCGATGTTCCAGGATTTATTCGCTGGACAGCTTCACTTATTTCATTTGAATTTTGGAACCATTACTTTACTTCCTAAGAAAACAGAGGCGGTGCGAATTGAGCAGTTCAGGCCTATCTGTCTTCTGAATGTAAGTTTCAAAATTTTCACCAAGGTTGGGACAAATAGACTCACGCAGATTGCGCATTCTGTGGTGCAGCCGTCCCAAACTGCTTTCATGCCAGACCGAAACATCCTTGAAGGGGTGGTGGTTCTGCATTAAACGCTCCATGAAATCCATAAGAAAAAACTAGATGGGGTTGTTTTCAAAGTGGATTTCGAAAAAGCCTACGACAAAGTCAAATGGCCATTCCTCCAACAAGCGTTGAGGATGAAAGGTTTTGATCAAGCCTGGAGACAACATGTAGAATCTTTCACGCAAAAAGGAAGTGTTGGAATTAAAGTGAATGATGATATAGGTCGCTATTTCCAAACACATAAGGGCTTGAGACAAGGAGATCCAATGTCACATATTCTATTCAACATTGTAGTCGACATGTTGACAATTCTAATAGGGAGGGCTAAGGATGCTGGCCAAGTAGGTAGTTTGGTACCTCATCTAGTTGATGGAGGTGTATCTGTCCTACAGTACGCAGATGATACAATCATCTTTATGGACCATGACTTGGCAAAAGCGAGAACATGAAGCTGGTGTTATGCTTATTTGAACAATTGACCGGACTAAAAATCAATTTCCACAAGAGCAAATTGTTCTGTTTTGGAAGAGCTAATGAGGAACAAGAGGCATATAAGCAATTGTTTGGTTGTGAATTGGGGGCTTTACCTTTCACGTATTTAGGTATACCCATTCATCATCGTAAGCTAACAAATAGAGAATGGAAGTGCATTGAGGATCGATTTGAGAAGAAATTGGGCTGATGGAAGGGCAATTGATGTTGTATATAGGCCGTTTAATTCTCATTAATTCGGTTCTCACAAGTATGCCCATGTTTTTTTTGTCTTTTTTCGAGGTACCAGTGGGAGTTCGGAAAAGACTTGATTTCTATCGATCCCGTTTCTTATGGCAAAGTGATGAGCTGAAGAGGAAGTATAGACTAGCTAAATGGGACATTATTTGTCGACCGAAGGACCAAGGGGGTCTAGGTATCGAAAATCTTGAGGTGAAGAACAAATGTCTTCTTAGCAAATGGTTGTATAAGCTTTCTCGAGAGACCGAGGCCACATGGGCACAGATTCTGTGTAATAAGTACCTTCAATCGAAAACTTTACCCTAGGTGACAGTGAGGCCGATGGATTCGCCTTTCTGGAAAGGACTGATGAGAGTTAAATCGGTCTTTCTTAATCGAACCAAGTTTGTTGTCGTTAACGGTACTTCTACGAGATTCTGGGAGGATACTTGGCTAGGGGACATGCCTCTCGCGCTTCAGTATCCTTCTCTCTATAGTATTGTTCAACGAAGAGATGCAACCGTTGAGTCAGTATGTCAGTCCACGCCTCTAAATATCAGCTTCAGGAGAGCGTTAGCCGGTAACCGTTGGGAATCTTGGCTCCATCTTGTGAGAAGATTGATGGATGTTCAACTTTCTCAACGTCTGGATCAGTTGTGTTGGAAGCTTACTAGGAATAGAGAATTTACGGTTAAATCCATGTATTTGGATGTTGTTAATTGTAGTTCTATTCATACTTCGAAACATGTTTGGCATGTCAAAGTTCCCTTGAGAGTTAAAGTGTTTATGTGGTTTGTACACAAACAAGTCATTTTAACTAAGGATAACTTGATTAAACGCAACTGGATTGGATCCTCTCGATGTAGCTTTTGTGACAGGGATGAAACAATCAAACACCTCTTTCTCGATTGTCCTTTGGCAAAGATTCTTTGGCAATCAGTTAACATAGCCTTCAATATTACCCATCCGAATAATATTAACACGTTATTTGGGACGTGGTTGGATGGGATTGAGTCCCAAACTGCAAGACACATTCGTGTAGGAGTATGTGCTTTATTATGGGCTATCTGGAATTGCATAAATGATTTGGTCTTTAACAGAACAACAAATACTCACTTTTTGCAGGTTATCTTCCGGGCCACTGCGTTGATCCGTATGTGGTCGTTACTCACTTGGACGGAGGCCAGGGAGCGTTTGGTTATTGGATCTATCCGTTGGGAGATGGTAGCGCGGGATATTTTCAGCCGGTTTGGATGGCGGTCATGTAATAGGATAGGCAATTAGTTTTCCTATCTCTCTTTTGCCAGCCAGTTGTGGCTTTTGTTTTTGTTCCCCAGCTCTTTGTGAGCAGCTTTTGTTTGAGACTTTAAGACTATTGTTGAACCTATTTGCTTGCTAATAAAGGTGGCCGTATGCATCACTCTGATGCAGAGGCCGGGGATGTCCCCCTTTTCTAAAAAAATACATGTTCTCGCTCAATTTTCATCGAACAAACCAAGCATTCCTTGTTATCGGCGTATTCTTATTTCAATGAAACTTTAGGGGGAGGGGTGGGGGAGATGGTGGTAACCTGGCATGGCATCACCCCATAACTACTAAGGGCATCTCCAAGGCGGACCCGTAAACCTCCCGCAATCATCTGGACCGCGAAAGCCATCCAATGTCGATATGTATCGGTCCGTGGGATGGTCCGAACGCGATTTCAACCACATATTGAAAACAAAAGTGTGCGAGGTTTGCGGGCGTCCGAACACCCGAAACGTAGGACTCCAACACCCCCGGCCCACCCAATCCCCCTCCCGGTCCCATTGCCTTCCACTCTGCCCCTTCTCCCCCTTGCTTTGCATCCGCACCCTGCACCTTCGCCGCCGCTGTTGTTCGTCTCTGACCGCCACAGAGGCATTGTCGGACGTCCGCAACCAGCACCAACACACCCGCTCGCCATTCCGACGGAGCTTTCAGCCCTGGAGCCGTTTGTACCCAGGTACGATCTGCCCCCTGTCAACGACCTCCGTGGCAGACACCACGCCCAGCAGGTGTTCGGTCAAATGTCATTGAGCTTATATTCAAATGCTATGTCGTTTTTTAGAGTACAAAAGATGGTGTGCTACTCGACCATGGAGGATGGGTTTTGTCCGATGCGTGGCTGGTTGTATCCGTGGATTTCATAGGAGGACCAGAGGACCGCCCTTCTGGGAGCAAGTGCATGAAAAGTTTCACGCGGGAAAGCACATTGCGCCCTACAATTTGTGGACATGGATTTTTAGAGCACTTGCACCCAGGCCCTGCTATCCTAGCTCTTCATAATCGCTTTAAGATCCGTGCGACACAACTAACTTTCTATATGAAATTTTCTCTTTTTTGTTTCTCCCACGTAGAACATATCTTGAAGTTCAAACATATGCAGCGTGGCAAAGCTTTCTAACTAGAATCTAGGATAAATCTTTCAGAATTTTTTGTCCGACATAAATACTAAAAATATGATTTTTTTTAATCAAACAATACATGTTTTGTATATTTATATTTGACAAAAAAATCTGAAAGATTTATCCGAGATTCTACTTAGAAAGCTTTGCCACGCTGCATAGATTTGAACTTCAAGATATGTTCTATGTGGGAGAAACAAAAAAGAGAAATGTATTTGCGCGAATCTTAAAGCAGGAAATGGATGGCTAGATAGAGAGGGCCTGGGTGCATGTGCTCTAATCTATATTTTCGTACAATGTGTACATCATGCGACCATGCAACGTCATGTCGTATTGTCTTATCACTGGCACGCTATCCAGGTCAGCGTCATCAAGTTCTGCAACTTGGTCAGTCAGCTCGAGGCAAGGTGGTCATTGCACGCGGAGGAGATGGTAAATTTTACTTCCTCTCGCTAACCTTGTTGATTGATTCATTCAGTCAATGTTGATCTACACATTATATGTAACCCGCATGCGTCGCCGTGTTGTACCACAGGTTAACGGGACGGCCATTTACGTGCACACATTGTTGGATGAAGTTGAAAGGAGAGTATGTGCGGGAGGACATGATCCGTTGAAAAACTTGTTGGATATCCGGGATCTAGTCGAATTCGAGACCTTGTTGTACTAGACTTAGTTTACATTCTATGTGTGGACGATTCATGCTATTTTCTATCTAAATTTTGATGAATATCGGTCGGTTTGCATGAATTTCGTCCGGTTAGTTAAAATGCGGTTTGAAATTTATGTGGCTAACGTTGGATGGATGTCTCCCGCATCCGTGTTCGCGGACTGGTCCCCTCCTGTCTGCAGACGGATGCAGGTTTTTTTTTTGCAGGTTGCCGTTGGAGATACCTTAATATCGTAGTATTCACTGCTTCGTCCATGACAATTACATCCCACTTTGTCAATTCCTAACTCGAACAGACGGTGAGTCTAACTTGTTTGTTTTACTATGCAGATTAGTGAAAGTGATAAGCTGACCTTCCTCCTCCTCCTCCTCCTCCTCCAAGAAAGAAAGTTAGGGTTCGTGCCTCTCGCCGGCGCCGGCGCAGGTCCGCCTCGTCTCCGGTGGCCCTAGGGCCATGAAGGCGCGGTGGATCCTGGCAAGTGCCGGCGGGAGGGATCCGTTTTTAGTCATTTTTTTCAATCTTGTTAGGGTTTGTGTCCTACTCAGGAAGGCGAGACGGCGGCGGCTCCCTGAAGATGGAATAAAGGTCTCCCCGCCTAGCCCCCATTCCGGCGGTGCGTCTAGCATCGTTGGTGGGCGTGTGGAGGTGTGTATCCGGCAGATCTATCTTTGATGGATTTGCTCGGATCTCGTCGTTGTTCGTCTACATTCGTGTGTCTTTGGTTTGGATCCTTCCAATCTACGTTATTTTTCATCGGCGGCGGTTGCTGTTCTGTGGTGCTGGTCCTATGGGGCCTTAGCACGACGACTTTCCGACTGTCTACTACAACAAGTTGTGCCCGGCTCCGGCGATGGAGGGGCGATGATGGCGGTGCGCCTTCGGCTCGCTTCGGTGCTTGTAGTCATCGCTAGGTTGTCTACGAAACTGGATGTAATTTTTATTTCTGGTATTCGTTGTACTGCCATGATTGAAGATGAATAGATTGGAAGTTTTCCCAAAAAAAGAAGATTAGTGAAAGTGACAAAGGGCATATATTGTGTATGCGTGGCATGTGCAAATGTACCGTGATTCTTACCCCTAATCTCCCATGCTTTAGTTGGAAGTGTATAGACATATACAGGGACATTTACTTTTTCTATTCAAAAAGAAAACGACAGACAGGGATATCTGCCCCGAGGCGTCTTGTGTTCCACTCCAAACCAAAAACAAAATATTTTTACAGGCCTATACAATAAAAATTATGAATAGCATTGTACAAGACATACACATCATTTACTACATCTTGCGTGCTGGCACAATTTTGAAATCAAATTCCGAATAATTAACTGCAAATGGCTCGGTTGTGAAGATCAAATATGGCGTTCTGATACTGTACTCGTCCCACAGTCCTCCATCGAGAGAACGACTTACAGTTCAGCAAATTAAAAACCAAATAGCAACTCATAGATATCACCGAACCAGAGATTGTTCATGTGCGTCAGTGCGTGCATAAAAGCGAGAGAATGGGTATACACGTAATTTCATGCCCTCTACTACCCGGCCGGCCAGTCAGGTTGCACACACCAGCCTATATATACGTCTGCCTACCTTCTTCTTCAACACACACTCAGCTCTCTCAAGTTCTCATCTCAGGTACAGGACACTAGGTTACTCATCATTTTTCATGTTTGCACTCGCACTGTAGTTAACCATGGGCAAGCACGCGCCGTCCAAGTCCAACCGCGAGGTGGTAGAGTCCCTGTACGCTTCCCTGGCCCGTGGCGACGCGGCGGCCGTGACGGCACTGCTGGCAGCGGACCTGGACTGGTGGTTCCATGGGCCGCGCCGGTGCCAACATATGCGACGCCTGTTGACCGGCGAGGCGGCGGGTGCTGTGGCATTTCGGTTCATGCCAACGCGGGTTGCGGAGGTCGGCAGCGCCATGGATGGCCAGTGGGTTGTGGCGGAGGGGTGGGCCGGCGAGCACGACTACTGGGTGCACGCGTGGTGCCTCCACGACGGCATCATCACCAACTTCCGTGAGTACTTCAACACGTCTGTCACCGTCAGGAATCTAGGCCAGACGGCTAAGGAAGACGTGGTGTGGGCCATATGGGAGAGCCAATCGCCCAGGCCCAAGAGCCGCTCCATGCCGGGTCTAGTGCTCGCCATCTGACATTACATAGTTTGTATGTGATGTACATATTTTGTAAAAAGAAAAATATTGTTTTTACCCGGACAACGGGTAGTTGGTTTTTGACCATGCAAGATATGGTGTACAAATGATGTAAATCATGGTTTTACTTTTGAGAGTTGGTCTTTTTACCTGCTAGCATGTTCTTTGTGAATGAGTGCAAATTTCAAGCAGCTATAATAGTTTTATAAGACATTTTCTTCGTTTCTTCGAAAGGTCTTTAACCCAACAGACCACCCGTAAAACTTGAAGGAAGCGAGAGGGACCGCGACATTACAAGAAACATCTATTTGGGTGGGCGGGCGGCCGGGCGGGCTTGGGGAAGAGAAAAGAAGGAAGGGCAAGCACACAAGTTTCTAAAAAAAAGCACAAATACGCGGACAAGTTTTTTTTTTGAGAAAAGCTTGCTAAGCTTTATTGATTAGCTAAAATGGTTGCATGAATTACAACTGGGTCATGAGGAGTACCCAGCCAAAGATCCCTCCCAACCGCGAGAGAAACACCAAACCTAGCTAGCCTGTGAGCTTCATAATTCGCAGCTCGAGGTTCAAAAAAGAAATTACAAGATGCAAAGGAATGAGAAATATCTAAAATCTCTCTGATGATGATGCCGTAGTCCCCCTCAACTCTCTGATGTATATGATGTACTGCCTGTTTGCAATCTGAAGCGACATGGTGAACCATCCCAAGATCTTGCGCCAAACAAAGGCCTTCCCTGCACGCAATAGCTTCTAGCATCGGTGGATCCAACAAACCCGTGAATGACCAGCATGGAAGAGCCCAAATAAGCGCCATTACTGTCCCGCACACGGGAGCGGCCGTACCAACATTATGGTTGGTGGAAACTGCAACGTCAACATTAATCTTTATGGAACCCTGAACTGGCGGGATCCACTTGAAATTTTGGTTTGCTTGTGCAGGAACCGTCTGTAGTGGAGGTTCTGGCCGCGCACTCAACTGATCCAATTCAGCTATGAAGTTAATAACGAAATTGTGCATAGCATATGGACTTTGGTTTATACCTTCATGAATGAGTTTTCTCCTCGCATACCAAATAGCCCATAAAATGACTGTCATCCTTGTTAACTCATCGTGATTCAACACATCCATCATTGAGAATAACCAAGCACGGGCAGAAGGTTCTGACGTGGCTATCATATGCTCCAGGAGGTCATGGTCCTCTAATGCCCAAACACACCTCGCCATATTGCACTCGAGTAAACTGTGTCTCCAAGTGTCTTGTGCTCCGCGCGCAAAACACCCATCGTGATTCGGCATATTTCTGTCCTTGCATACATCCTTTGTTGGTAGTGAATTTTTTGACAAACGCCACAAGAATTTTGCTTTGCCGGGACTGTCACTTTCCACAAAGTGTTCCAGGAACGCTCGTTTTCAGAATTATTTGAGGACCCAGCTCACTCCAACCAATCCTCCCTCCTCTTTTTCGTTTCCACGATCATCCTATACACCGACCGAACTGAGAATATTCCATTCTTTTCAAAAACCGCATGAGCAAAAATCATTCATGGCCCGAGTACACACAGGATTTCTCAATATGGCCGCTGCATCATACGGTAAGAAAACTTGCTCAATGAGGTCTGTGTTCCAGCGTGCATTCTCATGATCTATCAGTTGGAGACAAGTGTGTGACTATGCCCATGATGTTTGGCCCACGTGGCCTCGCATCGTTGTCATCATCTACTGGCCTACCTGCCAACCATGTCCACGTTATCTCCTTTGGGACCTACGTATTTCTCAAAAAAAATTCTCCATTGGGACCTCCTATTTAGCACCCTGCGAGCTGGCCTCCCTTCCACCGGCGCACCACTTTGGGCCGGCTCATTTGCGGATCTGGATGCGCCATTATTTTTTATTTTTTCTTTTTTCTTTTTGTTTCTGTTTTTGTTTTATTCTTCTATAAAATAATTCAGGATTAAAAAAAGGTTTTAAAATTTCGAAATATGTGATTTTTTTAATGTTCGTAATATAAAAAGCTCGTGATTATAAAAAACATCATATATTTAAAAATTGTTTGTGGATTTCAAAAATATTCATGAATGGTAAAACATGCTTGCTTATTCAAAAAATGTTCATAGTATGACAGAAAAATCGTGAAAGGAAAAAGTACCCATGTTCAGAAAATGTTCACGATTTTTTTAAACATGTTCGCGAAAGTCAAAAAACAATCGTTAATTTCAAAAAAATCGTTGACTCAAAAATGTTCACCGATTCAAAAAAAATGTTCATGAGTTTCAAAAAGATTGTCATGAATTTTAAAATGTTCAGGATTTCAAAAAAATGTTCACAAATTTGAAAAATGTTCGGCCTTCTATTCTTGCTAACCCCGCTCTCTAGCCGTGTGTACTCTGAGGACCTCCTCAGCGACCTGTTCAACTTGTCTTACGCCCGTCGTCATTTCCTTTATTCTTTCTGGGTTTTTCTGCAAGACATTTTAATCATGTAAATATTTTCACAATCAGATTAACTGAAACACAGGGATCAGAAAACCCTGTTATTCTCAAAGACCACTTTATTTCTAAGTTTCCAAAGAGTCCAAACTATAGCAGAAACACCAACTACCATAAGATCTCTATCATTTTTGTTAAAAAATTTATCCATATTCCCAACATCTGTTGTATGTTATCAGGAATATCATGCATGTTAAAAGCACATTTCATAACCATCCACAACATCCTCACAACAGAACAATGAAAAAAGAGATGATTAATATTTTCTTCCCTCCCACAAAAAGAGCAGCTATTATTTCCAATCCAAACCCTATGAATCAAGTTATCTTTAGTAAGAATGATCCCCCTCAAGGTTAGCCACATAAAGACTTTGACGCGCGGGGGCATCTTGATTTTCCACAATAATTTATGTGGATAACTATCCCAGTTTGTATCATAAACCTGTAGCAAGATTTCATAGTGTATTTTCCATTCCAGTCAATGTTCATTCAATCTAAATGCCCCACAAGCCTCTTTGATGTGTTCCCATAGCTCCAAAGACTCACCATATAAGGTTCTTCTAAAGCGGAATGTGTCTAAACCCTCCCCGGGCACATCAGCAACTGATTTGTTTTTTTTTCAAAAAAATATTGTACAGCCTAGGAAAGCTATCTTTCAGAGACTTTGGCCCCAACCACTAATCTTCCCAAAATTTGACATTTCTCCCATTCCCCACAATAAATCTACACAAAGAAAAGAAGAACTCTTTCTGTTTTAATAGCTCAGACCGGGACTGAGAAATGTAAATTTTCCACCACCATTTACATAACAAGGCTTTATTCATCAAAGCCAGATTTTGAATCCCCAACCCCCCATGTTTTTAGGTTTACACACTTCAGACCATTTAACTAGATGGTATTTCCTCTTAGCCCTAAAAAAATCATTCTCTTATTCACCCCAACAGCCAATCCATAGAATGGCATCATGTAATAGGGAATACCAGTCAGCGGGGATTGAATCAGAGTAATCCTACCAGCGCTAGCTAAAAACCTCCCCTAACATGTACCACATTTCTTCTCTATTGTTTCCTCTGGAGGTTTCCAATGTTTATTCCTAATTATTATTTTTATCTATGGGGAGGCCTAAGTATTTCAAAGGGAGCTCCCCCGGAGGGCAAGTAAAGATTTCAGAATACCCCTCTTGTTTATCAATGGCTTTTCCAAACAAGAACAATTCACTTTTGTGAAACTTGATTTTCAGCCTAGACATCTGCTCAAACAAACATAATATTTATTTCAAATTATGTGCACTATCAAAATCACCTCACGGAAGAAAAATGGTGTCATCTGCATACTACAGCATGTTAACACCACCCACCAAATTATCATGTAACAGGCCTTTGATCAGACCATTTTTCCTGGCATTATTCGTAAGCATTGCCAGTGCATCAGCTGCAAGATTAAAGATCAAAGGAGACAAGGAACCCCCCTGCCTTACCCTTTATGAGTTCGAAAATATGGTCCAAGATTATCATTTACTTTAATACGCATATTACCCCCTCTGATGGTCCCCATAATCCAATCAATCCATTTACCAATAATTCCTTTAATTTTCAACATTTGAAAAACATAAAGCCATTTAACATTGTCATAGTCTTTTTCAAAATCAACTTTAAACAACAGAGCACATTTTTATTTTGGATGTTGGTCATTGCACTTTGCAAAATCTGATAGTGATGTCATGTTTTCACTCCGTAATGCACGAACTGATTATGGGTGTGCATAAAAAAATGGTAAACTAATGGGCTTGTTACGGGAATATTACGGGCCATTCCTCAAAATTATCCTCACCCCCCGAATTTCATGGTGGGTGGGGCCCATCTCTTTCCCCCTCAATCCAATCCAACCTGGCAAGTCACTATCACTCCATAAAAAAACATAATATTTGGTGGATGTAGCATTGTTGTCTATAGGCAATACTCAAACTCTTTCTATATACCTTTCTCGCCTCGCACATCTTCCGCCTAGGGTTGTATTTCTGTTATGTCGGGTAATAGAAAATGGGAGGTGCGGTCCAAAAAAAACACCTACAACTGTAATTTGCCAAAGAGAAAAGTATGTTTTTGGCCCCTCAAGTTCACCGAAAATCTACATTTGGACCCTCAAGTTTTTTCTGGATGATATTTAGTCCCCATGTCTCAAACCCGGATACAAAATCAGATTTGCTAGGAAAACCGGCCACGTGTCTATGGTTTTCTCCCCGAGCTCCAGATCCCCCTGTTGTGCATCTTGCCTGCATCATGTGGCTGCCGCCCGAGCAACCTCTCCCGACCTTTGTTGTGTGCCTCTCCGCACCACCGTGTACCTGCTGCCCCTTAGTCACCTGCAACGAGGGCACTTCTTCCCATTCTCCCTTTGCGGCTGGTGTCGCGCACCACCTTCTCCTCTGCTCCTAGCACACGGTCTAGAGATGATTCCTCCCAGCCAGCTTGAGCCGTAGTGACCCACTGACCCTCCTATTCTTCCTCTACATCCTCCAGCAACCTCCTAGTCAGAGGAATCTAGCAGGGAAGCTTCCCTTGTTCCCCTCCGGCAAAATTACCCATCGGCAATTCCCCAGCCATGGCGAGTGATGGGGTTATGTACCTAGGGTAGGGTCATGGACCTGTTCCAAGTAACTTACCCCAAGACATCCTTAGAAGAGGTCGCCTTCCAGTCGACCAATGAGGACTCACTCGACTGGCCTGAAGGACTCGACCACGAAGACTCACTCGACCACCAGGAGGTCAAGAGGCACTCTGCACTGCAACGGCCTGTAATCAAGTAGACTTTATGATAGTAAAGGCACTTTATGTGGGGCGTTACCAGTAACGCCCCAGACTTAACTCACCTTAAACCCTCTCCTGCGTGGGCTGGCTAGGGTCCTGGCGCACTCTATATAAGCCACCCCCTCCACAGGCAGAGGGGTTCGGCACCTTGTAATTCATACATTCATAATCCACTCGACCGCCTCCGGGCTCCGAGACGTAGGGCTGTTACTTCTTCCGAGAAGGGCCTGAACTCGTACATCCTTTGTGCTTACAACCTCTCCATAGCTAGGACCTTGCCTCTCCATACCTACCCCCCACTCTACTGTCAGGCTTAGAACCACGACAGTTGGCGCCCACCGTGGGGCAGGTGTTTTAGCGATTTTGTGGAGAAGTTGCGATTCTTCCGAGTACTCTCATCATGGTGTCTGCTGGAGTTTTGGTCAAGGGTCAAGAGATCCGTCTCGGCACTCTCACCTTCATCGCCGACGACTCCGCATGGCTCCAGGAGGCTCCACTCGACGTAGACGCGCTCCCCGTCCGCGGTGCGACGCATTTTCGCGCATGTGTCCGCGGCGTTCTGCTGCGGCAACCGTCGACCCAGTATCGGTCGGCTCCTCCATCGTCCACCCTCCCGGTCTCCCGCCAGCGCAAGCGCTCAGGCCGGTCGAGGCTTCAGCGATGGGTGAGTCACGCGGTGGCTCGCCAATCGGCCACTACACAAGTTGCGGCAATCGAGCCCAACGAATCTCTCTACGGCTTGTTCGATCAGTCGACTGGCTCCGGAGAGACTGCATCCGAGTGCGGAAGCAGTGATCCAGCGGCGGAAATCTTGATGGTCGACGGGCCCCACAGCCCTCCTGGCTTCGCCCGTGGTGGTGGAGCAGGTGACGGCGGCGACCCTGCACGAGACTACGAAGAGTACCAGCCCGAGCCACTCGACTCTCTGCAAAGAGAAGAGCTTCGCCGCAGGAACGAGGATCCCCTGCGTATTCCCATCGCAGGAGAAACCCCCGAGGCTCGTGCCTTGGAGGAGGCGCGTCTGGCCAATTTGGCCGAGCGCACTCGACTGGAGAACCTTCAGCGAGCACTCGACGAGCGCGCGCGGCAACGAGTTCCCGACACCAGTCGACGTCAACTCTTCCCGCCGACTCAGGTATATCGAACCCCAATTCAGAATTTAGCAGCTGCGACCCGTATAGCAGAGTCCATTCAGCCTTCGCAGTCGGAAGCTGGCAGAGGTTTGCTGCAGATCAGGGATCTGCTCCGGGCAGCAGGAGATCAGAATTCAGCCGTGTCTCAGTCGCGCAACAGAATTCACAGTCGATCTGTCACTGTGAATACGGTTCAGTCGGCTCACAGCCCCAGATCGCCTCCGCGGCGCGAAGGGCGTGAGAATCGGCGAGATCAATATGGCGACAGACTCGACCGAGATGATAGGCGTCGAGTGCCCTATTCCCCTCCGAGGGGTGGGTCTTACGCTCCTCGGCAGCCAGATGATAGGCGTCAGTACAGTACAGGGCGTAGGGTTCCAGTTGACCCCAGAGAGCCAGGCTTCGACGCGCGATCCATTATCGTGCAAGGGTTGGTCGACCGGAACAGAGCCCATCGAGGCGCACTCGACAGAGATGTACCCACGAGCAGTCGAGTACATGTTTCTGGTCCTGAATGTTTCAGCAGAGCTATCAGAGCCGCAGTTATCCCCCCCAATTTCAGGTTGGCAACAGGAGTCAGCAAGTTCACTGGTGAGTCTAAGCCTGAAACTTGGCTTGAAGACTACCGAGTGGCAGTTCAGATCGGTGGTGGGAACGACGAGGTGGCCATGAAGCATTTGCCCCTCATGTTGGAAGGTTCTGCCAGGGCATGGTTGACTCAATTACCTCCTAGCAGCATTTACACTTGGGAAGATCTGTCCCGAGTGTTCGTCAGAACGTTTGAAGGGACTTGCAAGCGACCAGCGGGATTGACAGAGTTGCAAGTCTGCGTGCAGAAAACTAATGAGACTCTCAGAGAGTATATTCAGAGGTGGATCACTTTGCACCACACTGTGGAAAATGTCTCTGATCATCAGGCAGTATGCGCCTTCAAAGACGGCGTCAAGAACAGAGAACTGAGTTTGAAATTTGGTCGAACCGGTGACATGACCTTGAGTCGGATGATGGAGATTGCTACCAAGTACGCCAACGGCGAAGAAGAAGACCGACTCCGAAGCGGCAAGCACAAGCCGAGTCAGTCGGAAAAAGGAAACACCAGTCGGAAACAGAAGCGGAAGGCTGAACCGGCAGCTCCTGGAGAGGCTCTGGCCGTGACTCAAGGAAAGTTTAAGGGGAAACCAAAAGGATCCTGGAACCCCAAGAAGGTAAAGGATAAAGAAGGGAACGACGTGATGGATATGCCGTGTCACATTCACACGAAGAAAGATGAAGAGGGGAATATCATTTACCCAAAGCACACCACTCGCCAATGTCGACTCCTGATCCAGCAGTTTCAGGGAAAACAGTCTAAGGACAAGGAGAAGGAGTCGGACAAGGCCGAAGACAAAGAGGACAGTGAGGGAGGATATCCGCATATCAACTCCACTCTGATGATCTTTGCAGATGTGGAAAGCAGAAGTCGACTGAAAGTGATTAACCGAGAGGTGAACATGGTTGCCCCAGCAAAGGCAAATTATCTGAAGTGGTCTCAAACACCCATCACATTCGACCAATCTGATCACCCGACTCATATTGCCACCCCCGGGAGGCAAGCTTTGGTGGTCGATCCAGTTGTCGAAGGCACTCGACTGACAAAGGTGCTGATGGATGGTGGAAGTGGGCTGAACTTATTGTATGCAGACACATTGAAAGGTATGGGCATTCCGATGTCCCGACTGAGCACTAGTAACATGAGCTTCCATGGAGTTATACCAGGGAAGAAGGCCGAGTCACTCGGCCAGATAGCTTTGGACGTAGTGTTTGGTGATTCGAAGCATTTTCGCAAAGAAAAGTTGACGTTTGAGGTCGTGGATTTTCAAAGTGCATATCATGCCATTTTGGGGAGACCAGCCTATGCACGGTTCATGGCTCGACCATGTTACGTGTACCTCAAATTGAAGATGCCCGGTCCCAAAGGTGTGATCACTGTCACCGGTGATAGGAAAAAGGCAGAGGAGTGCTTTCAGAAGGGCTCCAAGATTGCCGATTCCCAAGTGACAGCGGTCGAGTTCGAAGAATACAAGCAAAACGCAGATCCGAGTGACTTGCTGCGATCCAAGAAGCCCGCCACAGAGTCTGCATTCCAGTCGTCCGGTGAGACGAAGCCTGTTCACATTCACCCGACCGACCCCGAAGCAGCTCCGACCCGCATCTCCACAACACTCGACCCAAAATAGGAAGAAGCGCTCATCCAGTTCCTCCGTGAGAACTGGGACATTTTTGCATGGAAGCCCGCTGACATGCCAGGTGTTCCCAGGGGACTGGCTGAGCATCGCCTAAGAGTCGACTCGTCTGCAAAACCAGTCAAAGAGCATCTTCGGCGGTCCGCCGTCCAGAAGAGAAAGGCCATCGGTGAAGAAGTGGCTCGACTGTTGGCGGCAGGATTTATCCGAGAGATATACCACTCCGAGTGGCTCGCTAATGTCGTCATGGTTCCTAAGAAGGACAAGTCGCTCCGAATGTGCATTGATTTCAAGCACATCAACCGGGCCTGCCCGAAAGATCACTTTCCTCTCCCTCGCATAGATCAAATTGTTGACTCGACCGCGGGATGCGAGAGGTTGTCTTTTTTAGATGCTTACTCCGGGTACCACCAGATCCGTCTGTACGGGCCCGATGAGGTAAAAACAGCTTTCATCACTCCATTCGGGTGCTTCTGCTATATCACCATGCCATTCGGCCTCAAGAATGCCGGAGCCACATTTATGCGAATGATTCAGAAGTGTCTACTCACCCAAATCAGTCGGAATGTGGAAGCTTATATGGATGATATTGTTGTCAAGTCACGAAAAGGTTCCGACCTGCTCGCTGACCTCGCCGAAACATTTGCCAACCTCAGAAGGTATGATATCAAGCTCAATCCATCAAAGTGCACATTTGGAGTTCCTGGTGGCAAGTTACTCGGTTTTCTCGTTTCCGAACGGGGAATCGACGCTAACCCAGAGAAGATTGGCACTATTCTCCGAATGAAACGCCCTGTGCGAGTGCACGATGTCCAGAAGCTTACTGGATGCTTGGCCGCATTAAGTCGATTCATCTCACGACTCGGTGAAAAGGCACTGCCTCTTTACCGACTGATGAAGAAGGCTGACAAGTTCGAGTGGACTCCAGAAGCTGATGCAGCGTTTGCCGAGCTAAAAGCTCTGCTCTCCACCCAGCCGGTGCTTGCTGCTCCAATCAGCAAAGAGCCTCTGTTGCTCTACATCGCAGCCACAGGACAAGTCGTCAGTACTGTGCTAACGGTCGAGCGGGAAGAAGAAGGAAAAGCTCTCAAAGTTCAGCGCCCAGTGTATTATTTGTCTGAAGTCTTGACTCCATCCAAGCAGAGATATCCTCATTATCAGAAGCTTGTGTATGGAATATACATGACCACAAAGAAGGTTGCTCATTATTTCTCTGACCATTCCATCACAGTCGTCAGCGACGCTCCACTATCAGAGATTTTGCACAACAGAGATGCAACTGGTCGAGTGGCCAAATGGGCGATTGAACTTCTTCCCCTTGATATCAAGTTTGAGGCAAAGAAAGCCATTAAGTCCCAGGCGATAGCAGATTTCCTCGCCGAGTGGATTGAACAACAGCAGCCGACTGAAGTTCACTCGGAGCATTGGACCATGTTTTTCGATGGCTCTAAGATGTTGAATGGTTCCGGTGCTGGGGTTGTCCTGGTTTCCCCCAGAGGAGATAAGCTCAGATATGTGCTCCAGATTCACTTTGATTCCTCCAACAATGAGGCAGAATATGAGGCCCTCCTATATGGGTTGCGCATGGCCATTTCACTCGGCGTCCGTCGCCTAATGGTCTATGGCGACTCGGATTTAGTGGTCAATCAGGTGATGAAAGAGTGGGACGTGAGAAGCCCAGCCATGACTGGATACTGCAGTGCAGTGAGGAAGCTGGAGAAGAAGTTCGAGGGGTTGGAGCTCCATCATATACCCCGACTGAAAAATCAAGCAGCTGATGATCTAGCAAAGATAGGTTCCAAGAGAGAAGCCATTCCGAGTGGTGTGTTCTTGGAGCATATACACACTCCGTCAGTCAAAGAAGATCCTTTCACCGAAGAAACTCCGCAGCCCAAGAGCGCCACAGATCCGACTGAAGTTGAAGTCCCAGCGGTGGTCGACTTGATCATGGAGGTTTTGGTGGTCATTCCCGACTGGACGATTCCGTATGTCGCATATATCTTGAGGAAAGAGCTTCCGGAGGATGAGGAAGAGGCTCGACAGATCGTCCGTCGATCTAAGGCCTTTACCGTAATCAAAGGACAATTATACAGAGAAAGCGCGACTGGAGTCGGTCAGAAGTGCATAACACCAGAAGAAGGTCGACTCATCCTCAATGATATTCACTCGGGGACCTGTGGTCATCATGCGTCCTCTCGGACCATCGTGGCCAAAGCATACCGAGCCGGATTTTACTGGCCCAAGGCGAATGAGATGGCAAAAGAGATAGTAGATAAGTGCGAGGGATGTCAGTTCTACTCGAATATGTCGCACAAGCCTGCGTCAGCTTTGAAGACCATCCCACTCGTCTGGCCTTTTGCAGTTTGGGGGCTGGACATGATCGGTCCTTTGAGAACAGGACGAAGTGGCTTCACGCATGTACTGGTGGCAGTCGACAAGTTCACCAAGTGGATCGAGGCTAAACCAATCAAGAGCCTTGACACCGGTACTGCTGTTAGCTTCATCAGGGAACTAATATTCAGATATGGAGTCCCGCACAGCATCATTACGGATAATGGGTCGAACTTTGACTCAGAGGAATTCAGAGCTTTCTGCGACTCCCAGGGCACACGGGTCGACTACGCATCAGTCGCCCATCCGCAGTCGAATGGACAAGCAGAGCGAGCTAATGGACTGATTCTCAAGGGACTGAAGCCTCGACTGATGCGTGATCTCAAACACGCGGCTGGAGCTTGGGTCGACGAACTTCCATCTGTACTCTGGGGACTGCGGACCACGCCTAATCGGTCGACCGGAAGAACTCCATTCTTCTTGGTCTATGGAGCTGAAGCAGTCTTGCCGAGTGATCTTCTCCACAATGCTCCTCGAGTTGAAATCTACAACGAAGCAGAAGCTGAACAAGCGCGGCAGGACGCAGTCGACCTTTTAGAGGAAGAAAGGGAGATGGCTCTGATCCGATCGACCATCTACCAACAAGATCTGCGCCGTTTCCACGCCCGAAATGTGAGAGGTCGAGCCTTCCAGGAAGGGGATTTGGTTCTCCGAGTGGATCAGCACAAACCACACAAGCTTGCTCCTTCTTGGGAAGGCCCCTTCATCGTCACCAAGGTTCTCCACAACGGGGCGTACCGTCTTTACAACGTCGAGCATAATATCGACGAGCCCCGAGCTTGGAACGCGGAGCTACTCCGCCCATTTTACACTTAAGTTTTATCACTCGGATGGGTTGCAATAAAGTACTTTTGTAGTTCATGGACCTCAAAATAATAGTGTCATAGTTCCTCCACAATATCTGTCACTTTTTATTTTATTTCCAATAAAATTCCCCTCAGTGGGTGACTTAGTTGCGAATCTGTTTCGCCTAAGTTTGTAAAAATCCTACCAAGTGGTGAGCCAGACTCCCACTCAGAGGCTTAGCTGCGAATCCGTTTCGCCTAAGTTATCAAAATCCTACCGAGTGGTGAGCCAGACTCCCACTCAGAGGCTTAGCTGCGAATCCGTTTCGCCTAAGTTATCAAAATCCTGCCGAGTGAAGAGCAATCCTCTCACTCGGGGGCTTAGCTGCAGCCATGTGCTCGTCTAAGTTATCAAAATCCTACCGAGTGGTAAGCCAGCCTTCCACTCGGAGGCTTAGCTGCAGCCTCGTGCTCGCCTAAGTTATAAAAATCCTACCGAGTGAAGAGCAACCCTCTCACTCGGGGGCTTAGCTGCAGTCCAAGCACTCGCCTAAGTTATAAAAATCCTACCGAGTGAAGAGCAACCCTCTCACTCGGGGGCTTAGCTGCAGTCCAAGCACTCGCCTAAGTTGTAAAAAGTCCTACCGAGTGGTGAGCCAGGCTCCCACTCGGAGGCTTAGCTGCGAATCCGTTTCGCCTAAGTTATCAAAATCCTACCGAGTGGTAAGCCAGCCTTCCACTCGGAGGCTTAGCTGCAGCCTTGTGCTCGCCTAAGTTATCAAAATCCTGCCGAGTGAAGAGCAATCCTCTCACTCAGGGGCTTAGCTGCAGCCATGTGCTCGTCTAAGTTATCAAAATCCTACCGAGTGGTAAGCCAGCCTTCCACTCGGAGGCTTAGCTGCAGCCTCGTGCTCGCCTAAGTTATAAAAATCCTACCGAGTGAAGAGCAACCCTCTCACTCGGGGGCTTAGCTGCAGTCCAAGCACTCGTCTAAGTTATAAAAATCCTACCGAGTGAAGAGCAACCCTCTCACTCGGGGCTTAGCTGCAGTCCAAGCACTCGCCTAAGTTGTGAAAATCCTACCGAGTGAAGAGCAATCCTCTCACTCGGAGGCTTAGCTGCAGCCTCGTGCTCGCCTAAGTTATCAAAATCCTACCGAGTGGTAAGCCAGCCTTCCACTCGGAGGCTTAGCTGCAGCCTCGTGCTCGCCTAAGTTATAAAAATCCTACCGAGTGAAGAGCAACCCTCTCACTCGGGGGCTTAGCTGCAGTCCAAGCACTCGCCTAAGTTGTGAAAATCCTACCGAGTGAAGAGCAACCCTCTCACTCGGGGGCTTAGCTGCAGCCCTGTGCTCGCCTAAGTTACAAAAATCCTACCGAGTGAAGAGCAACCCTCTCACTCGGGGGCTTAGCTGCAGTCCAGCACTCGCCTAAGGTATAAAAACCCTGCCGAGTGGAGAGCAACCCTCTCACTCGGGGGCTTAGCTGCAGCCCAGTGCTCGTCTAAGTGGACTAAAGAATAAGTCGATTGCAGCACAGGCACCTTGCTTTGAACCTGCAAAAAACATTCCGAGCCGAAGGCAATCGTATTCAAGCACCAAATCCAAGTTTGAATCGACATCTAAAGGAACCGAAAGTGCTCAGGCGTCAAGCCCGTTAAGGTTTGTCGGTTACAATTCCACTCGGCATACCGAGGCAAATTTAAAGCGTCGAGCCAGAAGAAGTTTTTTACCCCTCCTGTGGAGGGCTGGAAGGTGCAACAAATTCATCAAGGTCAATTCCGTCGGCGATCCGAGTGGCAGCTGCAAGGAAAGTCTCCATAAAGGACCTGAAGTCGTGCTTCTTGGTATTGGCCACCCGAAGGGCCGCCAGCTTCTCCTCTCGTGCATCTTTGCAGTGGACTCGGGCCAGACACAGAGCGACATCTGCACCACACCGAGCCGAGGACTTCTTCCACTCCTGCACTCGACCAGGGATCGTGTTCAAGCGGGCCATCAGCGACTCAAGGTCATTCTGAAGTGTCTCCTCAGGCCAGAGCGTCGAGTCGATGCGAGATGTGGCGGCCTTCAGCCTTGCGAGATAGTCCACGACAGCTGCAACACGAGACTCCAGTCGGAAAACATCCATGGCAACTTCGTCGTTCACCGGAGAATTGACGGGGTCAAGGTTTGGCTCCAGTCGGCTGGTTTCTTCTTCAAAGTTTTGACAAAATTCTGCAAGGGTGGTCACTAAGTCAAGAGGATGGTCGAATGGAAAAATCACAATTGGAAATGTCTGCCAAGCATAGAGGTTTACCTTCAAGCATAAGAAACAGCTTCTTGGCAAGTCCACTCAGGAAGGCCTCCAGATCAGTTTTCTTCCCAGTCAATTTGCTGACTTGGTCGGTCAGGGCAGCTTTATCAGTTTTCAGTCGACTGACCTCCTTGTTGGCAATCCCAAGAGCAGCTTTCAGATTGGTATTGTCTTGTTCAAGCTTGGTGACTGAAGCTAACTTCTCGTCAGCAAGCTTGATCTTCTCAGCTAGCTCAAGGTCTTTCTTCTGCTGGGCCTCCCTTACCTTACCTACAAGTTACAGCAAGATCAGATTTGAAACAAGCAAGGGGAAAAGCAGTCGTCAGGGTCTCACCAAACATACCTTCGGTCTCCTCCTTTGCCTTTGTCAGCTTCTCCTGAACTAGCTTCAAGCTCAGCTCGACTTGAGTATGCTTGTGTTCCAGCTCTGAGTAGCGAGCCACAAGATCACAAGAGTTCTGCGAAGAACCAATCGACTAAATGTCAAATATAATTCACTTCCGAGTGAAAAAGGGAAAAACACACGTTTCTAAGACTACAGCCGAATACAAGCATTCGACCGTAGTCTCGGGGACTACACCCAGTGGGTGCACTCAGCGTGCCCCCACTAATCCTGTTGAAGACAAAGTCGACCAGTCGACCTCAAAAAAAAAGTGTGCGAGATGCATTCTCTAAGACTGTGATCAACTGCAAGCAGTCGACCACAGTCTCGGGGACTACACCCAGTGGGTGCACTCAGCGTGCCCCCACCGGTTTGTGAAATCCAGTCGACCAGTCGACTGACAGAAAGATTGACATTATAAAGCCTAAGGCCGACTGCCAGCAGTCGACCTTAGCCTTGGGGACTACACCCAGTGGGTGCACTCAGCGTGCCCCCACCGGTTTGTGAAATCCAGTCGACCAGTCGACTGACAGAAAGATTGACATCATAAAGCCTAAGGCCGACTGCCAGCAGTCGACCTTAGCCTTGGGGACTACACCCAGCGGGTGCACTCAGCGTGCCCCCGCTAACACGGAGTTTATTCGACACACCCAGTGGGTGATTACTATAAATTCCGGAAAAGAAAAGTTTTTGGTAGCATATCCAACAGAACAAACAGCGGTCGACTGACCTGGACATTGCTTTGGAGGGCAGAGCTGGCGTCATAAGCTGCCTGGCTCGCGTCCCGGATGGTCTTCAGCTGCTCCATCATGAGTCCCGCCTGGCGTATTGCCTCCTTCGCTGCGCCAGCTTGGTCCTCTGGGACGTGGTGCGTCGTGAAGAGGGAGGGCTGCTGAGCACTCGTCAGTGGATTTGCGAAGGACACCGTGTGTCGAGTGGTGTTCTCTTCTTCCACAGTCAGAATCTCAGGCGCCGTCACATCCTGAGGCACCTTACTGGCGGACGCTTTCCGACTCCTCCTGCGTGCCAGTGGTTCTTCATCCTCGTCGTCATCAGGGAGATTGATAACAGTATTGGGTGGAGCTGCGGAGAAGAATCAGGATCAGAGATCGCGAGTCAGTCGACTAAGAACGATGTTAAGAATACAGTACCTGGGTTCGAAGTTGCTGCATCCTCCATCTCGTGGTCATCAGCCCGGGCCGAGGTTTCAGAAGTAGCAGCACTGCAACTCCAAAGGATCAGTCGACTAACTTCAGCGTCGACCAGAGATAAAGTTCACACAGAATAAGAAAATATGAGCAGCACGGTTACCCTGATATGGTAGGGATGGACACCTTCATCTTCGGCAAGAGCTTGATCGGCTTCGACGGGGCCGCCCTGGGCTGCTTCGGCGCCTTTTCAGTCGGCACCGGAGAGGTGGTCCGAGGGCGCTTGGTCGACTGAGTGGCGGTCGCAACCCCCTTACCACGTTCGGTCGAAGGGTCGTGGACAAGCTTCGACCGCCTTTCTGAGCGCGGTGGTACGACCTCCTCCTCCTCTTCTTCCTCGTCCTCGACGTCGTCTTCATCGCCGTCATCATCATCATCGTCGTCATCATCCTCTGCAACATCCGAGTCCCATTCCTCCTCTTCCTGGCTCTCGCCCCCGCTCGCCTCGCCTTCCTCAGTCGAAGCTTGTGCCCCATTGGGCATCGAGTACAGCTCGGTGAGGGCCTAGCAGATGCCCAAACAAGGATCAGTCGACCAGTCGGCAGGGTTAACAGAAATGAATACGACAAGGGCGCAGTGGAGAGCAGAGCAAGTGTACCTTGTTTGGGTCGCTGTTGTGGTCGAGTGGAGGAATCCTTCTGGCTCCGCGCGGGTTGTCCTTGTTTCCGGTAACGGCTACCATCCATCTTTCCAGAGTGACGTCGTCGACTGCTTCTGGATGGACTCTAGTCTCGTCTTCGGTCCCACAGTACAACCACATGCAGTGGCTCCGGAATTGAAGGGGTTGGATGCGACGCTTGAGGAAGACCTCCAGGAGATCCATGCCCGTCACCCCCTCCCGAACCAACTGCACCACGCGCTCCATCAACATCTTCACGTCGGCTTTCTCCTCCGGAATCAGCTTCAGAGGGGAGGGCTTGTTCACTCGGTCCATGGTAAACGAAGGGAGTCCACTCGACTGCCCTGGCGTCGACTGGACCTGGCAGTAGAACCAAGTCGACTGCCAGCCTCTGACGGACTCGGGAAAGGTCATGGGCGGGAAGGTGCTCTTATTCCTCACCTGGATCCCCAGGCCCCCACACATTTGGACGACTCGGGTTCTCTCATCACCTGGGCTCGCCTTCTTCACGGTCTGAGAGCGACACGTGAATATATGTTTGAACAAACCCCAGTGCGGTCGACAGCCCAAGAAACCCTCACACATGGACACGAATGCAGCAAGATAGGCAATGGAGTTTGGGGTAAAGTGGTGAAGCTGCGCTCCAAAGAAATTCAAGAAGCCACGGAAGAAAATACTTGGCGGCAAGGAAAACCCACGATCAACATGAGTGGCCAAAAGCACACACTCACCCTCTTCTGGCTGTGGCTGCCACTCCTTCCCCGGCAACCTCGCAGCTCCGTGAGGGATCAAGCCCTCGTTGGCCATGTCGAGGAGGTCCTTCTCTGTGATGGTCGACTGGATCCAGTCTCCTTGGACCCAGCCCTTCGGCAGGCGGGATCTGGACGAGGACCCTCCGCGGCTGGTGGATCTCCCCTTCGCCTTCTCCGACGCCGACGCCTTCTTGGCGCGCTCCAGCGCCGCCGTCTTCTCCTTGGCCATGGTCGCCGGAGAGATGCGCGAAGGGAAGTGGTGCGGGGGCGAGAGCGAGCACGCTGAGCTGGGAAGAAGGAAGCAGAGAGAGAGGGAGAATGCTGGGGCGCAGCACAGAAATCCTCGCCGGGCGCATTTATAAGGTCCCTTCCGAGTGGCTGACATGTGGGCCCGGTCGATCTAATCATATCTGAGAGCAGTTATGCAGGCTGGATACGTGGCGAAAAAGGCGGCGCGGAGATCGAGGCGTCTATGCCCCGTCCCATCCGAACGCCGCGGTCCGCCCCGCTTCGCGCGCGCCCCCAAATTTCGCATCCCGCGGAATCCGCGAGCAACAAATCAGTCTGTCAGACGCGGTGTTTCCGGCGATCCGTCGCTCGGAGATCGTCGAAGCCCGAAAGATCACTCGACGCAAAAACAGAATGGATCGAGTCGACTGAAGGCAAATTGCTCCCTGTCAACGAAGAGATTCTTTGGTCCAGAACAGCGCACAACTAGAGCGCAAAGGTCAATCGGAAACGACATCAACTCCTTCTTCACTCGAAGCCTCAATCCATTCGGGGGCTAATGATGGGGTTATGTACCTAGGGTAGGGTCATGGACCTGTTCCAAGTAACTTACCCCAGGACATCCTTAGAAGAGGTCGCCTTCCAGTCGACCAATGAGGACTCACTCGACTGGCCTGAAGGACTCGACCACGAAGACTCACTCGACCACCAGGAGGTCAAGAGGCACTCTGCACTGCAACGGCCTGTAATCAAGTAGACTTTATGATAGTAAAGGCACTTTATGTGGGGCGTTACCAGTAACGCCCCAGACTTAACTCACCTTAAACCCTCTCCTGCGTGGGCTGGCTAGGGTCCTGGCGCACTCTATATAAGCCACCCTCCTCCACAGGCAGAGGGGTTGGGCACCTTGTAATTCATACATTCATAATCCACTCGACCGCCTCCGGGCTCCGAGACGTAGGGCTGTTACTTCTTCCGAGAAGGGCCTGAACTCGTACATCTTTTGTGCTTACAACCTCTCCATAGCTAGGACCTTGCCTCTCCATACCTACCCCCCACTCTACTGTCAGGCTTAGAACCACGACAGCGAGTGCTTGTGGCTATCCTCCTCCAATTCCTCACGGCAATATCACCAGGAGGTCCGACCAAACAATCGCTCATCATCAGTTTCAGTGGGGAAGCGATGCTTGCCTTTGCCAGGCGATGCCCTGCCATAGCCACACCTCTTGTGTGCAGGGCTGCCTCTTTTCGTGGCTACTGTGTGTCGAGCCCGCCTCCCCCGCATGCGGTGAGCTGCGACGGTCAGTACATCTTCATCGACGGGCGCTGTCGTGCAGCGGAGTAATGCAGGTACCCTTAACTCATCCGTTCCGTGCCCCGAGCTGGAGATTGAAGATGACTGGAGTCAGCCAATGGACCCCTTCCGTAAGCCAGAGAGGTGAAGGGGTAAGCAACTGACAGCCCAGGCTCACGTCATTTTAAGTGGACACGTGGCCAGTTTTTCCAATCTAATCTGATTTTTGACAAAAGTTGTTCAGTTTTGAGACATGGGCGACTAATTGTAGGGAAAACTTTTACGGAAATGATATATCCTGAACGTTTGAATTTTAAGCATGGCAATCCAAACATTTTTCATGGCAACTTTAGTTCATGCGAGTTTGGCGAACATGACAATTTTCTGACAAAAAAAACAAAATGGGACAAAGTGGTCATGTTTTAAGAACTAAAGTTGCCACCTAGCGTCAACTAAAATTGCCATGAAAAAACATATGAGATGACATGCTTAAAATCTGAATGTTCGGGATTTATCAGGTTCCAACTTTTTAAGAGACTAAGTACTCCCTTGGTCCCGTGAAAAAAAGGTGGAAGCCACCATCTCTCTCCTTTTATCATATCCTCTTCTTTTTAATTATCCTACCCCTAGACCTAGGTGCATGGAAAATTAAAGAGACCATATATAGAATGCTATTGGTCTTGATTACCGTCTGATGAGAGAAGTAGTTTTTTCTACTTTAATGTGCATTGGTAAGATAGATGTACACTTTTTTAAAACATATTTTAAGGTCAAACGTATGCTTTTCATCGGACGAAGAGAGTATAGACTATCGGTAAATTTGAGGAACAGAAACATACTTTTTCTGTGTCAAAAGAAAAAAGGTTTCATTTCATTCTACGAATCTACTACCACTGTCGGCCAGTGCAGTGATCTCGGGCGCAATTGGTCGATGCACGAACATAACCACGCCACGGCATTTCTCTCTCTAATTAATTGTGAGTTGTACTCCTACACATCTTGAAGTAGGAACACCTAGGATTCCTGACTGATCCATCAAAGCAGAAACAAACCCATCAATGTTGTCGGCATGGCGATCGACCAGCATGCATCATGGACAATTCACCGGGCATCGTAAAAGCTAGCCATACAGCTACGCAGCGGTCGTCGGCGTGCCGGCCTCGCTCCTCGTCTCGGCGGGGCTGTACAGCGCCGACCGGCTGGCCTTGGGCCGGCTCTCCTCGAGCTGCCGCGCCACCTCCGCCATGCTCGGCCTCGCCGCCGCCACCGGCGCGCAGCAGCCCATCGCCAGCTTCAGCGCCTGCACCAGGCCCTCCTCCGCGGGGCTCCGCACGCCCTTCGCCACCTCCGGGTCGAACACCTCCACGGCCGTCTCCTCCAGCACCGCCGCCTTCACCAGCGCCGGCAGGCCGTCGCCCCCGTTCGCCGCCGGGGAGGGCTTCCTCCCCATCAGCAGCTCCAGCAGCAGTATCCCGAACGCGTACACGTCCGTCCGGGGCGCGCACCGCTTCATCGTCTGCAGCTCCGGCGCGCAGTACCCGTCCGCCCTCGCCGCCGACAGCACGGCCTCCGCCGCCGACGGCACCAGCAGCCTGCCCACCACCGCGTACTCGGTCACCCTCGCCACGAAGTACTCGTCCACCAGCACGTTCGACGACCGCACGTTGCCGTGCACCACCGGCGCGTCCCCGTGTCGGCTCTCGTGCAGGTACGCCAGCGCGCGCGCCGCGCCCAGCGCGATCTTGTGCCGCCGCGGCCAAGTCAGCGCCGGCCTGCTCTCAAGACCGCCGCCGTGGAGGAGGTCATGGAGCGTCCGGTGCGGGAAGTAATCGTAGACGAGAAGCTTCTCGCCGCGCCGGCCCTGGTAGAATGCCCGGAGCGGCACCAGGTTCTCGTGCCGCGCGCGCCCGATGCGCCGCACGGCCGGCCCGCACGACGCCGCGTCCTTGCAGCTCCCCTCGCGCAGCAGCCGGAGCTCGATGCTGCCGCCGGCGTCCGCCAGCTTCGCCTTGTACACCGTGCAATAGTTCGCTTTCTCCACCACCTGCCCCGTCGCATTCAGCACCTCCTCCAGCGTGAGGTGCTCCCCGCCCTGGAACACCACCAGCTTCCCCTCGCCGCCTTCCTCCGTCTCCACCCCCTCCTCCGCCGCTCGCCTCACCCTGTTCCTCCTCCACCTCCCCTGCGCCCACCCGATGCACACCGACGCCAGCACGACGGCGCCGGCCATCAGGCCGATGACCATCCCCGCGACGCTGCCGGAGCTGAGGCCCGAAGGGGACACGCACGGCTGCTGTAACGGCGGGCCGCACAGCGCCGGGCTGTTTCCGAGGAACGACTCCGCGGTGAAGCTCGAGGCCCGAAGCCCGGGGGCGTCTGACCGGAGAAGTTGTTGTACGAGAGGTTGAGCATCTGGAGGCCTCTCATCGCGGCGAGGGACTCCGGTATGGGTCCCTCGAGGCGGTTGCCGCCGAGGTCGAGGCGCTGGAGGCCACGGAAGCCCGTCAGGAACGCCGGGAAGTCGCCGGAGAAGCGGTTGGCGCCGAGGTCAAGAATCCGGAGACGGTCGCACGTATCGTTAGGCCCCGCCGGCGCGGGAATCGCTCCGGTGAGAGCGTTACCATGGAGGCGGAGCTCGGCGAGGCGGTCGCAGAGGTTCCAGATGGAGGGCGGGAGCGCGCCGGAGAGGGCGTTGCCGGCGAGGTCGAGCTCGGCCAGCGCGGGCGCGTTGCCGAGCTCGAGCGGGATGGCGCCGGAGAGCGAGTTGGCGGCGAGGTAGACGGTCTCGAGTGCCGCGAAGGCGCCGAGCTCCTGCGGGAGGCGGCCGGCGAGCGCGGCGGCGGGGAGGCGAATGGAGGTGAGGAGCAGAGCGGCGTCCCCGGCGAGCGAGAGGTTGGCCCGCGCGCCGGGGGCGTCGCAGCGGAGCGGCCGGCCCGCGGGCGTGGCCCAGCGGAGGCCGCGCCAGAGGCAGAGCGGCGTGGAGGCGTTCCAGGTGGCGAGCTGCGCGTTGGCGGCCGCCGCGCCCTGCAGCGCCGGCTTCAGCTTGTCGATGACGAGGGCGACGTCCCCAGCGGCGAGGACGGGTAACGGGGAGCGTAGCAGGAAGAAGAAGCCGGCGAAGAGGAGGGGGAGGAGGCAGCGCGGCAGTGCGCGCGCTGTGGTGCGCATCGTACAAACTCTGTGCAGGGGGAGCTAGCTAGCGGCTAGCTGAATCTGAATGGAGCTGGAGCTGGAGCTGGAGCTGGAGTGGGCAAGTGAAGTGGAGTGGAGCAAGAAAGAAGAAAGCGAGGCAGAGCAGCTTGGTCGGTCGTCTCGTCTCGTCTCGTCCTTGTGAATGTTCTCGCTTTAGACGGCGGGCTGGCTCTGGCTTTCCACGCACACCAGTGGCGAGCGGGCCTGCTGAGCGCTGAGTGCGCTGACTGACAGACGCACAATTTTCTTTTCTTTTCTTTTCGGTGATGGGAACGGAGGCGTCCACGGCACACTTTGGTCGTCCTTGGGGCGAAAGTCAGCATCGCAGGCGCAGAGGGCGTGGGCGTGGGCGGCAGCCGCTACGCGCTCTACAGTCGCGGCTGCGTTCGTGCTTGCGTGTGAAATACCCGGGGAACAGTACGAGTATCACACTCGACTCACGTGTAGTAGTGGTACTACTACGCTGGACGGATTGCTAGTTAGGACGAGACATGCATGAGTGGCTCCGACACGAGCATGGGAGCATGTGATCCAGCAGCTACGTTGCCGAGAGTCAAGTGTGCACGCACGCACGCCGATTTAAGCGAGTAATTTACTTGTATCAAGATCTATCTATGTTCTTGCTCTTGTCCATTAGTCAAACAAACCGACGACGATAAGATTCCCGTGTCGACCGCATAATTGCACGGTGCTTCCATCCCGTGCTCCTGCTTGCCAATTAATTAACACAGTACAAACTACAAATGCAGGAAAAAAAACTTACGATCCAAGCTTCATTTTACAAAAACTTATGATATATTCATCAACCATCATATCAGTTAAAAAACATCAGGAATTCAAGAGTAATAAAAATTATTATACCTATGTCCATAGACCATCTAGCGACGACTACAAACACGGTCAACATCGCCTCTCCATCACAGGAGCCATGCAAAAAAGCCTCAAAGGACCGGCGCACCACATCAACAATCCATAGACACACAAACATAGACGAATGAAGACCGGATCCACGAAGACAAACACCAATCGAATCCTGCAAGATCTGCTAGAGAAACACCTTTGCATGCCCTCCGACAATGCAAGTTGCACCGCCTGCACGCAGTGCTAAGTGGAGAGGACCTTATTCCATCTTCGGGGACCCGCTGCCGTCTCGCCATCCTAAGCAGGACACAAATCATAAACAAACTAAAAAACACCTAAAAATAAAGTAGGAGCCCTCCCACCGACAAAGTCTGCGATCGACCACGCCTCTATGGTCCTAAAGCTTGTTGTATCTTCGGACGGACCGGCGACGGAGATCGTTCCCTTCTTGAAGGCGTCGTCGCGGCTCTCATTGCCCGTCATGCGGCTCCGAGGAAAACTCTGATCCTTGGATCGGGCGGTGGCGGCGCGCCAGTGTCGTTCCCTTCTTGAAGGTGCCGCCTTGGTGCGCATGGTTCGTCATATGTAGCTTCGTCTCTGCATGGTGGTAGTGCTAGGGGTGGTGTTGCCGCGCTCAACGTCTTTGTATCCTGCCCTGGGTGTGTGCGTGTGTTGCGGTGGTGTGGCGTGTATTTGTACCGGGTGCTTATTGATTGGTGCTTTATATATAAAGTGGGATGAAAGCCTTTTCCGATAAAACCACAGGAAACAAGACAGATTGACGGCGGTTCGAAGGGAAGGCAGGGAAACACAAGATGCATGGGAGTCTCTAGCGAGGGAGTAGAAAAATGTTCTTTATACCGAACTTAATATCCTAGCTAAGGGCATATCCAACACCGACATTTAAAACAGACATAATATTTGTTCGCGAAATGGTTCGGATACGGATACGAGCCGGTCATCCAAACCTGTCCCCCGTCGCCCGGTGCTGTTTTTTGTAAGTGTGCAACACTCCAAATGATGGCAGGAAATCTTTGAGGAGTGAAAAATATTAAAATATAACAATAGCTTGAATATAAATATTTCAATTCAACTAAGTTTAGAAATAAAATAGTTCAAACTTGAATTGAACTTTGGGAAAACCTTTATTGCCATGCTACCTTCGATAAAGCTACCATGAACTAGTTAATAAATCTGCCATGCTCTAGTAAGTAAAGTTGTTGCGCTCTGAAAAGTAAAAATGCCATGGTACCTACAATAGAAATAGAACAAATTTGCCATGGCAAAAAGCATGGTAGCATGTGTGAGAATTTGCCATCATTCGCTGGACAATTCTTTGTGATGAATTTCCATATGAGCAATACAAAACATTTCCTAAATTTGCCAAAATTAATACAAGTAACCATAGCTTAACCCATTTACGTTTGCACAAACAAAAATGAACATAATGTCAAGCTTTATGGATTGGTGAAACTAGGAGGCTGTTTGGATGGGAGCCCGAGGCTCTGAAGCCAAAATATTGGCGTTGACCATCTACATGGGCAGCGTTTGGATTGAAGCCCGTTATTTGGCTCCCCAAGCCTTGATTCAACTCTTCAGTTCATTTTCTCACCAACGCGTTGGCAAGTTGTGCATCATCGCCAATTTTTGGGCTCGCTCATGCGTTGGCGGGGTCAGCATGGGCACAATCCAAACAGCCCCTAGTTGTCTAGGTAGACATGCTTCATAGTTGCCACATGCTTTCCATTTAGCTAGCTATATTTGCTGCAATGCCCTACTAGTAACCATAGTGTTTCTACTTGGGGTCTTGCACGGAGGCCTGATGGGAACCGTCCGCAGCCCCTGCGTCACCCCCCGCTAGGGCGAGGACGGTGGAGACCATGAAACCGCACCGTCGGGCAGCCTCCATCCCCGTCCTCCTCTCCGTCGCTCTTGGAGGAAGCCGACAACGGTGACGGAGGACCTCTTCCCTCCTGCGTCGGGATCGGGTGAGGCGGGTTACCCAACAGTCGGGGTGTTTCTCCCTGATTTGAGTCGCCGCGGCAGCGACGGAGCTGCAGGACGACGTGGAAGATCGGGTGGTGCTGGCCGCTCAGCGCGTCCGCGTGGTCACGGTTGCCATGGCGTCTCGGCGATACGGCGGCGGTGGCGTCGTTCGGCATGGATCCCGAGGCGGCGGCCCTGGAAGGAGGGGGCAGGTGAAGCTCGGGCTTCCTGTGGCGGCATGGCGTGGTGTTGTTCCTGTCCAAGGTGGATCTGCGCCGACAATCGGTGGCTTTTGGCTCCGGAGTGATTTGGATGAGAGATGGTGACGGGTGCGTGGGATCCCTCTCGGCGGCTCTCGCGGTTTGGCGTGGTAGGGTGGCGGCCCTCCTCCAGGCTCCAGTGGTGGCACACACATGCAGTGTCTGGTGTGACAGGGCTCCCATGGTGGCAGTGTTGCGATGGATGGTCGCGGGATCTAGGCGGCTGGATCTGGGGCTTTGAAGGCGGTCGGGACGACGCATAGGTTGTCGGATGGATTTCTTGGCACAGATCCGGGTGAAAACCTGGTCTTCGGACGGTGGCCGGAACCGGTGATAGTGATGCCCTTGGCATCGTTTCCTTTATGAAGGCATCATCGAGGTCAAGCTCCCAACTACCCCGCTACCTCCGAGGGAAACCCTCGATCAGTTGATCGGATAATGGCGGCACTCTTGTATCTTTTCCTCCTTGGGGGTGTCATTCTTGGAGGTGTGCATTGGCTCGAGGGACCATTGGACAGTTTTAGCGATGGAGCGGCGTTTCATGTCATGCATTGACGATGTGGAGTCTTCGGCTTTAGATGTTAGGCTTTGCTACAAGGTCTGTTTGGTACTCGGCTCGGACTATCGGCACCCCTTCATCAAGTGGATAGGAGTAGCAACATGTGTTGCACTGGTGGAAAAAGGGCCTTTGGTCGCGGTTCGCAACTGCCATTAGTCGCGGTTGCGCAACCGCGACCAAATAGGCGCGACTAAAGGCCCCCACCTTTAGTCGCGGTTGCTTAAGAACCGCGACTAAAGGCCCGTCCACGTGGGCGCCAGGCGGCCGTCGGGGCGGAGGACCTTTAGTCGCGGTTCTTCTGGCCAACCGCGACTAAAGGCCGCCGCAGGTTTAAGGTTTTAGCCCCCCCCCCCAAACCTGTTTTCTGTTTAATTTGTATTGTTTTATTTCTTTTGTGTTTTATTTTAATTTTGAAGGAGTTTCACATATTCTATGGTACTACATACATGGAATGTACAATTTCAAACAAATTTGAAATTAGAACCAAAAAGAATTCAAGAGGAATATACAATATATATTCAATATCATCGGATGACCATATACAATTTTGAACAAGTTTCCATACATAATTTAATGCATATAAAGTTCTACGTCCTCGTAATGGTGTTCTCCTTTAGGATGGAGGACTTCCCTCCTAAACCATCCAGCTAGTTCCTCTTGAAGTGGTCGGAAGCGAGCTTCTGGACTAAGCATCATCCTGAGGTGTATCTCCGGATCATCTCACAGACATAGTATGCACATAGATTGGTCCCCGCTAGCTGAATATCCTCACCATTCTTAGCCTTTGACCTTTTGAATTCTAGCTCTTTTTTGAATTCACCGACCTTTGTATCTACGAACCGTCTCCAAACCCTACGAGGCAAAGAAAATTAAATGAACAAGAGAGTTATTAGTTACTTGATATTAGGAAATGAACGAAATAGGCCGATCGATATAGAGCACAAATGAATGAAAATAATTACTTCTGCAACATTCTTCTCATGTCGCCCCAAAGCTTTGGATCCTTATTCAGAGAGTCGTGGACGAGACATTCTGAGGTGTCAACTTTAATTACTAGCAGAATCCAATGGAACCTGCGGACACGATACATGCACAGTACGTCATGCATAACTCATCGATTAGCCGGCCACATACCATGCATGGAGTAAACAAAAGAGAATGTGCTCAAGACAGAAACACTCACCCAAAATGGTAAGGAAATAGAATATCACTTTTGAGTTCCTGCTTTGTAAGAAACTGCCACAGGTCTGCCTCCATGTCGGCGGGGTGATGCTCCAACACATATCCATTAACGATGTGTGGGTCAATGAACCCAACATCATGGATGTTCCTTACTCTGCATTCCTTAATCTTCATTCTGCATGTATAATAGCGGACACAACAATATAGTTAGGACATATATATAGTGCAGGCAATATGAACGAGATGGGGTAGAAATAAATCACTTACAGAACATAGCAACTGATGATAGATTTGTCGAGCTCGCGCAGATTGAAAAGCTGGAACAATTCACTCAGATGAATTTGTACATAGTAATGTTTGAAGTGATGCTCATATCTAACTTCCGCATAAATATATTCTTTGGCATTTTTATTTTTTATGTAACCCTTGTACCATTTCAGCAGACCTTTCATTTGTGGAGATAGATCCTCTTCCTGCGCAGGCTCGACGAGAGGCCCATTCTTCACATATGTAATTACTACCTCCTTCACTGGCGCCTCATCAAGGCCTAACAGTTCACGAAGAGTAATACCTAAGTTGGCCGCTTGTTCTCTGGCACTCGTTACAGTCAATCCATGTGCTGTCGTAGCTGCTATGATATCAGGGTCATCCGGACCGGCGGCTTTCACTATAAGCGGGGCAATCGATTGTTTACTTTGTTCCCCGAGCTGGGCAACTCGTTTCCCGCTTTTTTTACTTTCTAATTCCGTTTTCTCGGCCTCCTCCAAGGCTTTGTTCTCCTGGTTCTCCGCCCGCTCTTTCTTCTCCTTCAACATGAGTGCCTGCCTACGAAGTTCACGTGCATAGTCGTCAGGCAGATTCTTCGCGGCTTGGGACGGTGTGCTCAAAAATGACTTAGCCCACTTCTTTTGCTCATCAGAAAATACTGGCTTGGGCTCGGGCTCTCTTTTCTTCTTGCAGTCCGCCTTCCATTTCTCATGATCAGCAGCCGCGGCCGCGGCAGTTTCCTCGGCACTACGTTCCCAAGGCCTTGTGGGGAGAGGCTTCAGTGATGGCTCCGGTACCTTTGTGGTCTTAGGTACATAAGGGTCCGGGTTAATAATCTAGGACTGCTTCTGCTTCTTTGCCGGAGGTGGATTGGGGGGCGGCGTCTGATCACCCGCCGGACGAGGACTGGGGGGCGGCGTCTGATCACCCGCCGGACGTTGTGGACTGGGGGGCGTCGACTGACGTGACGGAGGTGTAGGTGAACCGCCACCACCGTAGGGGGGTGGACTTGTTGTCCTTGGCGCCTCGCCTGGAAACTTGATAAACTTCTTTTGCCATAGAATAAAATGGCGCTTGACATCTCCAAGTCTTTTCTCCCCTTCAGGTGTAGCAATGTCAATCTCCAGGTCCTCAAACCCTTGGACTATGTCCTCCACTGTGACACGAGCATAGCCATCTTGAATGGGGTTGTTGTGGTGGAGTGCTCCAGGTAAACATGGTAAAGCACTGCCGATGGCTACCTTCATGGACATGTTCCCGATAGGATAATACAGATGACATTCTTTCATCTCCTTTATATCGTCCACGGGGTAGCGAGGAGGCTCCGGTGTAGTAATTTCGACCACCAGAGGCTCCGGTGCAGTAATTTCGACCACCAGAGGCTCCGGTGCAGTAATTTCGACCACCAGAGGCTCCGGTGCAGTAATTTCGATCGTCGGTGCATCTGCACCAGCCGGTGGGGCCTCCGTGGAAGCCACACTGCTTCTCCGCTGCTGGCTTTTGAGATCCGCTGGATGATCTTCATGCTGCGCCCGAGCTGCATCTCTTTCGGCTACTAGTACACTCACGGTTTTCTTCATCACATCCATTTCCGATGCCAACCGCGCCACAACATCTGCTTCCCGATCCATCTTTCTCTTCCGGCTTCTGTAACCGTACGGGTCATCGTTCTGGGGGAACCCTATTTTCCACGGAATGTGCCCCATGCCTCGTACACGTCCTCCGTGTTCAGGATTCCCGAGGGCTTTTGTCAGCGCGTCGTTCTCTCTGTTGAACTTGATCTTCCCCGCTTGAGCATCCCTCATTGCGTCAATAAGGGCTTGGGTGGGTTTAATTATTTTGCCCCGGTAAACACACTCCCCTGTCTCCGGGTTCAGCGTTCCCCCATGCCCGTACCACCAGCTTCTGGCCCTTGGGTCCCATCCCTCCGTACCTGGACGGATTCCTCGCGCCCTCAGCTCGTTCTCCATCTTCTCCCACCAAGGCTCCCAAAGGCGATACCCTCCTGGCCCCATAATATGATTGTACTCCTTCTTAGCCGCATTTTCCTTATTTTTTTCGATATTTGAATGAACTGCTCCGATTTCTTTTGCTTCACAAATTCTGGCCAATCATGTTTCAGTTTCTCATATTGTCCTTTGAAATCCGGAGTCTTGTTCTGCTTGACAAAGTCATGGGCTAGATTTTGCTTGAATTTCCGGAATGCGTCGGCCATCTTATGAAGAGCGAACTGTTTGACTAGCCTCCTCCTCTCCTTGTTTTCCTCAATCTTGTTACCCTCCTCATCGAATTTGTTGTATTCCGGAGGTAGAACAAAATGTTCCATAAGCTTCTTGAAGCAATCTTTTTTTGTTCTCTTATCGACAAAAGTGAAACCAGCAATTCGTGCCTTCTTTGGCTTATTCCACTCCTGGACGGTGATCGAGACGTTGTCTCTAACAATGGCTCCGCATTGGTTGACAAACTTGGTGGCGTTCTTGCGGGGCTCCAGCGGCCTGCCGGTTGCACTGTCGACAACCTCGATGGTGCATGTTTCTCCTTGTTTCATCGTCTTGGTTGCGCCACGCTTTGACGACGTACTCGATTGTTTCGACGATCCGGCCGAGGGCTAAAATAAGAAAGAGAGTCGCGCGCGTTAGTACACACATATTTATTCAAATCAGTTAGTTTGTATCACCAGAGGCTCAATGTATATATATACCTCGGCGCCGGAGGTGGTTGCTACTTCCATTTGAAGATCGTCGTTTATCGACGTTTGTTCGGCATCATCTTGCTGACGGCGCCCTTCATCTTCACCGTCAAGGTTCAGATAAGAAGAGATATCATCTTCTTCTTGTCCGGTCGGCACATATAGAATATCGCCGTTTATGATGCCGAACATATGTGCTTCACCGTCCGGATCATAGTTGTCCATAATCGGGTCAGCTCTATCGTCCGCCATTATGTCAGTCCTGAAAACATGTAGTAAAAACAAATTAATTAAGTGAAGAAGGGGGGCGGTGGCGGTGGCGGTGGCGAAAGGGCGGTGGCAAAAGGAGGGGGCGAGGAAGGGGTGGGAGAGGGTGTCGCGGTAGAGCGGGAGACGGGGCGGCAGACGACGGCGTCACGGAGAGGGAGGCGAGGACAACACACATGTATAACCCTCGCCGCCCCCTCTCGATCCCTAAAAAAACACCGCGCGCATCGCCGCCCCCCTCGCCGCCCCCTCTCCGTATATACGTTTTTTTTGTTAATTATCAAATTTTACGGTTATTTGTTAAGTTATACGTTTTTTGTTAATTTATTTTACGGTTATACGTTTTTTGTTAAGTTATTTTACCGTTTTTGTTAAGTTATTTTACGGTTATACGGTTATCAAATTTTACGGTTATACGTTTTTTGTTAAGTTATTTTACCGTTTTTGTTAAACTAATTAACTAGTTAAAATTAAAAAGAACAAAAAAAAATTCTCTCTCTCTCTCTCCACGATCTCGCTCTCTGTAGAGAGGCGCGCGCGTGCGCGCGCGGCAGCGAGGTCGGCCGGCGGCGTTGAGGGTGGGCGAGAGGCGGCGCGGTGGGCGAGGGAGGCTGGCGGGCGGCGTACGAGGGCGAGAGGGGGCAGCGGGCGCCGTACGTGGGCGAGAGGGGGCGGCGGGCGGCGTACGAGGGCGAGAGGGGGCGGCGGGCGCCGTACGTGGGCGAGAGGGGGCGGCGGGCGACGGCGGGCGGCGTCGAGGGCGAGGGCGACGGCGGGCGGCGTCGAGGGCGAGGGCGACGGCGGCAGAGAAGACGAGAAATGGAGGCGACGGGTCGGGCCCTTGTATTTATAGCCCCCCCTTTAGTCGCGGTTGGGGAGGCGACCGGCGACTAAAGGGTAACCTTTAGTCGCGGTTGGGGAGGCGACCCGCGACTAAAGGGTAACCTTTAGTCGCGGTTGGGGAGGCGACCCGCGACTAAAGGGGTTTTTGCGTTCCCGCGCGCAACGACCTTTAGTCGCGGTTGGGCCCAACCGCGACTAAAGGTATTTTCCAAATACTTTTTCTTTTTCAAAATCTTAAAAATACAAATAATATATCAAAAAATTAAGAAAAATAAAACTAATTCAATTCAATATGTTAAAAATACAAATAATATATCAAAAAATTCAGAAAAATAGAACTAATTCAATTCAATATGTTAAAAATACAAATAATATATCAAAAAATTAAGAAAAATAAAACTAATTCAATTCAAAATGTTAAAAATACAAATAATATATCAAAAAATTCAGAAAAATAAAACTAATTCAATTCAAAATCTTAGAAATACAAATAATATATCAAAAAATTAAGAAAAATAAAACTAATTCAATTCAATATGTTAAAAATACAAATAATATATCAAAAAATTCAGAAAAATAGAACTAATTCAATTCAATATGTTAAAAATACAAATAATATATCAAAAAATTAAGAAAAATAAAACTAATTCAATTCAAAATTTTAAAAATACAAATAATATATCAAAAAATTCAGAAAAATAAAACTAATTCAATTCAAAATCTTAAAAATACAAATAATATATCAAAAAATTAAGAAAAATAAAACTAATTCAATTCAATATGTTAAAAATACAAATAATATATCAAAAAAATCAGAAAAATAGAACTAATTCAATTCAATATGTTAAAAATACAAATAATATATCAAAAAATTAAGAAAAATAAAACTAATTCAATTCAAAATGTTTTCTCAACATGTACAGCTGATCTAGAACATCATTGTCATTCATTAAATGTTTTCTCAACCAACTGCCGAAAGTCTCCATGTGGGCCTTCCTAATCCAGGATTCAGGCTTCCCCGGGTTGTCCGAGCGTAAAATATTCTTGTGTTTCTCAAAGTACGGAGCCACCAAGCTGGAATTGGTCAGTACAGTGTGGTGTGCTTCAGTCAGAGAATGGCCGTCCATACATATCGTTGATTTCCTTCCGATCGTGCCTTTTCCACTTAGTCTCCCCTCGTGCCGCGATCGAGGAAGACCAATCGGCTTAAGGTCAGGAACAAAGTCAACACAAAACTCAATTACCTCCTCATTTTCATAGCCCTTGGCGATGCTTCCTTCTGGCCTAGCACGGTTACGAACATATTTCTTTAATACTCCCATGAACCTCTCGAAGGGGAACATATTGTGTAGAAATACAGGACCGAGAATGAAAATCTCTTCGACTAGGTGAACCAAGAGGTGCGTCATAATATTGAAGAAGGATGGCGGGAACACCAACTCGAAACTGACAAGACATTGGATCACATCGTTCTGTAACCGTGGTAGATCTTCTGGATTGATTACCTTCTGAGAGATTGCATTGAGGAATGCACATAGCTTCACAATGGCTACTCGAACATTTTTCGGCAGGAGCCCCCTCAAAGCAATCGAAAGCAATTGCGTCATAATCACGTGGCAGTCGTGAGACTTCAGGTTTTGGAACTTTTTCTCCGCCATGTTTATTATTCCCTTTATATTGGACGAGAATCCAGACGGGACCTTCATACTGCTCAGGCATTCAAAAAAGATGACCTTCTCTTCTTTGGTCAGAGCGTAGCTGGCACGACCTTGAAACCATTCCGGATGCCGGTCATCAGGGTCTTTCAAACGTTGTTGATCCTGCCGTGCTTCCTTTGTATCATTTGTCTTCCCATACACGCCCAAGAAGCTTAGGAGGTTCACGCAAATATTCTTCGTAACGTGCATCACGTCGATTGCAGAGCGGACTTCTAGGACTTTCCAATATTCTAGCTCCCAGAATATAGATTTCTTCTTCCACATGGCTGCGTGCCCGTCAGCTCCCTTCGGAACTGATTGTCCGCCAGAACCCTTTCCAAAGATGACTTTCAAATCCTTGACCATATCAAATACCTCAGCACCAGTGCGTTCCGCAGGCTTCGGCCGGTGATCTGCCTTGCCGTTGTAATGCTTGCCTTTCTTTCTTACTGGATGAATTTTCGGAAGAAATCGACGATGCCCAAGGTACACGTTCTTCTTACAATTTGGCAAATGTACACTTTCAGTCTCATGTAAGCAGTGCGTGCATGCATTGTATCCCTTATTTGACAGTCCCGAAAGGTTACTAAGAGCAGGCCAATCGTTGATGGTTACGAAAAGCAACGCTCGTAGGTTAAATTCCTCTTTTTTGTGCTCATCCCACACACGGATACCAGGTCTGCCCCACAGCTGTAAAAGTTCATCAACTAATGGCCTTAGGTACACATCGATGTCGTTGCCGGGTTGCTTCGGACCTTGGATGAGCATTGGCATCATAATGAACTTCCGCTTCATGCACAACCAAGGAGGAAGGTTGTAGATGCATAGAGTCACGGGCCAGGTGCTATGGCTGGAGCTCTGCTCGCCAAAAGGATTCATGCCATCTGTACTTAGACCAAATCTTATGTTCCTTGCGTCAGCTGCAAAATCTTTGAACTCTCTGTCGATCTTTCTCCATTGCGTTCCATCTGCGGTGTGTCTCAACTCCCCGTCCGACTTACGGTCCTCTTTGTGCCATCGCAACAACTTGGCATGCTCTTTGTTCCTGAACAGACGTTTCAACCGTGGTATTATAGGAGCATACCACATCACCTTGGCGGGAACCCTCTTCCTGGGTTTCTCGCCCTCAACATCGTCACCAGGGTCATCGCCTCTGATCTTATAACGCAATGCAGTGCACCGGGCATTCATTCAAATTCTCGTATTCACCGCGGTAGAGGATGCAGTCGTTGATGCATGCATGTATCTTCAGAACCTCTAAACCTAGAGGGCAGACAACCTTCTTTGCTTCGTACGTACTGGCGGGCAACTCGTTATTCTTTGGAAACATATTCTTCAATATTTTCAGCAAGTTTTCAAATGCCGAGTCAGCTACACCTGCCTGTGCCTTCCATTTCAGCAAATCCAGTGTGCAGCCCAGCTTTTTCAGACCATCATCGCATCCGGGGTACAACGACTTTCTGTGATCCTCTAACATGCGATCCAAATTCTCCCTCTCCTTTTCAGTTTCGCAGCGTCTCCGTGCATCAGCAATGGTCCGACCAAGATCATCAACGGTCTCATCACGTGCCTCTTCTTCACCTTCACCTTCACCTTCCCCTTCACCTTCCCCTTCACCTTCCCCTTCACCTTCAGCATCCTCCATGAAAGTATCACCGAAATGAGCAAGATAGCTTTCATCGATGAAATCATCCCCTTCTTCATCTTCTTCCATTATAACCCCTCTTTCTCCATGCTTGGTCCAACAATTATAGCTTGGCATGAAACCGTGCCGAAGCAGGTGCAGGTGAACTTCTCTTGAGGAAGAGTAACCCTTCTGATTCTTACAGTCAACACATGGACAGATAACAAAACCCTTCTGCTTGTTCGCATTAGCCACTACGAGGAAATCTTTCAAAACCGTAGTGAACTCGCGGGAGAGTCGGTTACCGTACATCCATTGCCGATTCATCTGCATTATTATAATATAAAATATATAATTAACCATCATGCATTTGTTAAACTAACTAGCTATAAACAATAGAAATTAAACAATGAACAACACACATGCATATTTTATCGATGACACACATGCATGAAAGGTTCAAGTTGCTAACCGCGATCGAGGAGGAACCTCAAGTGTGGCTCCAACACTTCATATCATGTTTGTTTCACGCTGTTGGGGCATTTCATCAAACACCTTGTGTGCATAAGAGGAACCAAAAGCAAACCTACACCCCCTTGTGAAGAGAAGTGGCACCAAATGGCTAAGTGAGTGCGCTGAACTGGTATATATAGGGAGGAGCTTTAGTCGCGGTTGGCCTGGCCAACCGCGACTAAAGGCCTTTGGGCACCTTTAGTCGCGGCTGACCTGGCCAACCGCGACTAAAGCCCCTCACGTGCACCAGCTGGCCACCGAGCACCCTGGGCCCAGGCCTTTGGTCGCGGTTCGTCTGCCGAACCGCGACTAAAGACTTCATTAGTCGCGGTTCCTACAGTTTCGCGACTAATGGGGCTGGACGGAAGCCTCTTTTTCTACCAGTGTTGCTAAGATGGTGGATTTAGACTTACTGATGTATTGCTTTATAAGGTCTTTATGAATAATTAATAAAATAGATACATGAATCACCAAGATGCAGAGGTCGGGGGTCATCCTCCTTTCAAAAAAATTGCCATCTTGCACCTCGCGAACTTGTAACCAACTCAAAAAATGGCTCAATAATGGGTTGTCGTGATTCTTGCCGGCATCGGTGAACGATGATGATGTGCGAGGGGCGGGATCTTGGCATGGGATCGCATGTAATGATGGAGGAGCTGTCTGTCGGCGTGCTTGGCGATGGCGGTGCTGGACAAGAGACTTGGGGACGACTCACATATGTGGCCCGGAGGTGAGCCCAAGACGAATAGAGGGTGAGCCGCATAGTCGGTGAGGCGCGAGAGCTCCAGGGACGCACAAAGCAGGGCGTGTCCGCTCGAGGTCTGTTGTATCAGCAACGCAAGCCAGCGAGAGGAGCAGGGCCTGGGTCACCGAGCATCACCACGGACCCAACAAGGGCCACTCGCTGAGGATATCGATGGAGGTAGCGGTGGCGGCACGCACCTCCTCCCGCGCCTCGTCGATGGCGTCGCCTACGCAGCCCGCCTCTAGCTTATCTCCTCCGCCGCCCGCCTCGCTTCTGCCCTCGCCCACCTAGACACCGGCGCAACCCGCCTCGCCGCCGAAATTGAAAGCGGCACAACTAGATGAGGTGAGGAATGGGGAGCGTCAGTGAGAGAGAAAGCAGAGTGGGAGAAGAAATTCAGCCGGTTGGGCGTTTGCGATGATATCTAGGTTCGCTGGAGTGTCTCTTTCCTTTGCTTTAACACATCTGCACATTTGTTACCTCAAAAAAATATCTGTGCATCTGACCCAATGGCAACAAATACATTCGTCGGGAATCCTCAAAATATTTACCTTTCGGCATATGCATTTCCCTAAAAATTTGAAATGATGGATTATCGACAACTCCACAATAAACTCCATCAGTTATTTTTTTCCTTCAGAAAAAGTAGGGTCTACCTTGACTGTTGACGCAATGACCACCAATAATTGCAGGTCAACATACTCGGAGCCTGGAAGCCATCCAACCCCCTACTGGAAGCGGCAGCCAGGGGTCGCCGTCCTCCTGGAGGCGCAGGCCATCGACATCCAGATCTCGTCTCCGCTCTCCGCTCACCGGCCGGCCGGCCGGCCGGCCGACTGCCGCGGTACGGATGTTCCTTTTTCTTTCTGTAAATCTCTTCCATCCTCCCTCTTTTCATTTGATTCATCCTAGTTAACTTGGTGCTACCTCCAACTCCCCTCCTCCGAGTTTACTAATTTCTTGTTGCCTGCTAGTACTCCCAAGATAACTAGTCGGTCTTGTGCCTGCGACATGGCCCAGATCAAATCAGGCTAACTATCGTTCTGTTACCTTACACCCATCAGCGTCGGTAAAGGAAGTCAGATTAGAATAATCAGAAAACAATATTACTAGCTACTAGCATCTGTGATAAATCTATAAATTCGAGTTTCAGACATATTATCCGGATTAGATGTTCAATTTGATCTCCATATGTGTATGTGCTAGCTAGTACCAAATCAACTGTTAAGGAAAGTGTGACTCTGTATCCTAAACCTGGTACTGTTAAGATTCAACCATGTGTGATGTAAGTAAATCTAAGGAATATAATTCTACTGGAAAAACAAGACCTCCTGAGCGAAGGCTGGAGTTTGAAGTGTCTGATGCAGCTCCTTTGTCTTCTGCCGCTGGTGTTTGGGGTCTAAGGTTATTGCTGAAATCCAGCTCATCGCTTGCTTTTGAGAAATCAGAGCACAAATGAGTGTTTAAAATAACTGACGTACAGGTTGACGCTAGAGATAGGATCAGTCATCGTCAAGTCAAAATTTGGAGAACTGTCGTTAGCAACAAGATGGGAGAGCTTAATTGTAGTAAAGCACATACCAAATTTGAACACTTCTTTGTGCTACAGTTTTTAGCTTACTTGCTGTCTACTTTGAAGTGACTGAGATTTTTTTAAGGTGAGAATTATCAAACCTGTTGTGTCTTCGATGATTATACCTGTAAGTAACTAGGGAGTTGGGATGCATGTGATCTTCATTCTCTTGCTCTATATAATTCATGACATTTGCATCATCTGGTATAGTGAATGCTCTTATTTAAAGAGCACTGCACCATATTACGTATCTGCAAATGGAGTACGAAATTAGTACTGGACATAATGCTCTGGAGCGCATGTTAATTGATGGAAGTGCGGAGCCAATGGATCTGCCGTTATCACTTTTAGAAGACATCACAAATTGTTTCTCTGACGATCAGCAAATCGGCAGTGGCGGGTTTGCAGTGGTCTATAAGGTACACAACTCTAATAAGCTTCCATCTAATCACAATTGGTCTAAAAACTAAACTGGCATATGGTCACGTGACATAAGTCACACCGCCACAAGCCCGAAAAGGTTTGCAATGACAATACTTGTTTGTGACCGCAGGGAATGGTCGGAAATGAGATAATTGCTGTGAAGAGGCTATCCAGGAATATGCATGAGAGTAAATTCCACAAAGAGGTCGAGTGCTTGATGAAGGCCAAGCACAAAAACATAGTGCGTTTTCTAGGATATTGTTCTGACACGCAAGGGAAAATTATGGACTATGAGGGGAAGATGGTCATGGCGGATATACGAAATTGGTTGCTCTGTTTTGAGTATGTACCTAACGGCAGTCTTGATAAGTATATTACTGGTAAGATCAAGACATTCATTTCCATCTTTATTTGCTTTATTATAGAGCCCAAGGATCCCACGTAAACTATGCTTATGTTGCCTGACGTTTGTAAGTTTATTACTCACATTATACAATCTCTACCTGCCTATCTCTACAGATGCATCTCATGGACTTGAATGGAGGGAGCGTTTTGAGATAATTAAGGGAACATGTGACGGTCTATGTCATCTTCATGAGAAGCGCATTTTGCACTTAGATTTGAAACCCGCTAATATTCTAATAGATGATCACATGGTACCCAAAATTGCTGATTTTGGCCTTACAAGGTGCCTCGAGAAAGAGCAAACCCACGTTTTTACTTCAAACCTTTGTGGATCACTGTAAGCCAGCCTCTGGGGAGCTCTCCTTTATTTCATTTTGTATAGGATGAATTTAATTTCTAGAACCTCCGCCCAGAATTAGTTAACTCAAATTTGTCTAGTTACAGATGTATCTAGACACGTTTTAGCGTTAGATACATTCGTATCTAGACGAATCTAGGTCAACTAATTTGGGACGGAGAGAGTATTTTACAGAAAGTGAGAAGTAACTCTATAAATCTTCTTGCAGCGGATATTTGGCACCTGAGTTCTATAGTGGGCAAGTCACATTTGCATCGGACATATATAGTCTTGGCGTTATAATCCTGGAGATAATGACTGGACAAAAGGGTTACTCCGAAGATAAGAATGTAAGAATAATTTAATCATTTTCTCCAAGTTAAAGCATAAAATAATAAGTTAACAATATTACCCTCTAACTTATGAATTAGAAATGACATTCCTTCCTTTTCTAGACTTGGGAGTAGTGAATGAGAAGCACTAGTCTAGAAAAGTAGAGCTTATGAATTAACAATATTACTCTACATAACTAATAAAGATGTATGATTAGATTGTTTAAGTTGTATATGAAAAATTAGAAATACATACTCCCAACCGTATAAAGTGCTTTACTATTCAATACACTATTTTGAATAGTATTACACTATTCACAACAATATTTAATTTTTTGGTATTATATGCTCGTTCTGTATTCACTAAGCAGCTTATATCTTAATGCATGATCTATTTAGGGGCTGGCGAGGCCAACAATACGTCCGACGATGTGCACAGAGGTGTAAAATCCTACTCAGTACTCACCATATTTTTCATTATGTTGTATTAGATGTAGTTAGTTACGTTCACTTAGTAGTTTTAATTGCAAATTTATGGGGTAAATTTCTATCGTCTTTCCAGTCAGTTCCACCTGAAGGGAACACTTCTCTACGGCCACAAGGTTCTCATTCAAACACCACTCTGGGTTACACAGAGAACTACACACGCAGAGGTTTCTCCTTTAGGATTTCTAGCATAAGAACTCGTCCCATAAATTCATAAATAAATATACCAAGTGAAACCAAGAAACTATATCATTTCCACAACATAATTTACATATGAATTTCCCTTTCAGAAGGCCCCAAAGGGATTACATAAGCTAAAAAAATTATCTTCTAACTACCTTCTTGAGCCTTACAATGCTCTGGATACTGTGACTCTTATTGCAGGATGAGGCGAGAGAGCAGCTCTGTGGATGGCTTCCGGGAGAATGCACCTCTTTATTTTATATTTGGTAGGATGCATGCGTGTCTTTCTAGGGTATTGATAAGAGCGAGAGATAGTGCCCCGACAAACTTCAATCTTCAGGAATCTTTCAAGTCATTGCTTTTTTCACGTGCGCATTGTCTCTTGGTGAATAATTGGTTGACTCTTCTTTTCATCTTCGCTTTTCAGCGATGCAAATCTTCATGCCTTCAGATAGATTGCTTCTCCTTCAGGAATCCTTGTGCCAGTGTATGCGTACATACATGCCAAGATTATTTAAATATTCAACATTGCTTATTCATTTATTTTTAATTTTTTTTATAAGGGGTCTTCCCTGCCCATATGATTGATGATAATACCTTATCAATATTTAAAATATCTATTTTTAGAATGTCTATCAATATTCGGGTCGGGTATAGGTCCTCCGCGCCCGAATAATTGATAGCAATATCAATATATGCAGTTTAGACTTTATTCAGCCGCTGCCCATGCCCTGCTATGTCCATATGATCATCATCGTTTAACATATTGAAATCATATTTTTGATCGCATTCTTTCTTTATTTCTTCAAAATTTCCATCCATTTCATGCCTTAATTCTTTTAATATTTCTTCTTTTAATTTTTTCTTTATTATTTTTGAAAATTATTCAAATCTTTTATCCATTTCTTGATTTATGTATTCATTGTCTAAAGGGTCAAGTACCTTTAGAAGGCATTCTTGATATGTTTGATATTTTGAAGACTCTTCCTTCTTTATATTTTTTGAGCTTGATGCCTCCCCCTTTGTAGGAGTTGGTGAAGTAGGTATGCCTCTTCTCATTTGGGGTCTTTAGCCTTTGGGTCAATATAATTATTTGGTCCGAATACCTTTCTTGCCCAAAATAAGGCATCATTTATACTATAATATCTTTTGAATGTTAAATCTTCTCCTTTTCTTTTTGCATTTAATTTCTCAATCATAACGTTTTTCCATTCTAAATATATACCGGGTTTATTTCCATCAAATATAATATATAATGTTTCTCCTTTTGGTATTTCAATCTTTTCTGGCTTTGGCAGATTTTTGTTTAATTCGTTAAAATATTCTGCCAAGCTATTGATATATAATCGTTAAAAGAGATGAAAGAGGATATTTGTTATCAATTCTCAATAGCTTGGCAGAATATTTTAACGAATTAAACAGAAATTTGCCAAAGCCAGAAAAGATTGAAATACCAAAAAGAGAAACATTATATATTATATTTGATGGAAATAAACCCGGCACATATTTGGAATGGGAAAACATTATGATTGAGAAATTAGATGTAAAAAGAAAAGGAGAAGATTTAACATTCAAAATATATTATAGTATAAATGATGCCTTATTTTGGGCAAGAAAGTTATTCGGACCAGATGATTATATTGACACAAAGGCTAAAGACTACATCCAAATGAGAAAAGGCATACCTACTTCACCAACTCCTACAAAGGGGGAGGCATCAAGCTCGAAAAATATAAAGAATGAAGAGTCTCCAAAATATCAAACATATCAAGAATGCCTTCTAAAGGGACTTGACCCTTTAGACAGTGAATACATGGATCAAGAAATGGATAAAAGATTTGAAGAATTTTCAAAATAATAAAGAAAGAATTAAAAAAGAAATATTAAAAGAATTAAGGCATTAAAAGGATGAAAAATTTGAAAAAATAAAGAAAGAATGCGATCAAAAATATGATTTCAATCTGTTAAACGACGATGATCATATGGACATAGCAGGGCATGGATAGCGGCCTGAATAAAGCCCAAACTGCATATATTGATATTGCTATCAATTATTCGGGCGCGGAGGACCTATACCCGACCCGAATATTGATAGAAATTTTAAAAATAGATATTTTAAATATTGATAAGGTATTATCATCAATCATATGGGCAGGGAAGACACCCTGTAAAAAAATAAAAATAAATGAATAAGCAATGTTGAATATTTAAGCAGCCTTGGCATGTATGTACGCATATACTGGCACAAGGATTCCTGAAGGAGAAGCAATCTATCTGAAGGCATGAAGATTTGCATTGCTGAAAAGCGAAGATGAAAAGAAGAGCCAGCCAATTATTCACCGAGAGACAATGCCCACATGAAAAAAGCAATGACTTGAAAGATTCCTGAAGATTGAAGTTTGTCGGGGCACAATCTCTCCCCTATAAAAGGAGGCGTTTGCTGCGAAGAGAGACACCAGATGGAGAAGAACCACCAGCCACCGATAGAGCAAAGAGATGCGACCCAGCTAGCAAGCTCGTTGCTCAGTAGTAGTAGTACTAATAGTAGTAGTTCCTCATCCTGCAATAAGAGTCACAATATCTAGAGCATTGTAAGGCTCAAGAAGGTAGTTAGAAGGTAATTTTCTTTAGCTTGTGTAATCCCTTCGGGGCCTCCCGAAAGGGAAATCCATATGTAAATTATGTTGTGAAAATAATGTAGTTTCTTGGTTTCACTTGGTATTTTTATTTATGAATTTATGGGACGAGTTCTTATGATAGGGATCCTATAGAAGAAACCTCTGCGTGTGTAGTTCTCTCTGTAGCCCAAAGTGGCGTTTGAATGAGAACCTTGTGGCCGTAGAGAAGTGTTCCTTTCGGATGGAACTGCCTGGGAAGACGATAGGAATTTATCCTGTAAATTTGTAATTAAAACTACTAAGTGAACGTAACTAGCTACATCTGATACAACATAATGAAAAATATGGTGAATACTGAGTAGAATTTTACACCTCTGTGCACACCGTCAGACGTATTGTTGGCCTCGCCAGCCCCTAAATAGATCCTGCATTAAGGCCCCCTTTGTTTGGGCTAGAGATTGCTGAGAATCAGCTGCCACTTGGATTCCGAAAATCCACTACAGCTGTAGATTTTGAGAATCCAAATCTGAATGTTTGTTTACCCCGGTTTTGGAAAAACAAAATGTTGTGAAGTGTCTACAACGCCCCTGATGTTGTGGAGTGCAGGACGCCGGAGAGGGGCGGCGTACGCAGAAATCGGGGCGGTGTGTTGATAACCCACAAGTATAGAGGATCGCAACAGCTTTCGAGGGTAGAGTATTTAACCCAAATTTTTTAATTCGACATAAGGGGAGTCAAAGAATATTCTCAAGTATTAGCAGCTGAGTTGTCAATTCAACCACACCTGGAAACTTAGTATCTGCAGCAAAGTATTTAGTAGCAAAGTAATATTATAGTGATGATAACGGTAACAAAAGAGTAACGAAAGCAAAGTAATGTTTTTGGTATTTTGTAATGATTGTAACAATAGCAACGGGAAAGTAAATAAGCGTAAATCAGTATATGGAAAGCTCGTAGGCATCGGATCAATGATGGATAATTATGCCGGATGCGGTTCATCATGTAACAGTCATAACATAGGGTGACATAGAACTAGCTCCAATTCATCAATGTAATGTAGGCATGTCATAGTCATACGTGCTTATGGAAAAAAACTTGCATGACATCTTTTGTCATACCCTCCCGTGGCAGCAGGGTCTTAATGAAAACTAAGGGATATTAACGCCTCATTTTAATAGAGAACCGGAACAAAGCATTAGCACATAGTGAATACATGAACTCTCATCACCGGTAAGTATCCCGATTATTGTCACTTCAGGGTTAACGGATCATAACACATAATAGATGACTATAGACTTGCAAGATAGGATCAAGAACTTTCATATATTGATGAAAACATAATAGGTTCAGATCTGAAATCATGGCACTCGGGCCCTAGTGACAAGCATTAAGCATAGCAAAGTCATAGCAACATCAATCTCAGAACATAGTGGATACTAGGGATCAAACCCTAACAAAACTAACTCGATTACATGATAAATCTCATCCAACCCATCACCGTTCAGCAAGCCTACGATGGAATTACTCACGCACGGCGGTGAGCATCATGAAATTGGTGATGGAGAATGGTTGATGATGACGACGGCGACGAATCCCCCTCTCCAAAGCCTCGAACAGACTCCAGATCAGCACTCCCGAGAGGTTTTAGAGCTTGGCGGCGGCTCCGTATCGTAAAATGTGATGAAATCTTATCTCCGATTTTTTTCTCCCCGAAAGCAGATATATAGAGTTGAAGTTGGAATCGGGAGGTCTCCAGGGGGCCCATGAGGTAGGGGGCGCGCCCTAGGGGGGGGGGGCGCCCCCCACCCTTGTGGAAAGGGTGTGGGCCCCCTGGTCTTCATCTTTGTCGAGGATTTTTTTATTATTTATTGTAAGATATTTCGTGGAGTTTCAGGTCATTCCGAGAACTTTTATTTTCTGCACATAAAACAACATCATGGCAATTCTGCTGAAAACAGCGTCAGTCCGGGTTAGTTTCATTCAAATCATACAAGTTAGAGTCCAAAATAAAGACAAACGTGTTTGGAAAAGTAGATACGACGGAGACGTATCATATGTGCATCGCGGTCGGAGCTCGTGGGCAGCGGCGAAGACGGAGCTTGCTGGCCGGAATACGGGGTGGGAGGATCCGCCGTCCTGTAGGCGAGCAGGCTGGTGTACGTGGAGATCAGGGACGTCGCATCGCTGGCGGAGCTCGTGCGCAACGGCGGAGACGCAACTCGGTAACCGGAATACAGGGAGGGACGGGCATGGTGGCGTCAGATCCGGCCTTCCTGGAGTCGACGGGCATGGGGAAGGTGGTGAAGGAGGCAGGGGTCGGTGACCGGAATACATGCTTTCGTTCAGGGCATCTCCATTGCATAGCCGCTTGTGTAGATGCTTAAGGATTAAAAATATAAAAGATATTGTCTAGCGTTTGCATAAGCGTCTCAACCTCCAATGCCCAGAACGTGTAAAGCGCTAACAATCTCAGGTCAAATCAACTACTAATGAACTGAAGCGTCCGCTGCCAGAGTTGGCACCGCTGCCCGAAAGGCGCCGGGAAATATTCTCTGGGTTAGCGAAACGGCCAGGATTAAGATCCTTTTTTTTTTGAAGCCAGGATTAAGATCCTTAGCGCCGCGTTGTAGGTGCCCTCAGGCGAGAAAGAACGAGGGGAGAGAGAACCTGTCGTGGGGAGATTTGGATAAGGGCAGCAGTGGCATTCCTGCTGTAATAACGGGGATAACTTGGTCTGGACTTTAACTTGGGTAAGTGGCCGCTCGGGAATCGCCCGAATCACCAGATTCGTAGCTTCCGGCTTGGACGTGCCTGGTACTCCCTCCGTTCCAAAATATAGCGCGCCTACGCTTTTCGAGGTTCAACTTTGACCATAAATTTAACCCACGAAACCGACTGCGGCGGGATCAAAAATTATATAATTAAAAACTTTTTTTGAATACGAATTCATTGGTATAATTTTTTCGCCCGCCGCAGTCGGTCTTGTTGATTAAATTAATGGTCAAAGTTGAAGCACGGAAACCGAGGACGCGCTATATTTTGAAACGGAGGGAGTAGTTGATTTCCAGAAGCGATTCTAGGAAGCTGGTGTGAGAATATGTGTGTTTGTTTTAGTTTCTGATTTTATGAGGCCTAGAATCTGAAATCAGTGGCTACAGCTCAAACAAAGGCCACCTAAGATATAAGTTGCTTAGTGAATACAGAACGAGCATTTAGGGCGTGTTTGGTTGCCCGTGCTGCACTTGCATGGCATCCCAGATGTAATTTCAGTTTGGTTGGTAAACTATATGGCCATCTAGGCCTCCCAACTCATGCAAAAAGTACCCTCTCAGCCAGGCCGAGAGCTATGCCTGATTTGGCCGTTCCTTGGATGCATGCACGAGTTGTGCAAAATGCCTGCACCCACCCCCGCATCATGCGTGCAGCTTCATGCGCAGGGTTGCGGCCCCCCTCGCCACAACGGCATGAGATCCAGTGACTTCACTTGGTGAAGTTACGTTGCAACTTTAGGCTCTTCATCTCCATCCAAAACAGATCCAATGGTCCATATCACACAAAGGCAAAAGCCCTCAGCACTTGGTCAGTTTTGCAGCCCAGCAGCGACAGAAAACTCATCGTAGGATTCAGTTAAAACAGATTACATGCCAACTATCTAATCTTCATTTCTGAATATATAAACTATAGGTCTATAGCCGTTTCAACATACATGAAGCAAGGTTATCATTTGGCTGTACCTTCCACTTAGCTGAACTAAAAAGATCATACATGCACATACATATTTTTGACTGACAATACTCATGAAACAGATATAGAGTGGCATTTGACATTGAAAGGCTGCATCATAGAATATCCAAATGCTACAGCAAAAAAAGCCAATGTTGAGTAATCATTCAAGTACATAAAAGTAGGCCATTTCACTTGTACACTTAGGCCAAAAAAGACTGGTTAATCCCCAAAATACTGTAGTTAACCCTATCCAAAATACTACCTAGCAACTTTGAAGATACTAGATCAGATCATCATGAAGATATCATCGTCAACTCGTGAAGTTGTCAAAAGCTTGGTAAAGCTGTCGATTGCATCATATTCTTGACGCTTCTCACTTTCTCCCATGGGACTCCCTCCTTTGTTTGTGCCATCATTCTCCACTTGCACTTGAGGCTGCACACTGTCTTTTTTCTTTTGTTGTTGTTGCTGCCAGTGTAAATGAAAAATCATTTTGTTAGTTTAGGAATGAATAAAAACAAATAGTACATACATACTGCAGCTGACCTTTGCTTTTTTTTTTGTTGCCGCTGATTTAGGTTGCTTTCGCCCCTTGCGTAACTTATCAAACCAAGTTTGCTTTCTCCTTAAATTTTTAGATGAAACCTCCTTTTTCTTCAGTTTTGCAGAACTAAGAAAGTCATTGGCTTGCTGCACATTTGGATCATTTTAGCATCAGCCCAGAATATGTTGGTTATATCCTCCTCACAATCCAACTGTAGTGCATATTGAAATGATGGATTGTCAGCAGTTTTGTCATGAAAATATTTCAACATACTTCCAGCTTGTCCAAAAGCCAACTCCCTTTGTCGCTTGGTTCGCAAATGATTTTTTTGGTCACGGCAAGTATATCCAAGGTTAATCGGTCCACCAACTTGATGAGAAGCAAACTCATGTGCAGCTTGTGGCATAATGCCGGAATCATCGGCGGTTTCAATTTCAAAAGCTTATCTTTCTGAAATCTTTCTTTGGGATACCATCAAGTGGCGAGTTTGTGGCAATTGCAACAAGTGGTTGTGTTCCAGCACAACCTCGGTTACTTCATAACTTCCGGCCTCTCGATTCAATTGAAAAGACATACGAACTTGGCAATTGGTTCTTGTTTCAGCTCTAAAACGCTTTGTTGCATGATCGGTTTGTCCTTTTCTTCGATGACCCTCGTTGGAACAAACAAATCTACATGAACCAACCTGACCATCAAGTCTGCTTTTGTTTGCATATCTTCTTCTCATATCAAAGCCTGTGTGACCCCCATATGCAACCCAAAATGCCCAAGCCTCATCCACATTTCTGAATCTCATACCAACTTGAGGTATTCCCTTGCCAATTTCTGCCATCTCACAATAGTCAATTGTGAAGCACAACACTGAATTCTGTCAAATAGCACAATAGAGAGCACTCAATTTCAGAAATTCTAAATGAAAGTCTAAAATCAGAGGACAAAATTTCATCACAGTGTACGTGCAAACTATTCCAAGCAATTTGTATTGTACATGCATCATGAGTAACCAAACTGACTACCATTCTGCACCCAAGCAACTCAACTGAACCTGTACAAGAACTGCTCTGTACATACCTAACTCTTACTGTATCTGTATGAATCGGGGACACATTACCTCGACTGGATGCGGGATGGCAGAGGTCCGACGGCGACGGTGGCACGCGTGGCCTTCCCACTCCTCCGGCGGCAGCCCGCCTCTCCCTCTCCTCCAGCGACGGTGCGGCCGCGCGGCTCCTTTTCCTCTTCAATGCGGCGGCCGGCGCGGCCACGCGGCTCCTCTCCGATGCGGCGGCCGGCGCGAGTCCCTTGCTCTCTCTCCCAGATGTTGCGGTGTGGTGTGATTCCCCTTCCTCTCCGATGCGGCGGAGCAGCGCCGTCTCCCTGTCCGAGACGCCGGCGCGGCGCGGGAGAGCGGAGCAGATTCCCGCGAACTCTTTTCTTTAGCCTGCACTCGTCCAAAACTGCTAAGTGCTGAGGTTTTTTTTTTTTTTTGAAAACAAGTGCTGAGGTTTTTTGCCTTTGTGTGATATGGACCATTGGATCTGTTTTGAATGGAGATGAAGAGCCTAAAGTTGCAACGTGACCAAATGAAGTCACTGGATCTCAGTCCCGCCACAACTCCCCATTTTTTTTCACCTCGTCCGCCCAGTCCTTCTCCCACCCCCGCCCGGCCTCAGATTCGCCGCCGCTGCCTCCTCACCCTCGCCGCTGTTGCTGCCTCCCCACCCTCGCCGCCGTCGCCTCCTTCTCCTCCTCTCCGTTGCCGTCCCTTTTTGCTGGCTGCCGTCAACAGGAGATAATACATGGGAGGATCAGATCTCGATCTGCCGCGGCATCCATGAATCCTTGCACGGGTCGCCGGACCCGGCGCGGTTGAGGCCGAGCTGGGCGCGCTCGGCGTCGAGCTCCGGTGAGTGGATCCCGCGACGCGACGACCCGGTCGTCGCTTCTCGATCCCGCTGCAGTGGGGGCGCTGGTCGGTGGTGAGTGCCACGTGATCTGGATCTGATGCCGGCGTTGGTCGCAAGATCAAGGAATGGCAACAGCAACCAGATCCTGTTGTGCCCATACTTCGTTTCTGCTGTGTTGATCTCCAGCCTGAGATCCCGTGTCAACATCCTCGTAAACAACGATCCATTCAGTTGGTTGTGAATTTATTTGCTGTGTATGAAGTAGTACCACTCGATAGCAAGAGAAGGGAACGGCCGATGGCGGGCTGGCGGCAGCCGATTTTTCTGAAGAAGTTCTGAACTGTTCTAAAGTTTTGACTGAATTTAGTTCTTAGCTACATTCTGATGACTAGTGCCATGGCTGATGTCTCCTGTGTTTGTTGTTGTATTTGTAAACAAAGATTGCTTGTTAATTTTATCTGAAACAGACATGCTTCTCTTGTTTGCTACAAGCAGTATGACCAATTTACCAAATAATATCTCGCTCATCCTGTGGCATCTCATACAACCTATCAAACACATATTCAGCCTGGCCAGTCCCACGGCACACAAGCAACCAAACACACATCTCACTGTACCATTGCATTAGCCCAGCCAGGCCACAGTCAGCCAGCATGCTAGATGGGATGCAGCGAAATGTCACCCAGGCAACCAAACACGCCCATAATACCAAAGAATTAAATATTGATGTGAATAATATAATACTATTCAAAATAGTGTATTGAATAGTAAAGCACTTTTAAGAATAATGCCCTACCTAGTGAACAGTGAATACTATTCAGATAAAAAGCGCATACCTATCCACCTAATCTCATATTAACCTAATCAAAATCTGATCTATTATTAAAGGTTAATAATTTATTTTCTCTATATTGTATATATATATATAGATCCATTGACGGACCGGTGGTCCTTGCCACGTGCAGTCCCCCTTCTGTGGAAATAGACCCTCCACTGACCGACGCTTTTTAACATGCAGTAAAACCCGTTAGTGTAGTTTTTTTTCAGTTTGCTATATAGCCCTTTTCCCTATACGTGGAAGGGGTGTGTATATAACTTATACGAAAACATTTCAGCTAAAATGAAAATTTCCCCGGCAGCCACCTGGAGTAATCTAGTTTCATGACTCATCAAAGTATGCATTTGACTTGGTACATTTTATCATATTTCTTTTGGATATACCATTTTATATGGATACATAGCAAAAAGCAGGGGCCTTCAATTTCATGGTACTCATATAGGATTATTTTAGAATCATTATTGAAGTTAAAAGTGTATGTATATATAATTTGTTTGTTTAAGTGGAATATAGAAGGTGAGAGTGCACATATACTCCTAGGAGTTTGAAATAGGTGTCCAAGAGCATATCTTCTAATCTGCAACGCAGATTGGAGCTAATTGGGAAGAGTAGTATAGTCTCTGCATAAATGCGTTGGTGAGAATGCAAAATCATATAAGACTTTGATGATCAAGTATACGAAACTCTTAAGCTTAGAATTTTTTTTGACAGAGATTTTAAGGGAGGCCCCCTAAAGTATAATTGTTGCAACAAACCCAAATTGCAAGTATCATGCCTTGAACCTGGGTGGGTAGGAAGGCATCTGCCCCTTTCCACGTGTAGGCTATGCCTTAGTCTGTAGCTTAGAAATTTTGGTACCTGGCGCAAATTTACATGTCCTTTTTGTCCAAAATTTGCAGTTATACATACAAGTGTTTCAACTTTTGAAGAACTTGCATTGGGACTGTATTTTCAATAGATGATCAGATTACTACTTTTGGAGTTCTCTCCTTTCTCTATAGAAGCTATAGATAACCTATCATGGGAATAAATCCTGACTCATAATTCATAAATGCAACTTTGTAGGTAATTGATACTTGGATGATTCAAATGGAGACATCAGATCAGGCGGACATTCTGTTGGAACAAGTAAGAGTATGCACAAAAATAGGGATAGAGTGCATGAACTCGGACCCCAAGAAGAGCGAGACACATAGTCGATATGCTTGATAAAACAGAAGTGCTGACTATTCAGAAGAAACTGCCATCAGCTTCCCTGCAAAGAAAAGGAAAAAAGAAACTGCAAACAACAGTTCATCACATAATCCCCTCACCTCGCCTGCCTACAATGTGGGGACGAAGTGATGGCAGCAAGGCAGGTGTGGGCACAAGGGCGGAGCACGGAGTGGTGGGATCACTTGAGTGACCCAGCATGCCCAGAAGCTGAATTCCGGCTGGCCTTCCGCATGCGCCGCTCCATATTAAACGACCTATGTGATGAGCTCAGCGCCGCTGTCACGAAGGAGGACACCTTGTCGCAAGCCGCCATCCATGTGCATTAGGCCAACTCCACCGCACGACCTTAAATATATATCTATTTTGTCTGGATTTTGTCCGTATGCGATAGAAATAGAATGAACAAACGCCGAACAGAGGCCACACAAACTCGCTGCGCCCAACGCTGCTACCCTAAATCTATACCCATTTTATCCGAATTTTGTCCGTACGATGGGCCAGGTACAGAAAAGGAGAGAGTGACAGGTGGGGTCGAGGGCGGACACAGACAAACGACGAGGACGCGAAGACGTCCGCTTTCTGTCCGCTTTGGCCCCAAACTGAAAGCAATTTTGATCTAGAAATGGGGCAAAAGCGGACACAGAGCGGACGAAACGTCCGTATGCTCATATACGTTGGGTCGTTCGGTTTGTCCGTTTTACCTCAAACGGACATAAACAGACGATTTGCGATCGATTTGGGTCACGCGCTGGAATTGGCCTTAGCGTGTCGCCGTCTGCCTCTTGCGCCTCGCCACCGGGGAGCCCCTCCGCGGGCTCTCCCGTCGCTTCGGCCTTGGCATTTCCACCTGCCACAACATCGTCCTCCAAGTCTGCGACACCCTCACCCACGTCCTCATGCCCGAGGTCGTCCGCTGGGAGCTGGATCGTCCGCGGACGCCGCCTGTAGATTCCACGCCTTGTATGGGATCCCCAGCATTGTCGGTGCTGTGTGCACCGACCACGTTCCCATCGGCCCACCCAAGGATAATGTCGACGCGTTCTACAACCATCGCCTCTCAGTGCGCAATGTTGAGTATGTATTTTGTATTGCATATGTATTAGAGTTGTGGTCCACTTTTTAGTCTTTTATAATTGAGGTAGAGGCATTTCCTTGTATTATATATATGTGCACCAATACTTCATTAATACAACGTCTATTGTATTGCAAACTTTTCCGTCTACATGGTATCATCTTGAAGGTCCTGACCTAGGGCAAAGCCGCCGCCGCCACCGCTCCCCACTGCCGTCGCCGCCGCCACGCAACACTTCCCCGCGCGCGCCGCCGCTGCCGCCGCTCCCCGCCGCCGCCGCCGCCGCGCAGCGCCTCCCCGCGCGCCACCGCCGCCGCCGCGCAGCACCTCCCCGCGCGCCGTCGCTCCCCACTGCCGCCGCCGCCGCACAGCGCCTCCTCGCGCACGCCGCTACCGCTCCCCACCGCCGCCGCCGCCGCGCAGCGCCTCCTCGCGCGCGTCGCCGCCGCCGCCGCGTCCTCCTCTGACGCCGCCGCCGCCCCGCTTCCGCTCCCACCCGTTGCACTGACTTGCTTCCACCGCCGCGTGCCGCTGCCGCCCGTCGCGCCGCAACCCTAACCCGACGCGCCGCCGCTGCGCTCTCCCGCGTGCCGCCGCCACCCCCTTCCTCCTCCTGCCGTTTCTGACGCCTTCCATGGACTCTCCAGGCTACTTCACCATCTGCGGTGGAACCGCTCCATCGGCCGCGCCAACCCAGTCGCGTCCTCCCGCACCCGCCGGGTGTTACCCGGTGTCGCCACCAGCGCCTCCCCCGCAACACCCGCAAAGAGGAGGGGGCCGACGCAACCGGCGTGGCGGCGGTCGCCGCCACCTGCAGCAGCAGTGGGCCCAGGACGCCGGGGGGGGGGGGCGCCGAACTATCAGCAGGCTCTCCCCGCTGGCCACCAGGCGTTCATCGGCGCACCCTTCCAGCCGACTGGCGCTAGTTACGGGGCCCTCCTTGCGCCGCCGCCCCTCGGTGGTTATGGACCGCCCGTCCCAGCGCCGCCCTATGGGAGCCTTCCGCCGCCGCCGGTACCTGTGCCATGGGACCCCACTCTCCTCGCCGCCCAGCACTCCGCGCCGTCGCCGAGTAGCTCTGTCGGTGGAGGCAACTGGTACATGGACTCAGGTGCTACTATGCACATGGCAGATCATCCCGGTAACCTAACCTCCTCCACTCCCGTTCACACACCCACTTGTATCACCGTCGGCAATGGCTCCTCCTTACCGATTACTCATATCGGTACCACTAGCTTTCCCTCCACTTCCACACCCATCACTATGTCTAATGTTCTTGTTTCACCTGATTTAGTCACGAACCTAGTTTCCGTTCGTCATCTTACTTGTGAGAACCCACTTACTGTTGAATTTGACGGTGTTGGCTTTTCTGTGAAAGACGCCCATACCCAGATGGTCCTTCACCAATGTGACAGTCCCGATGAGCTCTATCCCGTGAACGCTGGTGCCTCCACCTCCACACCCGTCGCCCTTGCCGCCGGCGTTGACCTTTGGCACGCTCGCTTGGGTCACCCCAACCACACCGTCTTACGTCAAATTATTAGGAGTTTCTCTTTCTCATGTGATAAGCTCGACAAGCACTCTTGTGAGGCTTGTCGCTTAGGCAAGCACGTTCGTCTTTCCTTTAGTGCGTCTTCTTCCGTTTCCACTTTTCCATTTCAATTACTTCATAGGGATGTTTTGACATCTCCCGTTGCGAGTAACACGGGCTATCTATACTACTTGGTGATTTTAGATGATTATTCTCATTATGTGTGGACTTTTCCCCTTCGTTGTAAATCCGATGCCTTAGCCACACTCACCGCCTTTTATTCATATGTCACCACCCAGTTCGGTCGCCCCATGCTCGCACTCCAAACTGATAATGGAAAAGAGTTTGACAACGTCGCTCTTCACACACTTCTCGCCTCCCACGACACTGATGTCTACTACACAACCTTCTTCTTGTAGACGTTGTTGGGCCTCCAAGTGCAGAGGTTTGTAGGACAGTAGCAAATTTCCCTCAAGTGGATGACCTAAGGTTTATCAATCCGTAGGAGGCGTAGGATGAAGATGGTCTCTCTCAAGCAACCTTGCAACCAAATAACAAAGAGTCTCTTGTGTCCCCGACACACCCAATACAATGGTAAATTGTATAGGTGCACTAGTTCAGCGAAGAGATGGTGATACAAGTGGTATATGGATGGTAGATAAAGGTTTTTGTAATCTGAAAATATAAAAACAGCAAGGTAACTAATGATAAAAGTGAGCGTAAACGGTATTGCAATGCATTGAAACAAGGCCTAGGGTTCATACTTTCGCTAGTGCAAGTTCCCTCAACAATAATAACATAATTGGATCATATAACTATCCCTCAACATGCAACAAAGAGTCACTCCAAAGTCACTAATAGCGGACAACAAACGAAGAGATTATGGTAGGGTACGAAAACACCTCAAAGTTATTCTTTCCAATCAATCCGTTGGGCTATTCCTATAAGTGTCACAAACATCCCTAGAGTTCGTACTAGAATAACACCTTAAGACACAAATCAACCAAAACCCTAATGTCACCTAGATACTCCAATGTCACCTCAAGTATCCGTGGGTATGATTATACGATATGCATCACACAATCTCAGATTCATCTATTCAACCAACACAAAGGACCTCAAAGAGTGCCCGAAAGTTTCTATCGGAGAATCACGACGAAAACGTGTGCCAACCCCTATGCATAGGTTCATGGGCGTAACCCGCAAGTTGATCACCAAAACATACATCAAGTGAATCACGTGGTATCCCATTGTCACCACAGATACGCACGGCAAGACATACATCAAGTGTTCTCAAATCTATAAAGATCCAATCCGATAAGATAACTTCAAAGGGGAAACTCAATCCATTACAAGAGAGTAGAGGGGGGGGGGAGAAAACATCATAGGATCCAACTATAATAGCAAAGCTCGCGATACATCAAGATCGTATCATCTCAATAACACAAGAGAGAGAGAGAGAGAGAGAGATCAAACACATAGCTACTGGTACATACCCTCAGCCCCGAGGGAGAACTACTCCCTCCTCGCCATGGAGAGCACCGGGATGATGAAGATGGCCACCGGAGAGGGATCCCCTCTCCGGCAGGGTGCCGGAACGGGTCTAGATTGGTTTTCGGTGGCTATGGAGGCTTCTGGCAGCGGAACTCCCGATCTATTGTCTCTTCTGGAAGTTTTAGGGTACGTGAGTATATATGGGTGCAGGAAGTACGTCGGTGGAGCTTCGGGGGCCCCACGAGGTAGGGGGCGCGCCCTAGGGGGGGGGGCGCGCTCCCCACCCTTGTGAGCACCTCCCTTGGCTCCTGGCGTGGGGTCCAAGTCCATCCAGTAGCTTTCCTTCCAAAAATAACCTCTCCAGTTGATTTCGTTCCGTTTCGACTCCGTTTGATATTCCTTTTCTTCGAAACACTGAAATAGGCAAAAAAACAACAATTTTGGGCTGGGCCTCCGGTTAATAGGTTAGTCCCAAAAATAATATGAAAGTGGATAATAAAGCCCAATATTGCCCAAAACAGTAGATAACATAGCATGGAGCAATCAAAATTATAGATACGTTGGAGACGTATCAAGCATCCCGAAGCTTAATTCCTGCTCGTCCCCGAGTAGGTAAATGATAAAAACAGAATTTTTGATGTGGAGTGCTACTTGGCATAATTTTAATGTAATTCTTCTTAATTGTGGTATGAATATTCAGATCCGAAAGATTCAAGACAAAAGTTCATATTGACATAAAAATGATAATACTTCAAGCATACTAACTAAGCAATTATGTCTTCTCAAAATAACATGGCCAAAGAAAGTTCATCCCTACAAAATCATATAGTTTAGTCATGTTTCATTTTCGTCACACAAGAATGCTCTCATCATGCACAACCCCGATGACAAGCCAAGCAATTGTTTCATACTTTAGTAATCTCAAACCTATAAACTTTCACACAATATATGAGCGCGAGCCATGGACATAACACTATGGGTGGAATAGAATATAATGAGAGGGGTTATGTAGAGAAGACAAAAAGGAGAAAGTCTCACATCAACAAGGCTAATCAATGGGCTATGGAGATGCCCACCGATTGATGTTAATGCAAGGAGTAGGGATTGCCATGCAACGGATGCACTAGAGCTATAAATGTATGAAAGCTCAACAAAAGAAACTAGTGGGTGTGCATCCAACTTGCTTGCTCACGAAGACCTAGGGCACTTGAGGAGGCCCATTGTTGGAATATACAAGCCAAGTTCTATAATGAAAAATTCCCACTAGTATATGGAAGTGATAACATGAGAGACTCTCTACTATGAAGATCATGGTGCTACTTTGAAGCACAAGTGTGGTAAAAGGATAGTAACATTGTCCCTTCTCTCTTTTTCTCTCATTTTTGGGCCTTTTCTTTTTTTATGGCCTTCTCTTTTTTACGGCCTTTCTCTTTTTTTATTCCTCACTTGGGACAATGCTCTAGAAAATGATGATCATCACACTTCTATTTATTTACAACTCAATTATTACAACTCGATACTAGAACAAAGATGACTCTATATGAATGCCTCCGGTGGTGTACCGGGATATGCAATGGACCAAGAGTGACATGTACGAAAGAATTATGAACAGTGGCTTTGCCACAAATACTATGTCAACTACATGATCATGTTAAGCAATATGACAATAATGAATGTGTCATGAGGAACGTAATGGTGGAAAGTTGCATGGCAATATATCTTGGAATGGCTATGGAAATGCCATAATAGGTAGGTATGGTGGCTGTTTTGAGGAAGATATAAGGAGGTTTATGTGTGATAGAGCGTATCATATCACGGGGTTTGGATGCACCGGCGAAGTTTGCGCCAACTATCAATGTGAGAAAGGGCAATGCACGGTACCAAAGAGGCTAGCAAGGATGGAAGGGTGAGAGTGCGTATAATCCATGGACTCAACATTAGTCATAAAGAACTCACATACTTATTGCAAAAATCTACAAGTCATCAAAAACCTCGGCACTACGCGCATGATCCTAGGGGGATAGATTGGTAGGAAAAGACCATCGCTCGTCCCCGACCGCCACTCATAAGGAAGACAATCAAATAACACCTCATGTTTCAAATTTGTTACACAACGTTTACCATATGTGCATGCTACGGGACTTGCAAACTTGAACAAAAGCATTTCTCAAATTCACAACTACTCAACTAGCACGACCTTGATATTATTACCTCCATATCTCAAAACAATCATCAAGCATCAAACTTCTCATAGTATTCAACACACTCATAAGAAAGTTTTATTATTAATCTTGCATACCAAGCATATTAGGATTTTAAGAAAATTACCATGCTATTCTAAATACTCTCAAAATAATATAAGTGAAGCATGAGAGTTCATCTATTTCTTCAAAATAAAACTACCATCATGCTCTAAAAGATATAAGTGAAGCACTAGAGCAAATGACAAACTACTCCGAAAGATATAAGTGAAGATCAATGAGTAGTCGAATAATTATGCAACTATGTGAAGACTCTCTAACATTTAATAATTTCAGATCTTGATACTTTATTCAAACAGCAAGAAAAACAAAATAAAATGGCATTCTAAGAATGGCAAACATCACGTGAAGAAGCAAAAACTTAGGATCAACCGTAACTAACCGATAGTTGTTGAAGAAGAAAGGTGGGATGCCAACCGGGGCATCCCCAAGCTTAGATGCTTGAGACTTATTGAAATATTATCTTGGGATGCCTTGGGCATCCCCAAGATTGAGATTTTGTGTCTCCTTAATTCCTTTCATATCACGGTCTCCCTAAATCTCAAAAGCTTCATCCACACAAAACTCAACAAGGACTCGTGAGATAAGTTAGCATAAACCATTGCAAAAACCTTATCATACTCTACTGTAGCAAATCACTAAAATTATTATTCAACATTGCATACTAAATGCCTCTGCATATTTAATAGTCCTATCCTCAAATAGAATCATTAAAGAAGAAAACATATGCAAACAATGCAAACATAACAGCAATCTTCTTAAACAGGACAGTCTGTAAAGAATGCAGCAACATCCATACTTCCCTAGCTCGAAAAATTATGAAAGAAAATTCCCACTATAGTAAATTTATCAGAGCTTAATATGAAAAAGGTTTAAACATTTTATCACATTCTGACTTTTCTAGGGAATTATTGCAACAGTGGTAAACTTTCTGTTTTCAAACATCAACATGTGGACTTGTAACATAGGCATAGTAAAGACTATCAATGCCACTTTTATTAGAATAAAAGATGCAAAAGATTGTTCCAAATAACAGAAAGCAAATCCTAACAAAATAAATTGACGCTCCAAGCAAAACACATATCATGTGGCGAATAAAAATATAGCTCCAAGTAAAGTTACCGATGAACAAAGACGAAAGAGGGGATGCCTTCCGGGGCATCCCCAAGCTTAGGCTCTTGGCTATCCTTGGATTATCTTGGGGGTGCCATGGGCATACCCAAGCTTAGGCTCTTGCCACTCCTTGTTCCATAGTCCATCGAATCTTTACCCAAAACTTGAAAACTTCACAACACAAAACTTAACAGAAAACTCGTAAGCTCCGTTAGTATAAGAAAATGAATCACCACTTCAAGGTACTGTAATGAACTCATTATTTGTTTATATTGGTGTTAAATTTAATTTATTCCAACTTATCTATGGTCTATAACCTATTTTACTAGCCATAGATTCACCAAAATAAGTAAACAACACATAGAAAACATAATCTGTCAAAAACAGAACAGTCTGTAGTAATCTGTATCAAATGTATACTTATGGAACTCATAAAATTCTCAAATAAATTTCTGGACCTGAGGAATTTATCTATTAATCATATGCAAAAAGAACTAACTCAATATCACTCTCCAATAAAAAATGGCAGCAATTCTCGTGAGTGCTAAAGTTTCTGTTTTTTACAGCATGATCGCAAAGACTTTCCCCAAGTCTTCCCAAAGGTTCTACTTGGCACAAACACTAATTAAAAGCATAAAACCACATCTAAAAAGAGTATAGATGAATTATTTATTACTAAACAGGAACAAAAATCAAGTAACAAAAATAAAGTTGGGTTGCCTCCCAACAAGCGCTATCGTTTACCGCCCCTAGCTAGGCATGATGATTTCAATGATGCTCACATAAAAGATAAGAATTGAAATATAAAGAGAGCATCATGAAGAATATGACTAGCACATTTAAGCCTAACCCACTTCCTATGCATAGAGAGTTTGTAAGCAAACAACTTATGGAAACAATAATCAATTAGCATAGGAGGGCAAAACAAGCATAACTTCAAAACTTTAAGCACATAGAGAGGAAACTTGATATTATTGCAAGTCCTATAAGCATATGTTCCTCCCTCATAATAATTTTCAGTAGCATCATGAATGAAGTCAACAATATAACCAGCACCTAAAGCATTCTTTTCATGATCTACAAGCATAGAAAATTTACTACTCTCCACACAAGCAAAATTCTTCTCATGAATAATAGTGGGAGCAAACTCAACAAAATAACTATCATGTGATTGAAAATTAAGATCAAGATGAAAGTTTCATGGTTATCATTATTCTTTAAAGTATACGTGTCATCACAATAATCATCATAGATAGGAGGCATGCTTTCATCATAGTAAATTTGTTCATCAAAGCTTGGGGGACAAAAAATATCATCTTCATCAAACATAGCTTCCCCAAGCTTGTGGCTTTGCATATCATTAGCATCATGGATATTCAAGGAATTCATACTAACAACATTACAATCATGCTCATCATTCAAATATTTAGTGCCAAACATTTTATAGATTTCTTCTTCTAGCACTTGAGCACAATTATCCTTTCCATCATACTCACGAAAGATATTAAAAAGGTGAAGCGTATGAGACAAACTCAATTCTATTTTTTATAGTTTTCTTTTTGTAAACTAAACTAGTGATAAAACAAGAAACTAAAAGACTCGATTACAAGATCTAAAGATATACCTTCAAGCACTTACCTCCCAGGCAACGGCGCCAGAAAAGAGCTTGATGTCTACTACACAACCTTCTTCTTGTAGACGTTGTTGGGCCTCCAAGTGCAGAGGTTTGTAGGACAGTAGCAAATTTCCCTCAAGTGGATGACCTAAGGTTTATCAATCCGTAGGAGGCGTAGGATGAAGATGGTCTCTCTCAAGCAACCTTGCAACCAAATAACAAAGAGTCTCTTGTGTCCCCGACACACCCAATACAATGGTAAATTGTATAGGTGCACTAGTTCGGCGAAGAGATGGTGACACAAGTGGTATATGGATGGTAGATAAAGGTTTTTGTAATCTGAAAATATAAAAACAGCAAGGTAACTAATGATAAAAGTGAGCGTAAACGGTATTGCAATGCATTGAAACAAGGCCTAGGGTTCATACTTTCGCTAGTGCAAGTTCCCTCAACAATAATAACATAATTGGATCATATAACTATCCCTCAACATGCAACAAAGAGTCACTCCAAAGTCACTAATAGCAGAGAACAAACGAAGAGATTATGGTAGGGTACGAAACGACCTCAAAGTTATTCTTTCCAATCAATCCGTTGGGCTATTCCTATAAGTGTCACAAACAGCCCTAGAGTTCGTACTAGAATAACACCTTAAGACACAAATCAACCAAAACCCTAATGTCACCTAGATACTCCAATGTCACCTCAAGTATCCGTGGGTATGATTATATGATATGCATCACACAATCTCAGATTCTCTATTCAACCAACACAAAGGACCTCAAAGAGTGCCCCAAAGTTTCTACCGGAGAATCACGGCGAAAACGTGTGCCAACCCCTATGCATAGGTTCATGGGCGGAACCCGCAAGTTGATCACCAAAACATACATCAAGTGAATCACGTGGTATCCCATTGTCACCACAGATACGCACGACAAGACATACATCAAGTGTTCTCAAATCTATAAAGACTCAATCCGATAAGATAATTTCAAAGGGGAAACTAAATCCATTACAAGAGAGTAGAGGGGGGAGAAAACATCATAGGATCCAACTATAATAGCAAAGCTCGCGATACATCAAGATCGTATCATCTCAAGAACATGAGAGAGAGATCAAACACATAGCTACTGGTACATACCCTCAGCCCCGAGGGAGAACTACTCCCTCCTCGCCATGGAGAGCACCGGGATGATGAAGATGGCCACCGGAGAGGGATCCCCTCTCCGGCAGGGTGCCGGAACGGGTCTAGATTGGTTTTCGGTGGCTACGGAGGCTTCTGGCGGCGGAACTCCCGATCTATTGTCTCTTCTGGAAGTTTTAGGGTACGTGAGTATATATGGGTGCAGGAAGTACATCGGTGGAGCTTCGGGGGCCCCACGAGGTAGGGGGCGCGCCCCCACCCTCGTGAGCACCTCCCTTGGCTCCTGACGTGGGGTCCAAGTCCATGCGGTAGCTTTCCTTCCAGAAATAACTTCTTCAGTTGATTTCGTTCTGTTTCGACTCCGTTTGATATTCCTTTTCTTCAAAACTCTGAAGTAGGCAAAAAAAACCCAGCAATTCTGGGCTGGGCCTCTGGTTAATAGGTTAGTCCCAAAAATAATATAAAAGTGGATAATAAAGCCCAATATTGCCCAAAACAGTAGATAACATAGCATGGAGCAATCAAAAATTATAGATACGTTGGAGACGTATCAGGCACCACCTTCCGTCTGACTTGCCCCTACACTACCCAGCAGAACGTGCATTCTCCGCACTCTTAATGACCGCGTTCGCACGTTACTCTTTCACTCTAACGTGCCCGCTCGGTTCTGGCCCGATGCCCTCGCTACCGCCACTGTCTTAGTTTCCATTCGTCCGTGTCGCCCTCGGTGGAACTACGCCCCTCACCACCTTCTCTTCGGCACACCACCGTCCTATGATTGTCTCCGCATCTTCGGTTGTCTCTGTTATCCTAGCACCGCGTCCATCACGCCACACAAGCTCGCACCACGATCTGTCCCATGCGTCTTCCATGGCTACTCTCCTAACACCAAAGGTTACCGGTGCTATGATCATGTCACTCATCGTGTGTACACCTCGAGGCATGTGTACTTTGTCGAGACGGTGTTCCCTTTTTTTCAGGTTCCTCCGGTTTCGGCCCCTTTGACGCCGGCCCCCGCGCCCCCTTCGTGGAGCGATGCGCGGCGGCAGCCCCCGGCACGACGCCTTCTGCCGCCACCACCTGGCTTCGTGACTCCCTCCCCCGAGGTCGAGTCCGAGCAGGCCCCCGGGTCCCCATCTCCCTCATACGAGGTTGAGCCCGGCACCCTGCCCGCCACCCCTGCGACGGGCTCGACGTCACCCTCGCTCGTCGCCTCTTCCGCCGCCGAATCGGTCGACGCTGCTGCCGTCGCGGCCCCCGCCGCCGTGCTATGTCTTGAGCTTGCGTTGGTTTTTCCCGAAGAGGAAGGGATGATGCAGCAGAGTAGCGTAAGTATTTCCCTCAGTTTTTGAGAACCAAGGTATCAATCCAGTAGGAGCCCACGCTCAAGTCCCTCGTACCTGCACAAAGCGATAGCTACTCGCAACCAACGCGATTAGGGGTTGTCAATCCCTTCACGGCCACTTACGAGAGTGAGATCTGATAGATATAATATCTTTGGTATTTTTGGTATAAAGATGCAAAGTAAAAAAGTAAAGGCAAAGTAAAAAGAAAAGCAAGATTAAAGTGATAGAGATTGATATGATGAGAATAGACCCGGGGGCCATAGGTTTCACTAGTGGCTTCTCTCAAGAGCATAAGTATTCTACGGTGGGTGAACAAATTACTGTTGAGCAATTGACAGAATTGAGCATAGTTATGAGAATATCTAGGCATGATCATGTATATAGGCATCACGTCCGTGACAAGTAGATCGAAATGATTCTGCATCTACTACTATTACTCCACTCATCGACCGCTATCCAGCATGCATCTAGAGTATTAAGTTAAAAACAGAGTAACGCCTTAAGCAAGATGACATGATGTAGAGAGATAAATTCATGCAATATGAAATAAACCCCATCTTGTTATCCTCGATGGCAACGATACAATACGTGCCTTGCTGCCCCTTCTGTCACTGGGTAAGGACACCGCAAGATCGAACCCAAAGCTAAGCACTTCTCCCATGGCAAGAACTACCAATCTAGTTGGCCAAACCAAACGGATAATTCGAAGAGACTTGCAAAGATAACCAATCATACATAAAAGAATTCAGAGAAGATTCAAATATTATTCATAGATAGACTTGATCATAAACCCACAATTCATCGGTCTCAACAAACACACCGCAAAAAGAAGATTACATCGAATAGATCTCCACAAGAGAGGGGGAGAACTTTGTATTGAGATTCAAAGAGAGAGAAGAAGCCATCTAGCTACTAACTATGGACCCGAAGGTCTGAGGTAAACTACTCACACTTCATCGGAGAGGCTATGATGATGTAGAAGCCCTCCGTGATGACGGCCCTCTTCCGGCGGAGCTCCGGAACAGGCCCCAAGATGGGATCTCGTGGATACAGAAAGTTGCGGCGGTGGAATTAGGTTTTTGGCTCCTGTTCTGATCGTTTGGGGGTACGTGTGTATATATAGGAGGAAGAAGTACGCCGGAGGAGCAACGAGGGGCCCACGAGGCAGGGGGCGCGCCCTAGGGGGGCGCCCCCACCCTCGTGACCGCCTCTTTTGTTCCTTGGAGCAGGGTCCAAGTCTCCTGGATCACGTTCGGTGAGAAAATCACGTTCCCGAAGATTTTATTCCGTTTGGACTCCGTTTGATATTCCGTTTCTTCGAAACACTGAAATAGGCAAAAAACAGCAATTCTGGGCTGGGCCTCCGGTTAATAGGTTAGTCCCAAAAATAATATAAAAGTGGAAAATAAAGCCCAATATAGTCCAAAACAGTAGATAATATAGCATGGAGCAATCAAAAATTATAGATACGTTGGAGACGTATCAGGCATCCCCAAGCTTAATTCCTGCTCGTCCTCGAGTAGGTAAATGATAAAAAGAGAATTTTTGATGCGGAGTGCTACTTGGCATAATTTCAATGCAAATCTTCTTAATTGTGGTATGAATATTCAGATTAGAAAGATTCAAGACAAAAGTTTATATTGACATAAAAATAATAATACTTCAAGCATACTAACAAAGCAATTATGTCTTCTCAAAATAACATGGCCAAAGAAAGTTATCCCTACAAAATCATATAGTCTGGCTATGCTCCATCTTCACCACACAAAGTATTTAAATCATGCACAACCCCGATGACAAGCCAAGCAATTGTTTCATACTCTAACTTTTTCAAAACTTTTTCAATCTTCACGCAATACATGAGCGTGAGCCATGGATATAGCACTATAGGTGGAATAGAATGGTGGTTGTGGAGAAGACAAAAAGGAGAAGATAGTCTCACATCAACTAGGCGTATCAACGGGCTATGGAGATGCCCATCAATAGATATCAATGTGAGTGAGTAGGGATTGCCATGCAACGGATGCACTAGAGCTATAAGTATATGAAAGCTCAAAAAGAAACTAAGTGGGTGTGCATCCAACTTGCTTGCTCATGAAGACCTAGGGCAATTTTGAGGAAGCCCATCATTGGAATATACAAGCCAAGTTCTATAATGTAAAATTCCCACTAGTATATGAAAGTGATAACATGAGAGACTCTCTACTATGAAGATCATGGTGCTACTTTGAAGCACAAGTGTGGTAAAAGGATAGTAACATTGTCCCTTCTCTCTTTTTCTCTCATCATTTTTTTATTTGGGCCTTTTCTCTTTTTTATGGCCTCTTTTTATTTGGGCTTCTTTGGCCTCTTTTTTATTTTATTTTTCGTCCGGAGTCTCATCCCGACTTATGGGGGAATCATAGTCTCCATCATTCTTTCCTCACTGGGACAATGCTCTAATAATGATGATCATCACACTTTTATTTTTCTTATAACTCAACAATTACAACTCGATACTTAGAACAAAATATGACTCTATGTGAATGCATCCGGCGGTGTACCGGGATATGCAATATGACAATGATGGAGTGTGTCATGATAACAGAACGGTGGAAAGTTGCATGGCAATATATCTCGGAATGGCTATGGAAATGCCATAATAGGTAGGTATGGTGGCTGTTTTGAGGAAGGTATATGGTAGGTGTATGATACCGGCGAAAGGTGCGCGGTATTAGAGAGGCTAGCAAAGGTGGAAGGGTGAGAGTGCGTATAATCCATGGACTCAACATTAGTCATAAAGAACTCATATACTTATTGCAAAAATCTAGAAGTTATCAAAGCAAAGTATTACGCGCATGCTCCTAGGGGGATAGATTGGTAGGAAAAGACCATCGCTCGTCCCCGACCGCCACTCATAAGGAAGACAATCAATAAATAAATCATGCTCCGACTTCATCACATAACGGTTCACCATACGTGCATGCTACGGGAATCACAAACTTTAACACAAGTATTCTTTAAATTCACAACTACTCAACTAGCATGACTTTAATATTATCACCTCCATATCTCAAAACAATTATCATGCTTCAATCTTTTCTTAGTATTCAACACACTCAAAAGAAAGTTTCACAAATCTTGAATACCAAGCATATTATTATTAAGCAAATTACCATGCTATTAAGAGACTCTCAAAATAATTTAAGTGAAGCATGAGAGATCAATAGTTTCTTTAAAATGAATCCACCACCGTGCTCTAAAAGATCTAAGTGAAGCACATAGAGCAAAATGATAATGCTCAAAAATATAAGTGAAGCACATAGAGCAAAACTACTTAGCTCAAAAGATATAAGTGAAGCACATAGAGCAAAACTACTTAGCTCAAAAGATATAAGTGAAGCACATAGAGTATTCTATCAAATTTTAATTCATGTATGGCTCTCTCAAAAGGTGTGTACAGCAAGGATGATTGTGGCATACTAATACACAAAGACACAAATAATACAAGATGCTCCAAGCAAAACACATATCATGTTGGTGAATAAAAATATAGCTCCAAGTAAATTACCGATGGAAGTGGACGAAAGAGGGGATGCCTTCCGGGGCATCCCCAAGCTTTGACTTTTGGTGTCCTTGGATTATCTTGGGGGTGCCATGGGCATCCCCAAGCTTAGGCTCTTGCCACTCCTTGTTCCATGATCCATCAAAAGAATTCACCCAAAACTTGAAAACTTCACAACACAAAACTCAAAATAGAAAACTCGTGAGCTCCGTTAGCGAAAGAAAACAAAAGACCACTTCAAGGTACTGTAATGAACTCATTCTTTATTTATATTGGTGTTAAACCTACTGTATTCCAACTTCTCTATGGATTATAAACTATTTTACTAGCCATAGATTCATCAAAATAAGCAAACAACACACGAAAAACAGAATCTGTCAAAAACAGAACAGTCTGTAGTAATCTGTAGCTAGCGCAAGATCTGGAACCCCAAAAATTCTAAAATAAATTGCTGGACGTGAGGAATTTATCTATTAATCATCTGAAAAAATAATTAACTAAATATCACTCTTCAAATAAAAATGACAGCAGTTCTCGTGAGCGCTAAAGTTTCTGTTTTTTACAGCAAGTTCAACAAGACTTTCCCCAAGTCTTCCCAACGGTTCTACTTGGCACAAACACTAATTAAACACAAAAAACACAACCAAAACAGAGGCTAAATAATTTATTTATTACTAAACAGGAGCAAAAGCAAGGAATAAAAATAAAATTGGGTTGCCTCCCAACAAGCGCTATCGTTTAACGCCCCTAGCTAGGCATAAAAGCGAGGATAGATCTAGGTATTGCCATCTTTGGTAGGCAATCCATAAGTGGCTCTCATGATAGTTTCATATGGTAATTTTATTTTCTTTCTTGGAAAGTGTTCCATGCCCTTTTTTAATGGAAATTGAAATCTAATATTCCCTTCCTTCATATCAATAATCGCACCAACCGTTCTAAGGAAAGGTCTACCAAGAATAATAGGGCAAGAAGGATTGCAATCTATATCAAGAACAATGAAATCTACGGGCACATAATTCCTATTTGCAACAATAAGAACATCATTAATCCTTCCCATAGGTTTCTTAATAGTGGAATCCGCAAGATGCAAGTTTAGAGAGCAATCATCAAAATTACGGAAATCTAGTAAATCACACAAAGTCTTGGGAATAGTAGAGACACTAGCACCCAAATCACACAAAGCATAAAACTCATGATCTTTAATTTTAATTTTAATAGTTGGTTCCCACTCATCATAGAGTTTTCTAGGGATAGAAACTTTCAACTCAAGTTTTTCTTCATAAGATTGCATCAAGGCATCAACAATATGTTCGGTGAAGGCTTTATTTTGACTATAAGCATGTGGAGAATTTAGCACGGATTGCAACAAGGAAATACAATCAATTAAAGAGCAACTTTCATAATTAAATTCCTTGAAATCCAATATAGTGGGTTTAGCAACATCTAGATTTTTATTTCTTTCAATCCCACTTTCATCAATTTCATCATTAAGATCTAAATACTCCGAATTTTTAGAACGCCTTCTAGGTAAAGGAAGATCATATTCAGTTTCATCAAGATTCATATTGCAAAATAAAGATTTAATAGGAGACACATCAATAACTTTTAGATCTTCATCTTGATTTTCATAGGTATTGGAAGAACACGCTTTAATAAAGGCATCTTTGGAAGCACGCATCCTAGCGGTTCTTTCCTTGCACTCATCAATGGAAATTCTCATGGCTTTGAGAGACTCATTGATATCATGCTTAGGAGGAATAGATCTAAGCTTTAAAGAATCAACCTCAAGAGAAATTCTATCAACGTTTCTAGCCAAATCATCAACTTTAAGCAATTTCTCCTCAAGCAAAGCATTAAAATTCTTTTGTGAATTCATAAACTCTTTAACACTATTCTCAAATTCAGAGGGCATCTTATTATAATTTCCATAAGAGTTGTTGTAGGAATTACCATAATTATTAGAAGGATTACTAGGATATGGCCTAGGATTAAAATTCCCTCTATAAGCGTTGTTACCAAAATTATTCCTACCAACAAAATTCACATCCATAGATTCATTGTTATTCTCAATCAAAGTAGACAAAGGCATATCATTAGGATCAGAAGAAACACTCTTAGTAGCAAATAATTTCATAAGTTCATCCATCTTTCCACTCAACACATTAATTTCTTCTATCGCATGCACTTTTTTATTAGAAGATCTTTCAGTATGCCATTGAGAATAATTAACCATAATATTATCTAGGAGTTTAGTAGCATCTCCTAAAGTGATTTCCATAAAAGTGCCTCCCGCGGCCGAATCTAAAAGATTTCTAGAAGCAAAATTCAATCCGGCATAAAATTTTTGTATAATCATCCACAAATTCAAACCATGAGTAGGGCAATTACGTATCATTAATTTCATTCTCTCCCAAGCTTGTGCAACATGTTCATGATCAAGTTGTTTAAAGTTCATAATATCATTTCTAAGAGAGATGATCTTAGCGGGAGGAAAATACTTAGAGATAAAAGCATCTTTGCACTTGTTCCATGAATCAATACTATTCTTAGGCAAAGACGAAAACCAAGCTTTAGCACGATCTCTAAGCGAAAAAGGAAATAGCTTCAATTTAACGACATCATTATTGATACCTTTTTTCTTTTGCATATCACATAAATCAACGAAGCTATTCAGATGAGTAGTAGCACCTTCACTAGGAAGGCTGATGAATTGATCTTTCATAACAAGATTTAACAAAGCACTATTAATTTCACAAGATTCAGCATCGGTAAGAGGAGCAATCGGAGTGCTAAGGAAATCATTATTGTTGGTATTGGTGAAGTCACACAATTTAGTAGTATCTTGAGCCATCGCGACAAGCAAGCAATCTAACACACGAGCAAACAAAAGCAAACGGGCAAAAAGAGGCAAATAGAGAGGGAGGATAGGGAGAGAGAGGGCGAATAAAACGACAACGGTGAATTGGGGGGAGAGGAAAACGAGAGGCAAATGGCAAATAATGTAATGCGAGAGATAGGGATTGTGATGGGTACCTGGTATGTTGACTTTTTGCGTAGACTCCCCGGCAACGGCGCCAGAAATCCTTCTTGCTACGTCTTGAGCTTGCGTTGGTTTTCCCCGAAGAGGAAGGGATGATGCAGCAGAGTAGCGTAAGTATTTCCCTCAGTTTTTGAGAACCAAGGTATCAATCCAGTAGGAGCCCACGCTCAAGTCCCTCGTACCTGCACAAAGCGATAGCTACTCGCAACCAACGCGATTAGGGGTTGTCAATCCCTTCACGGTCACTTACGAGAGTGAGATCTGATAGATATAATATTTTTGGTATTTTTGGTATAAAGATGCAAAGTAAAAAGTAAAGGCAAAGTAAAAAGCAAAGCAAGATTAAAGTGATGGAGATTGATATGATGAGAATAGACCCGGGGGCCATAGGTTTCACTAGTGGCTTCTCTCAAGAGCATAAGTATTCTACGGTGGGTGAACAAATTACTGTTGAGCAATTGACAGAATTGAGCATAGTTATGAGAATATCTAGGCATGATCATGTATATAGGCATCACGTCCGTGACAAGTAGATCGAAACGATTCTGCATCTACTACTATTACTCCACTCATCGACCGCTATCCAGCATGCATCTAGAGTATTAAGTTAAAAACAGAGTAACGCCTTAAGCAAGATGACATGATGTAGAGAGATAAATTCATGCAATATGAAATAAACCCCATCTTGTTATCCTCGATGGCAACGATACAATACGTGCCTTGCTGCCCCTTCTGTCACTGGGTAAGGACACCGCAAGATCGAACCCAAAGCTAAGCACTTCTCCCATGGCAAGAACTACCAATCTAGTTGGCCAAACCAAACGGATAATTCGAATAGACTTGCAAAGATAACCAATCATACATAAAAGAATTCAGAGAAGATTCAAATATTATTCATAGATAGACTTGATCATAAACCCACAATTCATCGGTCTCAACAAACACACCGCAAAAAGAAGATTACATCAAATAGATTTCCACAAGAGAGGGGAAGAACTTTGTATTGAGATTCAAAGAGAGAGAAGAAGCCATCTAGCTACTAACTATGGACCCTAAGGTCTGAGGTAAACTACTCACACTTCATCGGAGAGGCTATGATGATGTAGAAGCCCTCCGTGATGACGGGCCTCTTCCGGCGGAGCTCTGGAACAGGCCCCAAGATGGGATCTCGTGGATACAGAAAGTTGCGGAGGTGGAATTAGGTTTTTGGCTCCTGTCCTGATTGTTTGGGGGTACGTGTGTATATATAGGAGGAAGAAGTACGTCGGAGGAGCAACGAGGGGCCCACGAGGCAGGGGGCGCGCCCCCACCCTCGTGACCGCCTCTTTTGTTCCTTGGAGCAGGGTCCAAGTCTCCTGGATCTCGTTCGGTGAGAAAATCACGTTCCCGAAGATTTTATTCCATTTGGACTCCGTTTGATATTCCGTTTATCCGAAACACTGAAATAGGCAAAAAACAACAATTCTGGGTTGGGCCTCCGGTTAATAGGTTAGTACCAAAAATAATATAAAAGTGGAAAATAAAGCCCAATATAGTCCAAAACAATAGATAATATAGCATGGAGCAATCAAAAATTATAGATATGTTGGAGACGTATCACACCGCCGCACCGGGTGCCCCCGCCGCCGCACCAGGTGCCCCAGCCGCCACGACACTCGCCGGCACTGCTGCCCCATCACTTGGCGTGACTACCCATGCCCAAGAAGGAGTGCTTTGGCCCAGCACGCGCTACTCTACCGACGAGTATGTGTTTGCTGCCTCGACGTCGACGCCATCACCCGCCCCCCCTCCGCTTGCGCTGCCCTTCGGGATGCCCACTGGCTAGCTGTGATGCAGGAGTAGTTCGACGCCTTATAGCGCAACCGCATGTGGCAGCTTGTTCCGCGACCCCCTCGTGCCAACATCATCTCTGGCAAGTGGGTGTTTCTCCACAAGACTCGCCCGGACGGTTCTCTTGAGCGCTACAAGGCTCGGTGGGTGGTTTGCTGTTTTCGGCAGTGCGCAGGCGTGGACTTCACCGACACCTTCGCCCCGGTTGTGAAACCAGGCACGATTCGCGCCGTGCTTCAGCTGGCGGTCTCACACGTCTGGCCGGTGCACCATTTGGATGTCTCTAACGCCTTGTTGCATGGCCATCTCGCCGAGCAGGTGTTCTGTGAGCAGCCCACTGGTTTCATCGACGCCGAGCACCCCAACTTCGTGTGCTTGCTCCCCCGTTCTCTTTACGGGTTGAAGCAGGCGCCTCGGGATTGGTACCAGCATATCGCAGCCTTCCTGCAGTCTCTCGGATTTCGTTCCACTCGCTCCGATGCTTCTAGAAGTTTTAGGGTACGTGAGTATATATGGGTGCAGGAAGTACGTCGGTGGAGCTTCGGGGGCCCCACGAGGCAGGGGGCGCGCCCCCACCCTCGTGAGCACCTCCCTTGGCTCCTGACGTGGGGTCCAAGTCCATCCGGTAGCTTTCCTTCCAGAAATAACTTCTCAAGTGGATTTCGTTCCGTTTCGACTCTGTTTGATATTCCTTTTCTTCAAAACTCTGAAATAGGCAAAAAAACCCAGTAATTCTGGGCTAGGCCTCTGGTTAATAGGTTAGTCCCAAAAATAATATAAAAGTGGATAATAAAGCCCAATATTGCCCAAAACAGTAGATAACATAGCATGGAGCAATCAAAAATTATAGATACGTTGGAGATGTATCAGGCACCACCTTCCGTCTGACTTGCCCCTACACTACCCAACAGAACGGGAATTCTCCGCAGTCTTAATGACCGCGTTCGCACGTTACTCTTTCACTCTAACGTGCCCACTCGGTTCTGGCCCGATGCCCTCGCTACCGCCACTGTCTTAGTTTCCATTCGTCCGTGTCGCCCTCGGTGGAACTACGCCCCTCACCGCCTTCTCTTTGGCACACCACCGTCCTATGATGGTCTCCGCATCTTCGGGTGTCTCTGCTATCCTAGCACCGCGTCCATCACGCCACACAAGCTCGCACCACGATCTGTCCCATGCTTCTTCCATGGCTACTCTCCTAACACCAAAGGTTACCGGTGCTATGATCGTGTCACTCATCGTGTGTACACCTCGAGGCATGTGTACTTTGTCAAGACGGTGTTCCCTTTTTTTAGGTTCCTCCGGTTTCCGCCCCTTTGACGCCGGCCCCCGCGCCCCCTTCGTGGAGCGATGCGCGGCGGCAGCCCCCGGCACGACGCCTTCTGCCGCCACCACCTGGCTTTGTGACTCCGTCCCCCGAGGTCGAGTCCGAGGAGGCCCCCGGGTCCCCGTCTCCCTCATACAAGGTTGAGCCCGACACCCTGCCCGCCACCCCTGCAATGGGCTCGACGTCACCCTCGCCCGTCGCCTCTTCCGCCGCCGGATCGGCCGACGCTGCTGCCGTCGCGGCCCCCGCCGCCGTGCTATGTCTTGAGCTTGTGTTGGTTTTCCCCGAAGAGGAAGGGATGATGCAGCAGAGTAGCGTAAGTAATTCCCTCAGTTTTTGAGAACCAAGGTATCAATCCAGTAGGAGCCCACGCTCAAGTCCCTCGTACCTGCACAAAGCGATAGCTACTCGCAACCAACGCGATTAGGGGTTATCAATCCCTTCACGGTCACTTACGAGAGTGAGATCTGATAGATATAATATTTTTGGTATTTTTGGTATAAAGATGCAAAGTAAAAAGTAAAGGCAAAGTAAAAAGCAAAGCAAGATTAAAGTGATAGAGATTGATATGATGAGAATAGACCCGGGGGCCATGGGTTTCACTAGTGGCTTCTCTCAAGAGCATAAGTATTCTACGGTGGGTGAACAAATTACTGTTGAGCAATTGACAGAATTGAGCATAGTTATGAGAATATCTAGGCATGATCATGTATATAGGCATCACGTCCGTGACAAGTAGATCGAAACGATTCTGCATCTACTACTATTACTCCACTCATCGACCGCTATCCAGCATGCATCTAGAGTATTAAGTTAAAAACAGAGTAACGCCTTAAGCAAGATGACATGATGTAGAGAGATAAATTCATGCAATATGAAATAAACCCCATCTTGTTATCCTCGATGGCAACGATACAATACGTGCCTTGCTGCCCCTTCTGTCACTGGGTAAGGACACCGCAAGATCGAACCCAAAGCTAAGCACTTCTCCCATGGCAAGAACTACCAATCTAGTTGGCCAAACCAAACGGATAATTCGAAGAGACTTGCAAAGATAACCAATCATACATAAAAGAATTCAGAGAAGATTCAAATATTATTCATAGATAGACTTGATCATAAACCCACAATTCATCGGTCTCAACAAACACACCGCAAAAAGAAGATTACATCGAATAGATCTCCACAAGAGAGGGGGAGAACTTTGTATTGAGATTCAAAGAGAGAGAAGAAGCCATCTAGCTACTAACTATGGACCCGAAGGTCTGAGGTAAACTACTCACACTTCATCGGAGAGGCTATGATGATGTAGAAGCCCTCCGTGATGACGGCCCTCTTCCGGCGGAGCTCCGGAACAGGCCCCAAGATGGGATCTCGTGGATACAGAAAGTTGCGGCGGTGGAATTAGGTTTTTGGCTCCTGTTCTGATCGTTTGGGGGTACGTGTGTATATATAGGAGGAAGAAGTACGCCGGAGGAGCAACGAGGGGCCCACGAGGCAGGGGGCGCGCCCTAGGGGGGCGCCCCCCACCCTCGTGACCGCCTCTTTTGTTCCTTGGAGCAGGGTCCAAGTCTCCTGGATCACGTTCGGTGAGAAAATCACGTTCCCGAAGATTTTATTCCGTTTGGACTCCGTTTGATATTCCGTTTCTCGAAACACTGAAATAGGCAAAAAAACAGCAATTCTGGGCTGGGCCTCCGGTTAATAGGTTAGTCCCAAAAATAATATAAAAGTGGAAAATAAAGCCCAATATAGTCCAAAACAGTAGATAATATAGCATGGAGCAATCAAAAATTATAGATACGTTGGAGACGTATCAGGCATCCCCAAGCTTAATTCCTGCTCGTCCTCGAGTAGGTAAATGATAAAAAGAGAATTTTTGATGCGGAGTGCTACTTGGCATAATTTCAATGCAAATCTTCTTAATTGTGGTATGAATATTCAGATTAGAAAGATTCAAGACAAAAGTTTATATTGACATAAAAATAATAATACTTCAAGCATACTAACAAAGCAATTATGTCTTCTCAAAATAACATGGCCAAAGAAAGTTATCCCTACAAAATCATATAGTCTGGCTATGCTCCATCTTCACCACACAAAGTATTTAAATCATGCACAACCCCGATGACAAGCCAAGCAATTGTTTCATACTCTAACTTTTTCAAAACTTTTTCAATCTTCACGCAATACATGAGCGTGAGCCATGGATATAGCACTATAGGTGGAATAGAATGGTGGTTGTGGAGAAGACAAAAAGGAGAAGATGGTCTCACATCAACTAGGCGTATCAACGGGCTATGGAGATGCCCATCAATAGATATCAATGTGAGTGAGTAGGGATTGCCATGCAACGGATGCACTAGAGCTATAAGTATATGAAAGCTCAAAAAGAAACTAAGTGGGTGTGCATCCAACTTGCTTGCTCATGAAGACCTAGGGCAATTTTGAGGAAGCCCATCATTGGAATATACAAGCCAAGTTCTATAATGAAAATTCCCACTAGTATATGAAAGTGATAACATGAGAGACTCTCTACTATGAAGATCATGGTGCTACTTTGAAGCACAAGTGTGGTAAAAGGATAGTAACATTGTCCCTTCTCTCTTTTTCTCTCATCATTTTTTTATTTGGGCCTTTTCTCTTTTTTATGGCCTCTTTTTATTTGGGCTTCTTTGGCCTCTTTTTTTTTATTTTTCGTCCGGAGTCTCATCCCGACTTATGGGGGAATCATAGTCTCCATCATTCTTTCCTCACTGGGACAATGCTCTAATAATGATGATCATCACACTTTTATTTTTCTTATAACTCAACAATTACAACTCGATACTTAGAACAAAATATGACTCTATGTGAATGCATCCGGCGGTGTACCGGGATATGCAATATGACAATGATGGAGTGTGTCATGATAAACGGAACGGTGGAAAGTTGCATGGCAATATATCTCGGAATGGCTATGGAAATGCCATAATAGGTAGGTATGGTGGCTGTTTTGAGGAAGGTATATGGTAGGTGTATGATACCGGCGAAAGGTGCGCGGTATTAGAGAGGCTAGCAAAGGTGGAAGGGTGAGAGTGCGTATAATCCATGGACTCAACATTAGTCATAAAGAACTCATATACTTATTGCAAAAATCTAGAAGTTATCAAAGCAAAGTATTACGCGCATGCTCCTAGGGGGATAGATTGGTAGGAAAAGACCATCGCTCGTCCCCGACCGCCACTCATAAGGAAGACAATCAATAAATAAATCATGCTCCGACTTCATCACATAACGGTTCACCATACGTGCATGCTACGGGAATCACAAACTTTAACACAAGTATTCTTTAAATTCACAACTACTCAACTAGCATGACTTTAATATTATCACCTCCATATCTCAAAACAATTATCATGCTTCAATCTTTTCTTAGTATTCAACACACTCAAAAGAAAGTTTCACAAATCTTGAATACCAAGCATATTATTATTAAGCAAATTACCATGCTATTAAGAGACTCTCAAAATAATTTAAGTGAAGCATGAGAGATCAATAGTTTCTTTAAAACAAATCCACCACCGTGCTCTAAAAGATCTAAGTGAAGCACATAGAGCAAAATTATAACGCTCAAAAGATATAAGTGAAGCACATAGAGCAAAACTACTTAGCTCAAAAGATATAAGTGAAGCACATAGAGTATTCTATCAAATTTTAATTCATGTATGGCTCTCTCAAAAGGTGTGTACAGCAAGGATGATTGTGGCATACTAAGACACAAAGACACAAATAATACAAGACGCTCCAAGCAAAACACATATCATGTTGGTGAATAAAAATATAGCTCCAAGTAAATTACCGATGGAAGTGGACGAAAGAGGGGATGCCTTCCGGGGCATCCCCAAGCTTTGACTTTTTGGTGTCCTTGGATTATCTTGGGGGTGCCATGGGCATCCCCAAGCTTAGGCTCTTGCCACTCCTTGTTCCATGATCCATCAAAAGAATTCACCCAAAACTTGAAAACTTCACAACACAAAACTCAAAATAGAAAACTCGTGAGCTCCGTTAGCGAAAGAAAACAAAAGACCACTTCAAGGTACTGTAATGAACTCATTCTTTATTTATATTGGTGTTAAACCTACTGTATTCCAACTTCTCTATGGATTATAAACTATTTTACTAGCCATAGATTCATCAAAATAAGCAAACAACACACGAAAAACAGAATCTGTCAAAAACAGAACAGTCTGTAGTAATCTGTAGCTAGCGCAAGATCTGGAACCCCAAAAATTCTAAAATAAATTTCTGGACGTGAGGAATTTATCTATTAATCATATGAAAAATAATTAACTAAATATCACTCTTCAAATAAAAATGACAGCAGTTCTCGTGAGCGCTAAAGTTTCTGTTTTTTACAGCAAGTTCAACAAGACTTTCCCCAAGTCTTCCCAACGGTTCTACTTGGCACAAACACTAATTAAACACAAAAAACACAACCAAAACAGAGGCTAAATAATTTATTTATTACTAAACAGGAGCAAAAAGCAAGGAATAAAAATAAAATTGGGTTGCCTCCCAACAAGCGCTATCGTTTAACGCCCCTAGCTAGGCATAAAAGCGAGGATAGATCTAGGTATTGCCATCTTTGGTAGGCAATCCATAAGTGGCTCTCATGATAGTTTCATATGGTAATTTTATTTTCTTTCTTGGAAAGTGTTCCATGCCCTTTTTTAATGGAAATTGAAATCTAATATTCCCTTCCTTCATATCAATAATCGCACCAACCGTTCTAAGGAAAGGTCTACCAAGAATAATAGGGCAAGAAGGATTGCAATCTATATCAAGAACAATGAAATCTACGGGCACATAATTCCTATTTGCAACAATAAGAACATCATTAATCCTTCCCATAGGTTTCTTAATAGTGGAATCCGCAAGATGCAAGTTTAGAGAGCAATCATCAAAATTACGGAAATCTAGTAAATCACACAAAGTCTTGGGAATAGTAGAGACACTAGCACCCAAATCACACAAAGCATAAAACTCATGATCTTTAATTTTAATTTTAATAGTTGGTTCCCACTCATCATAGAGTTTTCTAGGGATAGAAACTTTCAACTCAAGTTTTTCTTCATAAGATTGCATCAAGGCATCAACAATATGTTCGGTGAAGGCTTTATTTTGACTATAAGCATGTGGAGAATTTAGCACGGATTGCAACAAGGAAATACAATCAATTAAAGAGCAACTTTCATAATTAAATTCCTTGAAATCCAATATAGTGGGTTTAGCAACATCTAGATTTTTATTTCTTTCAATCCCACTTTCATCAATTTCATCATTAAGATCTAAATACTCCGAATTTTTAGAACGCCTTCTAGGTAAAGGAAGATCATATTCAGTTTCATCAAGATTCATATTGCAAAATAAAGATTTAATAGGGGACACATCAATAACTTTTAGATCTTCATCTTGATTTTCATAGGTATTGGAAGAACACGCTTTAATAAAGGCATCTTTGGAAGCACGCATCCTAGCGGTTCTTTCCTTGCACTCATCAATGGAAATTCTCATGGCTTTGAGAGACTCATTGATATCATGCTTAGGAGGAATAGATCTAAGCTTTAAAGAATCAACCTCAAGAGAAATTCTATCAACGTTTCTAGCCAAATCATCAACTTTAAGCAATTTCTCCTCAAGCAAAGCATTAAAATTCTTTTGTGAATTCATAAACTCTTTAACACTATTCTCAAATTCAGAGGGCATCTTATTATAATTTCCATAAGAGTTGTTGTAGGAATTACCATAATTATTAGAAGGATTACTAGGATATGGCCTAGGATTAAAATTCCCTCTATAAGCGTTGTTACCAAAATTATTCCTACCAACAAAATTCACATCCATAGATTCATTGTTATTCTCAATCAAAGTAGACAAAGGCATATCATTAGGATCAGAAGAAACACTCTTAGTAGCAAATAATTTCATAAGTTCATCCATCTTTCCACTCAACACATTAATTTCTTCTATCGCATGCACTTTTTTATTAGAAGATCTTTCAGTATGCCATTGAGAATAATTAACCATAATATTATCTAGGAGTTTAGTAGCATCTCCTAAAGTGATTTCCATAAAAGTGCCTCCCGCGGCCGAATCTAAAAGATTTCTAGAAGCAAAATTCAATCCGGCATAAAATTTTTGTATAATCATCCACAAATTCAAACCATGAGTAGGGCAATTACGTATCATTAATTTCATTCTCTCCCAAGCTTGTGCAACATGTTCATGATCAAGTTGTTTAAAGTTCATAATATCGTTTCTAAGAGAGATGATCTTAGCGGGAGGAAAATACTTAGAGATAAAAGCATCTTTGCACTTGTTCCATGAATCAATACTATTCTTAGGCAAAGACGAAAACCAAGCTTTAGCACGATCTCTAAGCGAAAAAGGAAATAGCTTCAATTTAACGACATCATTATTGACATCTTTTTTCTTTTGCATATCACATAAATCAACGAAGCTATTCAGATGAGTAGCAGCATCTTCACTAGGAAGGCCGGCGAATTGATCTTTCATAACAAGATTCAACAAAGCAGTATTAATTTCACAAGATTCAGCATCGGTAAGAGGAGCAATCGGAGTGCTAAGGAAATCATTATTATTGGTATTGGTGAAGTCACACAATTTAGTAGTATCTTGAGCCATCGCGACAAACAAGCAATCTAACACACGAGCAAACAAAAGCAAACGGGCAAAAAGAGGCAAATAGAGAGGGAGGATAGGGAGAGAGAGGGCGAATAAAACGGCAACGGTGAATTGGGGGAGAGGAAAACGAGAGGCAAATGGCAAATAATGTAATGCGAGAGATAGGGATTGTGATGGGTACCTGGTATGTTGACTTTTTGCGTAGACTCCCCGGCAACGGCGCCAGAAATCCTTCTTGCTACGTCTTGAGCTTGCGTTGGTTTTCCCCGAAGAGGAAGGGATGATGCAGCAGAGTAGCGTAAGTATTTCCCTCAGTTTTTGAGAACCAAGGTATCAATCCAGTAGGAGCCCACGCTCAAGTCCCTCGTACCTGCACAAAGCGATAGCTACTCGCAACCAACGCGATTAGGGGTTGTCAATCCCTTCACGGTCACTTACGAGAGTGAGATCTGATAGATATAATATTTTTGGTATTTTTGGTATAAAGATGCAAAGTAAAAAGTAAAGGCAAAGTAAAAAGCAAAGCAAGATTAAAGTGATGGAGATTGATATGATGAGAATAGACCCGGGGGCCATAGGTTTCACTAGTGGCTTCTCTCAAGAGCATAAGTATTCTACGGTGGGTGAACAAATTACTGTTGAGCAATTGACAGAATTGAGCATAGTTATGAGAATATCTAGGCATGATCATGTATATAGGCATCACGTCCGTGACAAGTAGATCGAAACGATTCTGCATCTACTACTATTACTCCACTCATCGACCGCTATCCAGCATGCATCTAGAGTATTAAGTTAAAAACAGAGTAACGCCTTAAGCAAGATGACATGATGTAGAGAGATAAATTCATGCAATATGAAATAAACCCCATCTTGTTATCCTCGATGGCAACGATACAATACGTGCCTTGCTGCCCCTTCTGTCACTGGGTAAGGACACCGCAAGATCGAACCCAAAGCTAAGCACTTCTCCCATGGCAAGAACTACCAATCTAGTTGGCCAAACCAAACGGATAATTCGAAGAGACTTGCAAAGATAACCAATCATACATAAAAGAATTCAGAGAAGATTCAAATATTATTCATAGATAGACTTGATCATAAACCCACAATTCATCGGTCTCAACAAACACACCGCAAAAAGAAGATTACATCGAATAGATCTCCACAAGAGAGGGGGAGAACTTTGTATTGAGATTCAAAGAGAGAGAAGAAGCCATCTAGCTACTAACTATGGACCCGAAGGTCTGAGGTAAACTACTCACACTTCATCGGAGAGGCTAGGATGATGTAGAAGCCCTCCGTGATGACGGCCCTCTTCCGGCGGAGCTCCGGAACAGGCCCCAAGATGGGATCTCGTGGATACAGAAAGTTGCGGCGGTGGAATTAGGTTTTTGGCTCCTGTTCTGATCGTTTGGGGGTACGTGTGTATATATAGGAGGAAGAAGTATGCCGGAGGAGCAACGAGGGGCCCACGAGGCAGGGGGCGCACCCCCACCCTCGTGACCGCCTCTTTTGTTCCTTGGAGCAGGGTCCAAGTCTCCTGGATCACGTTCGGTGAGAAAATCACGTTCCCAAAGATTTTATTCCGTTTGGACTCCGTTTGATATTCCGTTTATCCGAAACACTGAAATAGGCAAAAAACAACAATTCTGGGCTGGGCCTTCGGTTAATAGGTTAGTCCCAAAAATAATATAAAAGTGGAAAATAAAGCCCAATATAGTCCAAAACAGTAGATAATATAGCATGGAGCAATCAAAAATTATAGATATGTTGGAGATGTATCACACTGCCGCACCGGGTGCCGCCGCCGCCGCACCAGGTGCCCCAGCCGCCATGGCACTCGCCGGCACTGCTGCCCCATCACTTGGCGTGACTACCCATGCCCGAGCAGGAGTGCTTCGGCCCAGCACGCGCTACTCCACCGACGAGTATGTGTGTGCCGCCTCGACGTCGACGCCATCAACCGTCCCCCCTCCGCTTGCGCTGCCCTTCGGGATGCCCACTGGCTAGCTGTGATTGCAGGAGGAGTTTGACGCCTTACAGCGCAACCGCATGTGGCAGCTTGTTCCGCGACCCCCTCATGCCAACATCATCTCTGGCAAGTGGGTGTTTCGCCACAAGACTCGCCCGGACGGTTCTCTTGAGCGCTACAAGGCTCGATGGGTGGTTCGCTGTTTTCGGCAGTGCGCGGGCATGGACTTCACCGACACCTTCGCCCCGGTTGTGAAACCGGGCACGATTCGCGCCATGCTTCAGCTGGCGGTCTCGCACGTCTGGCCGGTGCACCATTTGGATGTCTCTAACGCCTTGTTGCATGGCCATCTCGCCGAGCAGGTGTTCTGTGAGCAGCCCACTAGTTTCGTCGATGCCGAGCACCCCGACTTCGTGCTTGCTCCCCCGTTCTCTTTACGGGTTGAAGTAGGCGCCTCGGGCTTGGTACCAGCATATCGCAGCCTTCCTGCAGTCTCTCGGATTTCGTTCCACTCGCTCCGATGCTTCACTTTTCGTGTATCATCAGGGAGTTGACACTGCATATCTGCTGCTCTATGTCGACGACATCATCCTCACGGCGTCCTCCCCCGACCTCCTTCAGCGGCGGACTGCTCGTCTTCGCCATGAGTTCGCCCTCAAGGACTTGGGGCCCCTGCACTACTTCCTTGGCATCGAGGTGGTCCGACGGACTGACGGCTTCTTTCTGCATCAACAGAAGTACGCCCATGAGCTCTTGGAGCGTGCCGGTATGCTTAACTGCAAGCCAACACCCACCCCCATCAACACGAAGGCGAAGGTCTCTTCTCTCGAGGGGTCTCTTGTGTCTAATGGAGCATTTTATCGCTCTATTATCGGTGCTTTACAGTACCTGATGCTGACTCGCCCCGACCTGTAGTATGTTGTCCAGTAGGTGTGCCTCCATATGCACGCCCCGCGTGACTCTCACTGGACTTTGGAGAAGCGTATTCTCCATTACATCGGCACCATGTCCTTGGGACTCACCCTAACGGCCTCCCCCTCCACCGACCTCGTGGCCTAATCCGATGCCGACTGGGCTGGCTACCCCGACACGCGACACTCTATGTCAGGCTACTACGTCTACCTTAGGCCCTTGTTGATCTCTTGGTCATCGAAGCGGCAACCCACGGTTTCCCGCTCCAGCGCCGAGGCAGAGTATCGCGCCGTGGCTAATGCCATGGCCGAGTGCTCTTGGATACGTCAGCTGCTCCAGGAGTTGCTTTGTGATGTTCACAAGGCCACTCTTGTCTACTGCGATAACATCAGCGCGGTCTACCTCTCATCCAACCCAGTGCACCTTCGACGAACGAAGCATATTGAGCTCGATATTCACTTCGTGCGCGAGCAGGTTGCCCTTGGCCGTGTTTGGGTTCTCCACGTGCCGATGACGCAACAGTTTGCTGATGTGATGACTAAGGGATTGCCTACTCCCGTCTTCGAGGAGTTTCGGTCCAGTCTCTGTGTCTCCGGCAACGCTTCGACAGCGGGGGGGGGGGGGTTGTTGAGTATGTATTTTGTATTGCACGTGTATTGAAGTTGTGGCTTACCTCGTAGTCTTGTATAATTGAGGTAGAGGACCTCTCTTGTATTATATATATGTGCACCAGCACCAATACCAAAAAAAGACACATCTGTGACATTTTGGGCCGAACAATTTTTTTCCTGTCATACATATGACACTTCTATGGCGATAATTGTGACAAAACCCAGTATCATTATAGATGTGGTGGGCTCCTACTTCTATGACAAAAAATCATGACATAAAATGGGCTTTTCGTCCTGGGCGGGCCGGAGACACAGCTGCATGACATTCTTTGGGCCGTCCATGACGGAAAAAACCGTGGTAGAAGCGAGGGGGAGGAAAATTTCGGGGAGTTCCCGGTTACGGTGGGAGGTCGGGGGCCGAGTGATGTGCGTTTCTCTCGTACACATACGCGCGCGTGTGTGAGGCGTTGGCTCTAACTGACCCCGAGCGAGGCGTTGGGCTCTAACTGAACCCGAGCGATTGCACTGCAGGCTACGCGTTACTGAACCCGAGCGATCGATCGATGGCTGTTAATTGAACCTGTAAGTGCATCTAGTGCCACCCCTAGTTGGTTTTGGAGTATTGACGAAAAACCTGGTTGAGGGACTAATGTGTTTGTGAGAATTGCAGGATAACACAGGTAGAAGTCCCTCATTGATTCGGTTTTCCTACCAGAGATGACCCCTAAAAATGTATGAAGACATTGAAGTCAAAGGTGGGATGTGAAGACATTCACATTGAAGACTATGACAAGAGAAGACATCGTGTGAAGACTATGGAGCGCGAGAACCAGTCAGAATGACTGAAGTGATGCTTAACCAAAATCCTATGTCTTCGAGCGAAGACTATGAGAACAAATCTTATCCAGAGTTGGATAAGTCAGCTTTGCTTGTAGCCCAAGTAAAGTTGCCGTGTGTGTTTGAAATCTGACCGTTGGAACATGTGTCAGTTCCTTAGTGACCCAGGGTCATTTCGGACAAATCAGGTCGGGTTGCCTAGTGGCTATAAATATCCCACCCCTACAACCATAAACAGTTGGCTGCTCAGAGTTAGTGTACGGCTTTTGTCGTTTGAGAGCAACCCACCTCGAAGCCTTTGAGAGAGAATTGCTTGCGAGGATAAAGCCCTAAACACCCAGAGCCAAAGAGTGTTAGGCATCACTTAAGTCTTCCTGTCTGTGTGATCTGAAGACTTATTACACTTGAGGACTGTGAATCCTCCAGCCGGTTAGGCGTCGCGTTTTGAGCATCCAAGGGTCATTGTGGATTGCCGGTGAACGAAGTCTGTGAAGGTTTGGAAGTCTACCTTGAAGACTTACAAGAGTGATTGGGCGAGGACTGGGTGTCCTTAGCTCAAGGGGAATAAGGTGAAGACACGGTCTTCTGAGTTGAATCTCAGCCTCCCTAACCAGACGTACAATTGTCACAACAACTGGAACTGGTCCAACAAATCATTGCCTTCAACGAGTCACTGGTTCTATCCTTCCCATCTCTTTATTTACAGTTGGTCCTTGTGAAGTCATTGTCTGTTTGCATTATCTTTTGTCTCCACTGAGTGACTGCTTCTTCTGATTGGCTTCATACTATCTTCCTACCTGATCTATACTGCCTAGCTGCCATTAGTCGTTGTGCTTTCACTTCATTGAATACTTGACTATGGTTTGCTTAGTGTAGTCTACCTTCCGCTGCATGGTAATAGGTTTATTTCTATTGTTTGTCTTCGAAACTCCCATGTGTTGAAGACTTCCTTAAAAATCGCCTATTCACCCCCTCTAGTCGATCACTAGCACTTTCAATTGGTATCAGAGCAAGGCACTCCCTTATTCTGTGTGATTCAGTTTAACCACCTGGAGTTTTAGCTATGTCGACTGCAGGGATAATCAAAGTCTCCGCTGCGTGCCCAGTCTTCAATGGAACTGAATATCCCTACTGGAAGAATAAGATGCCCATGCATCTTGAAGCCATTAATGTTGACCTCTGGTATGTCGTCAAGAATGGCGTTCCCAAGGCTGGTGAAGGTGTCACCGCTGCTGATGTCAAGAAGTTCGTTGAACTGGACTCCACTGCCAAGAACATCACCTATGGTCATCTGATCAAAGGACAGTATGGCCGTGTGAGTGCTTTGGAAACATCTAAACTAGTCTGGGACTGGCTCTCCAAGGTCAACGAAGGCGTCTCAACCCAGAGAGATCAAAGAATCAGTGTCCTTCGCAACCTTTTCAACTGCTTCAAGAGAAACGACAATGAGAATGTCCAACTCACGTTTGATCGACTCACTGACATCACAAATGAACTTCAAGCCCTTGGTGCTATTGAGATCACCAAGCATGAAGTCGTCAAGACACTCCTGAGATCACTTGACAGCTCGTTTGACACCCTAGCCCTGATGATTCAAGAACGTCCTGACTTCAAGACACTCGATCCGCCTGACATACTTGAAAGGCTCAACACACATGAGTTTCAGCTTTCTGAGAAAAGAGACATCTATGGTCCCAACTATGGGCGAACTCGTGCCCTGAAGGCAAAAGCTGTCTCCTCATCTGAAGAAGAATCTGACAGCAGTTCTGATGATCCTAAAGACATTGGAAAGGAGCTTGCTATGCTTGTGAAGAAGTTTCAATAATTCACCAAGAAGAAAGGCTTCAGAAAGTCTTCATGATCAAGCTCAAGGAATGATGAACCTTCTGCTCATGACTACAAGAAGAGAACATGCCACAAGTGCAAGAAACTTGGCCACTACATCTCTGAGTGTCCGCAGTGGGACAATGAGAACAACAAGAAGAAGAAGAGCAAGGAGTATGATTCTGACGACAAGAAGAAGAAGAAGAAATACTCAAAGTCTTCTTCCAAGTCCTCATCAAAGTCTTCATCACACAAGAAGAGCTCATCTGGCAAGGCTCGTGCGTTCGTTGGCAAGGAAATGGATTTAGAGGAGGAGTCCGCTTCTGAGGAGGCGGAGGTGGAGTCTGAGGAGGAGTCCGATTATGGCGTTGCAAGTCTGGCTACATCATACGTTGCCAAGTCCATCTTCAACACTGAAGACAATGGCTTCATCGCCGACACCGATGCAAATCACAAGGACTACTCCGCTCCCACCTACTGCTTCATGGCATGCGGTGCCAAGGTAAATACACGCACTACTCACTATCAAACATCCAGTGAAGATGACTCTGATTGTGGTTCCAAACCCAGCTACAAAACACTTGCTAAAATTGCAACTGAACAACAGAAAGCTATGGAACATATTCAAAAACTGTTAGACAAAAGCGATGACCTGTTAGACGCTGAAATGACTCGATCTCAGTCCTTAATTGAAGACATAAAAAATCTTCATGTTAAGTATGAGGAACTTGAAAGTCGTCATGAAATGCTCTCAACAACTAATGAAAAGCTTTCCTATGATTATCTTCAAAGGAAGCAAGATCTTGAGAAATTGAGAGCGGCTCATGAAGATCTTCAAAAGGAAAACGAGTCACTTCGCGCCGAACAGATCAGTTCCGCTCAGGAAGGATTTGAACCACCATGTCTTAAATGCATTGAGCGTGACAACACTACTTCTGTTGCTGGATGTTCTACTGCTGCTACTATTGCAATATCTTCAACTGTTGATGTGGTAACTAACCCCACTGCTGAGGATACCACTGCTATTGCTGATGAAAATGCTAGGTTGAAGACATTGCTTGAAACAGGGATGTACAAAAGTCTCAAAGGGCACCAGACACTATGTGATGTCCTCAAAAGGCAGATCCTGAACCGAAACCCTAGGAAAGAGGGTCTTGGGTTCAAAAGGAAAATGAATGCTGATGGCTCTTACTGGAAACCTGAGCAGTACCACAAAACCACATGGGTTGCTGCAAAGGAACCTTCAATGGATCCATCCACCCTGTCTGGCTTCACTTGTGCTAATCCCATTGTTATTGATGAATCCTTTGATGCAAACTATAAACTGTTTAAGAATCAGAATGGTGAAGTGTTTGCCAGGTATATTGGTACTAACTGCAGGAATAGGCCACCTATGAAGAAAGTCTGGGTGCCGAAAAAATGGTTGGAGAATCTTCCTGTGAATGTCGTCATGACATCACAAGTGAAGAAGACAAACCCCAGATCACATGCTTCATATGGTCCAAAGGCTTCATACAGACAAAGGACTCACCTGAGTCGCATTAACGCAAATGTTTTGCAGGGAAACCATACTCAGGCCTATGAATATGAGCGCGTTTCATCAAACTGCCATGTTCATAAGACCAAGAACTACTCTGCTTATTCCTATGAGTACTATTGTCCACCTGCAAGACTATTTGCTAGGGCTCCAAAGCCAAAGTTCTCAGATGCCGCACTTAGACTCATTGCTTCGAAGCCACCCTTGAATATGTGGGTGGCTAAGAAAGCTTAACTCTCTTTTGCAGGGAAGGGTCTCCAGCCGAAAATCAAATTCGTCTGAAGCTATTGCTGGGGACCTTAAACATCTTGTAGGGCGCAAGATCAAATGCCCAAAGGTCTTATTATGTATTTTGTTCCTGAGTCGCTTGCTACTTGCCCTATCAGTCCTAACCTGGATCTAAGCTTTCAAAATCCACTTGCTCATCAAATGTTTGTGCTTCACAATTCTCTTCGGGAAGCCTATCCCCCTAACTGCACTGTAGGGTATGACACCAGCTGCTTCAGAATGGATTATTGATAGTGGGTGTACTAATCACATGACTGGCAAGCGAAGTCTTCTCATGGACTCAACGTTATGTCCATCTGACAAGAGTCACATCACATTTGCTGATACTGGTAAAAGCAAGGTATTGGGTCTAGGTAGAGTTGCAATCTCAAGGGATCAACACATGGATAAAGTAATGCTTGTTGAATCCCTTGGTTTCAACTTAATGTCTGTCTCAATGCTTTGCGATTTGAACATGATTGTGATATTTGGAAAATATCATTGCCTTGTTCTAATGGAATCAGACAAGTCTCTAGTCTTTGAAGGGTATCAGAAAGATGATTTGTATGTGGTAGATTTCTCAGCAGGACCACAACTTCCCGTATGTCTTCTAGCAAAAGCTTCAGAATGCTGGCTCTGGCATCGGAGGCTAGGGCATGCTGGCATGAGGAACTTGCACACTCTTGCTAAGAAGAAGCATATCATAGGCATCGAGGGCGTCAAGTTCAAGAAGGATCACTTATGCGGTGCTTGTGAAGCTAGAAAGATGACGAGGGCCAAGCATCCCTCGAAGACGATCATGACAACGACTCAACCCTTCGAACTGCTACAAATGGACCTCTTTGGTCCCACTCACTACTCAACTCTTACTACTACTGCTTGTCTCTATGGTTTCGTCATTGTTGATGATTATTCAAAATATACATGGGTGCATATAATCCTCTACAAGACTGAAGTGCAGGATGTCTTCAGACGCTTCACCAATCGAGCCATGAACAACTATGGCGTCAAGATCAAGCACATCAGAAGTGACAATGGCACTGAATTCAAAAACACTGGCCTAGACACTTATCTTGATACTTCGGGCATCACTCATGAATTCTCAGCTCCGTACACGCCGCAGCAGAATGGCGTCGTGGAACGCAAGAACAGAACACTTATTGAGATGGCCCGGACGATGCTCGATGAATACAAGACTCCAAGAAAGTTCAGGCCTGAAGCCATTGATACTACATGCCATATCATCAACCGTGTTTATCTTCACAAGCTTCTGAACAATACATCCTATGAGCTCCTTACTGGCAAGAAGCCAAATGTCAGTTACTTCAGAGTATTTGGTGCCAGGTACAGGATCAAGGATCCACATCACACTTCAAAATTTGCACCTAAAGCACATGAAGGTTTTATGCTTGGATATGGAAAGGATTCGCACTCCTACAGAGTCTTCAACCTCTTTCACTATAAAGTGGTTGAAACTGTGGATGTGCGGTTCGATGAGACTAACGGCTCGCAAAGAGAGCACCTGCCAAATGTGCTAGATGAAGTTCCATCTAGTGAATCCATCAAGCTTATGGGAACTGGAGAAATCATACCATCTGAAGCTCAGCCTGAAGAGGAACTCATCATCTCTGCACCTGATCAATCTGAAGACAATGCTCAGCCTGAAGATAATCCTTCCAACGATGACAATGCTTAGAATGAGCAAAATCTTCGACCTGCTCATCCACGAGTTGCAAATGAAGTACAGATTGAGAAAATAATTGATAGCATCAATGCACCTGGTCCACTCACTCATTCAAGGGAAACACAACTAGCAAAGTTTTGTGGACACTTCGCATTTGTCTCAATATCTGAACCCTAGAAAGTTGATGAAGTCTTCATGGAACCTGAATGGATTCAAGCTATGCAAGAAGAGCTTCAACAATTTGAGTTGAATAGTGTATGGGAACTAGTCAAACATCCTGATCCTCGTAAGCACAACATCATAGTCACCAAATGGATATATCGCAACAAGCAAGATGAGCATGGTCAAGTTGTCAGAAACAAAGCTCGTCTTGTTGCTCAAGGTTACACTCAAGTTGAAGGAATTGACTTCAATGGAACATTTGCTCCCGTGGCTAGGCTTGAAGCTATACGCATACTGCTGGCCTATGCAAATCATCATAACATTCTTCTGTATCAAATGGATGTGAAGAGCGTTTTTCTCAATGGCAAGATTGAAGAAGAAGTGTATGTTGCACAACCGCCTGGCTTTGAAGATCCAAAACATCCTAACATGGTTTACATGCTCAACAAGGCACTGTATGGCCTTAAACAAGCCCCTCGAGCTTGGTATGACACACTCAAAGACTTAATGAAGAGCAAAGGCTTCAAACCTGGTTCCCCGGATCCCACTCTCTTCACGAAGACATATGATGGTGAACTGTTTGTGTGCCAAATATATGTGGATGACATTATCTTCAGCTGCACCAACCAGAAATACAGTGATGAGTTTGGATATATGATGCAAGAGCAATATCAGATGTCCATGATGGGTGAGCTGAAGTTCTTCCTTGGTCTTCAAATACGTCAGCAACGCAACGACATCTTCATATCTCAAGAGAAATACCTCAAAGATTGCCTAAAGAAGTTTGGAATGCAAGAATGCAAAGGGTACACGACGCCAATGCCAGCTAAACACCATCTGGGCCCCGACGACAATGGTAAAGAGTTCGATCAAAAGGTATACCGCTCCATGATTGGTTCCTTGTTTTATTTATGTGCATCTAGGCCAGATATCATGCTTAGTGTTTGCATGTGTGCCCGATTCCAAGAGGCAGCAAAGGAATCGGATCACTTAGCTGTGAAGCGAATTCTTCGATATTTGGCTCACACCCCAACACTAGGACTATGGTATCCAAAGGGCTCAGAGTTTGATCTAGTTGGATTCTCGGATGCTGATTATGCTGGTGACAAGGTGGATCGCAAGTCTACATCAGGCACATGTCACTTTCTGGGACGATCACTTGTTTGTTGGTCTTCAAAGAAGTAGAACTGTGTATCAATCTCCACTGCTGAATCTGAATACATTGCTGCTGGATCTTGATGCGCTTAGCTTCTATGGATGAAGCAAACACTCAAAGATTATGGCGTTCTTCTGAAGCAAGTGCCACTCTACTGCGACAACGAGAGCGCCATCAAGATTGCTAACAACCCAGTTCAGCACTCGAAGACAAAGCACATTGAAATTCGTCATCACTTTCTCAGAGATCATGTCATGAAGGAAGATATTGATATCATACACGTCAACACTGAAGAGCAATTGGCAGATATCTTCACAAAGCCCTTGGATGATAAGAGGTTTTGCAAGTTACGGTGTGAGCTAAATATCTTGGAATCCTCAAATGTCCTATGATCAGGCACACATCCTAACACTTAAGCATGTTGATGACTTAGATGTGCAACACACAAAGTAACGTATGTCTTCAATCAATGAAGACTTACATTCTAAGTGTGAATACATTAATGTGGAATTTGACTTCGGAGTGCCACGATAATTGTGCGCCGTGTCTGGGTCTAATACCTCCTATACAGTGGGTAACGTGTGATGCCCCGAGACCGATGTGCCAGGTGTTGTCTAGTTATTCACTGTTGTTGCCTTGTCATTGCTTGCGTGTCATGCATCTCATATCATGTCATCATGTGCATTTCATTTGCATACATGTTCGTCTTATGCATCCGAGCATTTTCCCCGTTGTCCGTTTTGCAATCCGGCGCTTCTATCTCACCCGGTGCCCCTTTCTACCTCTTTTCATGTGCGGGTGTTAAACGTTTTCGGATTGGACCGAGACTTGTCATGCGGCCTTGGTTCACTACCGGTAGACCACCTGTCAAGTTTCGTGCCATTTGGACTTCGTTTGATACTCCAACGGTTAACCGAGGGACCGAAAAGGCCTCGTGAGTGTTACAGCCCAACACCCTTCCAAAGTGGCCCAAAACCCACTTAAACCACCTCCATCATCTCAGTCGTTCAATCACGATCGCATGGCCGAAAACCGCACCTCATTTGGACTCTCCTAGCTCCCTCTACCTATAAATATGCGTGCCTCTCGGATTATTCGCGCAGACGAAACCCTAGCAATCTTCCTCCTTCCGCCGCCGGACACTTTCCCGCGCCGACGGACATGTCCGCCCGTCCCCACGCCGCCGCTCCCAGCCTCTCCTGGACCGCCACGTGGCAAGCGCCGCCGCGGGCCCGCGAGCCCACGGCCGGCCCTCCGAGCCCATCTCCTCCGCGCGCCTGCCCCGAGCGAGGCCCGCGTCCGCGCTGCTTCTTCCCCCGCACCGGCGCCGAAGTCGCCCGCCTCCACCGCTGCCAGACAACCTCGCCGCCTGGGATCTTCCTCGCGCCGCGCCGCCGCGAGCTCCCGTCGGAGCACCGCCGGCCTAGCACCGCTCCCAACCGCGCCGCCCGCCGCCATGGCCTCCCCACGCCTCGGCTGCTCCGGATCCGGCCACCGGAGTTCCTCCCCGTCCTCCTCTCCGGCGAGCCCAGCCGGTGAACCTCGGTTCACGCGCCGCCCCGATCTGGATCTGAGAGGTTGACTTTTCCCCCTTGAGTTTTTCTCTAAGTCCCTTAATTCTTGCATTTTTATGCCCACTTTGTCATGCTATATCTCTGCAACCGTGGCTCCGTTTTGGGCGTGTAGCATATCGTAATGTTCGTCTCAGAGAGTACATCATTTCATCTCATTGCATCATTTTCATTCGAGCTCAGACTACTAGAAAAACCCCTACTAATGGCGCACCTAATATGGCCATTAATGGCGCATCAGTGATGTGCCATTACTAGCACGCCATTAGTAATTTTTACTAATGGCGCACCACTGGTGCGCCATTAGTATCTGGTATACTAATGGCGCACCACTGGTGCGCCATTAGTATAGGCCAGGGTGCGCCATTAGTATGCCTCCCAGGGGCCATGTATACCCAGGTGCTTTGGCATACTAATGGCGCACTACAACGGGATGCGCCATTAGTAACCGCGGCATACTAATGGCGCACTGTCCTGTGATGCGCCATTAGTATGCTTTGTCATACTAATGGCGCACTGTCATGTGATGCGCCATTAGTATGAATATTAGGTTTTTTTATTTTTTATTTTCTGTTTTTTGCACAGGTTACAAAATGTATAATTTGACAAAATATAGACACCACACATCAACAACAGATTCATCGAATACAATAGAAGATTAGTCTTTGAATACAATTCATCATATTAGTCTCCGAATACAATTCATCATATTAGTCTCCGAATCGAAGAGACCGAACAAAGATAGAACATTATATTACAAGTCTCGAGACCGCGAGTAGCGAGTTTGTCTTCACATTACAAGTCGATATCGATCATCTAAACTACCATCACATAGAAGAGAGATGCGGTCATCACGATGAGCATCATCACGATGAAACTCGTCTTCATCCGGTTCCTCCAACGCTCCCTCCCCTCTCCCGCTAGATAGCGGGCGTATCTAGATTCGGCCTCGGCCCTAGTGGTGTACCCTGCTTCAACACATTGGAAACTGAGTTCTGACTGCTACAAATTCAGTTTTCAGATACCAGCAATCAGGAGCCTACATGGTACCATTTTGTTATCCTAGCAAGAACAGCATGAGCCAAACAAGTAAATGGAAAACATGTTTCCTCAACAAGCAAAAAGGGAAAATGCAATTTATGGCACATAGATATTGATCCACTGACATTCATAAATTTCAGAAGAGAAAACAGCAGGCATTGCCCATGCAGTATTTACTGCTAACCAGGGAGAAGAGGTTCTTATTTTCACTCCCAACAACAAGCAGGAAAACGTCTACATCGATGCACTCGGACGAAGAAAGTGCAGCATACATATAGTTCATAACAGAGTGCACTGTGTGCAGAAACAGGAAGCTAACATAAGATTTGTCTTCTAAGAAAAAAGCTAGCATAAGATTTCTTCTCAAAAAATATCTTCTCAAAAAAAAGAAGCTAGCATAAGATTTCTCTTCTGAGAAAACAACTAGCATAAGATTGTGGGAAAAAAAGCTAGGACTGCATACCCCTAAAATAAACTAGGACCGCATGGCCACTATCCACTTAAACCCTGATGAGCTAATTTCACCACAAGTAAGCTAACCATCCGAGCGCTCGGTTTGCTCAAGGAAGAATATTTGGAACTTCAGCGGTCATTATTCAAGAGATGAAGAGAAGGATGCAACATTTTTTGCATCAATGGAGGTTGTCCATGAGAAGACAAGTATACCAATAACATACTGATGACATGATCACATAGTATACCAATACCATTTATATCCTAACAATATTTTCTCATCTTTTTGGCATCCTTCTTAACAATAACAATGTCCATGGTTAGAAAAACAAAACCATAAAACTCTACGTGAACTAGTCTAGAGGCATGACTGGAGATATGATTGGTGTTTATCTTTCCACACATGCAAACGGGTCTCTGAATCTAACATTCAAGAACCATTGCAATTATAGCACTAAAACAAACTTAATTCTGAACCATTGCAATTATAGCACTAACACATGCAAACGGGTCTCTGAATCTAACATTCAACTAACCTAGCACATGACCAGATCGGGCCCAGGTGATGAGCGGTAGTGGGGCACATAAGCATCAGACCGGCCACGAAACCCCGGCATCAAAACAGGGGTGGCCATCACGAAATCAAAAACCTTCATATAACTTCACACAAGTGTCCCACGCCATAAATCTTAGGGAAGCATGGCTAACAGATGTTAGCAAAGCAATATAATCCCAATAGTCTGCATTACGTAATAATACGACTAATATTCAGATTTCAGATCACCTCTAGAAATTATTATGCCTTGTGCGATGTTGCCGAGAAACATGCACAAATCAAAATCCAAAGCAAAGAAATTATCTCCATAATTGTTCTAATCAATCAAAAATTAGGTGGTACAAACTCTAGTGAGGCGATAATAATTACTCCCGCAAATTAGACTACTAGTCTGTACTAGCTAGTTTGTTGGCAGAGTACATTTTTCGGTAAATTAGTTCTTCCACCTCTGTAGCATGGGAAACTTAGCGTGAACAGATGGGCCCCAGGTGATGTCAGTGTGACAAAAACAAAAGATTATGCAGTAACTTAGCATGACAGCCCAAGCCCATACACCCAACAAATCACACCCTTAGTGTGCAAAGCATTAACAAGGATTCTATTATGAGCTCTCCCTTAATTCCCAACAATCACAATCAACAAAGCCTTATCCTGGTGATTGAACTACAACGTTGCAGACTGTTGGCGTAAGATCTGCAGAGTGCTACAGATATCTGAAATCGGTATCTTTCTTTAGAATTTCATGGTATTGCTATCGAATCATCCTTTGATGACCTGATTTGGTAGTGACATGTGGAATAAAAATCCATGAGCAGAACACAAAAAAAGTTTCCATCTCTAACATGAACATGGAAGAAAGATTAGCCAAGAACGAATGAAACCTCATAGAGAGGAGTTAGCCAGTTAGGTTACCTCCGGCAGCTAGAAACGAAGGCGGCGACGGTCGGTGCAGTCAACCACAAGCCAGATCTGTGGTGGAAGTGGCGAATCCATTTTGAATCCGTGGCGGTAGGGCTGTATAGGAGGATAGGGGCGAAGCTGCTGGAGGCAAACGCCTCCCTTCACGACGCTGGACATCGCCGCCTGTCCCGCCACTACTCCAGTCGCCGACCACCGTCGAGGCTACGCCGCTACGGGCGTGTGGAGGAGAACCGGCCCAAGGGGGAAATTTGAGGTGGCTGGCGACCTGTGGAGGGAGGAGGACAGGGCAGGGCAGGGGAGCTGTTAGCCCGGCGTAGACAGGGAGGAGAGGCGCGACGGCGACCGGGGAGAGAAACTGGGGACGACCTTGCGGGCTTGTGTGTGCGAGAGCACAGGAGCGACACACGGGAACAAACTGGCTATCGAGGGCGGCGGGGCGACGGTGGTGTCGGGGCGGCGTCGAGGGCAGCGGGGCGACGGTGGTGTCGGGGCGGCGCTGGGGCGGCAGGGCGACGGTGGCGTCGAGGGCGGCGGGGCGACGGTGGTGTCGGGGCGGGGCGACGGTGGCGTCGGGAGAGGAGATCGGGGAAGGGGATCGCGGGCGAGGGCGAGGGAGAGAGAGGGGATTGCGGGGAAGTAGGGGCGCACTCCGCCATGGTTACTAATGGCGCACTCCGCCACGGTGCGCCATTAGTAGTTTTGCAAAAAAAAACATACTAATGGCGCACTCCGCCACAGTGCGCCATTACTAGTTTAAACTAGTAATGGCGCACCGCGCGTGAGTGCGCCATTAGTAGTTTTGCAAAAAAAGGAATAAAAAAAAAAATAACATTAGTGGCGCGCTTTCTGGCTAGTGCGCCATTACTAGTTACAACTAGTAATGGCGCACTACCTGTGGATGCGCCATTAGTATGTTTGGACAGGCGCACTAGTTCAAAAAAAATTGGTACTAATGGCGCACTGTGGGCCAGGTGCGCCATTAGTAGTTTCAACACTAATGGCGCATCAGAAGGTGGTGCGCCATTAGTATATACTAATGGCGCACCACTTGTCTGGTGCGCCATTAGTGTCAATACCATCTATAGCCCTTTTTCTAGTAGTGTCATCTTGATGCCCGAAATGCTGTTGGAAGAGGGCTATTTGAGATAATTGTCAGATCTGCTGCATCAAATAGCTATTTGTCATTTTTGCCATGATTAATGTGTGCATGATATGCTCCTGAGCTCTACATGTGTTTTGTTATATGCCATGCCATCTTTACAGAGGTGCTTGCCATGTATTTTTGTGATACTTGTGGTGACTAGCACAAGCTTGCAAAGTAGTGCATTCGTTAATGCTGATTTCAGGGACTTAGAATTTCTCTAAGTCCTTGATCTGTTTTTGTGTTTATGCCATATGCTCATGTTGTTTCCTAGTGATCCGTGCCTCTTTTGAGGAGGATCAGTAAGGATGATTTGTTAATATTGTGGTGCTCTATCCATCCATGTCCTTGTTTGCAATTATGGAGCACCCTAGCTTGAGTCAATCGAGCTCTACTTTTGCTATTTCGTGAATCCTGGCAGATTGTTTACTTGTTAGCGATTTTGCCGAGGATGTTGTTGTTGCTCCATGCATGCTATGTTGTTGTTCTTACCATGTCTAGCTTCTATAATATGTATTCTTGATGGGTGTATGCTTAGTTTGTCATGCCATGCTCTGTGGTGAGTGCATCGAGCTCATAAACATGCCTACTCGCTAACAGTTGTTCATGCTCTAGTTTTTCACTAAGTCTGTAATCTGATTATGTTTTTGCCATGTTCACATGCTTGCAACTGTATTTTCTGATCCCTTTTGGCTCAAGGTCACTAAGGTACTTTTGTTAAGTGCTTTGAGTAGCTTCATTCCATGCCTTGCTTTGCCATGTTAAGTTCTTGTAGCATATAGTTTTCATGCTCCAAAGTGTGCTACCTGATGTTAAATTCCAGACTTGTGTTTATTTCACTAAGTCTGAAACCTATTTATCGTTTGCATTTTTGCCATGTTTGTTTGAAACCTGTTAATGGATGAATTAGCCGTAGCTCAGTGTTCATCTTTTGTCAAGCATCTTGAGTGGATCCCTGCCATGTATTTTGTTGCCATGTTTGAGTGCCGTAGCATATTTATCTTGTTGCATTTAGATGGCTACTTGCCGTTTATCGCAGACCGATGCCATATTTGTTTTGCTTGCCATTTCCAAACTGTGCATCCGTCCGGTGATCTTTATATCGGTTTCAACCGAAATCACCTCACCTTTCCAGTGGCACTCTTGGATTTCCAAGTTGAGGCCAGGTTCAACCATTCCTTTGCAAATCATGCATATGCACCGCATACCGCATCCCGCATATCATACCATGTTCATGTGTGGTTTGTTTACTTGTTGTGTGCTTCTTTCCGGTGTTTGCTTCTTCGGGTTGGTTCCGGTAACGACGCGTTTGTGAGGACCCATTCGACTACATCCGTTTGTCTTCTTCATGGGCTCGTTCTTCTTCCTTGCGGGATTTCAGGCAAGATGACCATACCCTCGAAATCACTTCTATCTTTGCTTGCTAGTTGCTCGCTCTTTTGCTATGCCTATGTTGCGATACCTACCACCTGCTTATCATGCCTCCCATATTGTTGAACCAAGCCTCTAACCCACCTTGTCCTAGCAAACCGTTGTTTGGCTATGTTACCGCTTTGCTCAGCCCCTCTTATAGCGTTGTTAGTTGCAGGTGAAGATTAAAGTTTGTTCCTTGTTGGAACATGGAGATGTTGTTCCTTGTTGGAACATGTTTACTTGTTGGGATATCACAATATATCTTATTTAATTAATGCATCTATATACTTGGTAAAGGGTGGAAGGCTCGGCCTTATGCCTGGTGTTTTGTTCCACTCTTGCCGCCCTAGTTTCCGTCATATCGGTGTTATGTTCCCGGATTTTGCCTTCCTTACGTGGTTGGGTAATAATGGGAACCCCTTGACAGTTCGCCTTGAATAAAACACTTCCAGCAATGCCCAACTTTGGTTTTACCATTCGCCACCTAGCCTTTTCTTTTCCCTTGGGAGTCGAGCTCCTGAGGGTCATCATTATTTTACCCCCCCGGGCCAGTGCTCCTCTGAGTGTTGGTCCAACCTGTCAGCTGCAGGTGGCCACCAGGGGCAACTCTGGGCTGGCCTACCTGTCCGGGATATACCCCGTGGCGTAAACCGGCCAGAAGTATAAACCGGCCGGACTGGATGACTCACTGGTAACCCGCCCGGAGCTTGGTGGTTCACCGGCTACCCGCCCGGTCTTGGCGGTTCATTAGTAACCCGGCGGGCGGGTCAGATGGATGACGAGGCCCATGGCCCAGAAGGCCGGTTCATACTATGGTGGGCCGGTTTAAGAGGAAAGGCATGAGGAATATTTACCTTACAAGGAGTTAAGACCAGGACTTGTATCCGGTTTATATTAGAGATAGACTAGTCCTAATCCTAATAGGACTCCACATGTAACCCGACCCTTCAACATATATAAGGAGGGGCAGGGCTCCCCAAAGAGGGACAAGATTCACAAGTGCCACAAGTGGGACAAGTTAGGTTTAGACAATAGCTCTCGAGATAGAGCACTCTTGTAACCGTCATCACCATCATCAATATCAATGAAGGAGGATGTAGGCTTTTACCTCCACCATGAGGGGCCGAACCTGGGTAAAACATCACGTCTCTCATCCCGCTCAACCCCTCTCAAGCTACCACATAGATGCGTTGGCCTCGCGACTAAGTGTTGACACTAAGGACATCTGCCGTGACAATTCCACGACAGTTGGCACCCACCGTGGGGCTCGCGCACGATGGTGTTAAGTTCTTGGAGGGATTTTCTCTCACGGATTAAGAAGTTCGTAATTAGCCGGATGAAGACCCGGCGAGGAAGAATCGCGCAGGATAACCTGCCTACGAGGTTTTGGGTCAAAGAAGTTAGGGTTCTGTGTGCGCCGCCACACAATCTGTCGATCCGCCAGTCCGAGTAAATACAATTTCCGCCGGTGCAGACCGGAAAGACCGAGCCGGACTCAAGATTCGCTTCAATGTTCCAAAGCTGCTACCCTGCTACTATCATTACACATTGTGCTGGAAAGATTTTTTGGGTACACCAACCAAAGGAACAGAAGTCTAGGAGGAAAAATCAAATCAACCAGGTGCTGACGTACTTCTAAAAAAACTGGAGGAGGTGGACGTGGATTTTGTCAATCGAAGCGTGGCTCCACCTTGTCGCCCAGAGCTGGCTCCTCGCATCGGATCTACGCCTCGCCGAGGAACAACTGGCCACCTCGCTTGATGGAACAGCTGCTTCGCGTCAGTCCGAGTCGTCGCCACGGTCTGCCTCTGGGCCGCCTCCTGCCGCTGGCCGTCTCTCCAGCGGCTGCCCGTCTCCATTGCGGTTGCGCTCGACTACTCCAAGCTGCGGTCGCCTCCACTTGTAAACCGGCCTCTGCCATCTTCACCTTCAACCGTTTCCAAAGCGCTCCTGATGTAGAGTACTAGACCAGGCCTGCCTCCGCCTCGCTGGGTCAACTCCGTGGACGTCCGCGCCTCTTTTTTTCCACCACCTTGACTACGGATTCGAGCGTTGCCTCCATGACTGACCTCGTCTTCACTCCCGAATCCGCCTTGGTGTTGCTCGCTGCACGTGATCCGAGTCATCCAAGAGCTCTGTTTCTGACTCGGCTTCAAGCCGCCTCAGTGGCTGACTCTATCTCCGCGTTGCCAAGTCACTGCCGCGGGCTCGGCATGAACCTCCAAGATGCCTCTGCCTCGAGCCGTTCTGCTGGCCTCTACTGTGAAACTGTTGTGGCTGGCTCCGACCTCAACGCCACCGGGCCAAGCCGCCGCGCCTCGAACCGCAACTCTGAGCTGCCGTCTCCACCTCAAACAGCCGTAAGGCCGCAGCTTTGCCCCGGTCTTGAGCTTCCGCTCCTGCAAGTTGCCTGGTGTCGCTCTGCCTCCGCCGTGGGGTCCGCCATCAAAGCCGTTGCTGCCGAGCCACCAGCGCATCGCTCCGAGCCGCTGTCACTAGCATGCCTTCGCCGCTGGGCCGCCAGCGCGTCGCTCCGCTGTCGGGTGTCGAGCCGCCCTTGCGCAGCCCCTGAACCGCCCCGCCGGAGTCCTTGCTGCAACCCGACCGTCCTCGGCTCCTCTCGTACGACCTGCGCCCCATGAACCGGATTTTACTTACTCCTGATGCGGGGAATCCTGCATATTTACGTCCTCCGCATCAAATCAAGTGATTGCCGAAGAGATGCAAACTTTAGTTTCAACAGATACACAGAACATACTTGTTATGGATTTTCCAGACTCATCAACCCGTCGTGGTCCTCCATCGCATCACGACCGGTCCGCTGGTCTCCACCCCTGCGGCTGGCATCAAGCGCCGCCTTCAAGCTGTTTATACCCGCCTTGCACCGTCCTTGCTGGAGCGGCTTCAAACCGCCGCTGATCTAATCCGCCGTGCCTACTGGCGCCCGCGCCTGCGGCCGGTTCACCCGTGATTAATTTCAGCTTCATACAGTTATCATCAACTTCATGGCGGGTTATTTCCGGCCTAAACACATCAGGTGATATCCATATAAAATATATTTTATTAGCACATATTATTTTTTTTATCAAAAAGCAGTTTATCTTTGCCTTGGTCTGCAATACTGTTTATGCAGGACAATTGTTCATTACAAATGAGGCGCTATGTTACGGGCACGGAGCACGTGCTAGCAACGTTCTGCACTGGCGTTTCGCCGTGTCCTACCACCCGGTGAACGAACGTTAGAAGGTCGCTGTCCCTGTGGCCCGGTTTACATCAGCTTGCCGGGACCGCGCCCGCGATTAACTCGCCCGTCCGAGCCGGTTTACGACACCGGTGCCGATCTTCCCCGTCCGCACCAGCTTACAATGCCGCGGCTGACTCATCTGTCCGAGCTGCCTCTGATGTTGCGGTCGTCCTTATCGTCCGTCTCCTGTGGCCTGGTCTACATCAACATACCGGGCCACACCTGTCTGCATGAGCTGTTTATTGAGTATGAACAAGTCACAGCTTGGGTAGCCCAGTTTTTCTTTTAACAAAATGAAGGCAAATCATCATATACTATCAACCGCCATCTGCACTGGGTGGTTCAATGGGCAGGCGCACAAATCGCCGCCACTACAGTTTGGTTAACCTCAAATCACCAGTTGGAAGGAACCATTGGTTGAGTTGCTGACACGGCTCATACGGGATCATTTACAACCCGCTGCAGTCACCTCAACCTTCTGTGGAGTCACATCGTGCTATTAACACCAATGATATACAAGTTATGCCGGTTTATATCACAGTCAAATATGGAGAATCTCAAGCCAACTCCTCGAGTCACCTTGAGACTTGGGGGCTACAATGATATGACTTAGCAAACGTTGTCGGTTTTCTGTGAAGTCAAGAACCCCAATACGTTGGAGGGAAAGATAACCTGGTCCCGGATTCAATCGTGCTGTCAGAAGATTTATGGATTAGAAAGTATATGACAGTTACAAAATCCTGCCTCAATGAAGAAGTTTCGGGTCATCAGAAAAGGATTCCGGTTTACAATCTAGTACAAGGGAAATTTGTTCTCCGACAAAGCTCTGAAACTCTCAAATCCGGTTTAAGAATTTCTGGTTCAAAAAGGAATTAACTTCTCGCAAGTTCGAGTTTAAAGGCCGTCAGAAAATTTCCGGCTGAAAATGAAGATTCCGGTTTAAAATCCGGTTCAAGGGAAAGATGTCTCCCACAAAGCTTTGACGGTCTCAATATCCGGTTCAAAATCCTGGTTCAAGAAGAACTTGTCTCTAGCAAAAAGTTAAAAGTTTCCGAAGAGAACCTATTGCCATGATGCGCGGTTCAAACATGAGTATCCCGCCTTACTGGCCTGACACATTATTGATCACATGGGGGCTTCTGCTTCATAAAGCGGGGTCGTGTTCTTTTACATCATGTGTGGTTACACGGAGTTGTTCTAAAGCGGCCTCCGGTTTACCCCTTGAGTTAGCTTTTCAAAAGCATCATGTTATATCACTTGGGGGCTTGGTCATGTCCGAACCAATGCAATACCTCTTGATAGGCGAGAGCCACCAGATCACTTGGGGACTTGGTCACGTCTGAACCAGTCATGCCTCTTGATCGGCCTAAGGCCACAAAATCACTTGGGGGCTTGGTCGAACCCGAACCATTGCCATGCCACTTGATCGGCATAAATGCCACGGTTTCATTCGGGGACCTGGCTGACTTGAACCATAGCTACACCTATCGGGAGCTTGGTCGTGTCCGACCATGGTAACGCCATCTGATCAGCTCAAATAAGCCTCTTTTTGCAAACGGTTTTGTCATTACCTTTGCTTCACATTTTTCTTTGAAAGATATTTCTTTCTTTTTATTTGCGTTTTTTAAACCGACAAAGTTTTAAGCCGGTTCAAACTATCAAATTGACGGAACACGGTCAAATCTTAATCCGGAGACTATCTGCCCGGTTTGATTTTCTGTTACCATCCTATTATGGAGTAAACCGGTGTTCATCAACCCGGCTTGGCTTTCAACTACAAGTTGTCAGTACACGATCAAATTATAATCCAGAGATTATCAGCCCGGTCTGGTTTGACTACGAGTCGCCAGTATTTTATATGGTTAAACCGGTGTTTATCACAACCCGGTACGGTTTTATCATAAACCGGCACAATATGAAAGGAGTTATCATTACTCAAGATTGGGGTTATCACTCTTACTACAAAAGTTGGTAAAACCAACAATGTGATTCAATGTCATAGGTATGATGTATTTCATATTTGATTATTCTTAAGTGCAGCCTCGGTTATAAACCCAGGTTATATGTCAGGCATTATGACCCGTCCGGCGGTAAACCGCCAGGACACTTTAAACTTGTTGTATGCTGAAACAGGTTGAATAAAGTATGACGATAAATTATCCAGTGTTTATTAAAACGGCCTGGCTTTCGACTATAAGTCGCCAGTATATATTTGGATTGCGCCATTGGAATCATGTGCTCACAAATCATTGGGTTATATTATTCAAATAGCCAAACTTGGCTGAATTTCCATTATGATGTTGAATGAATAAGGTTTTCATACCGGATTATGTTATCTTGAATAGCCAACATGGCTGGATTTTATTATGGTTATTAATAACAGGTATTATTAAGGTTTTCAAAGTCGCTTTAGCGCAATGGCTATTATATTGTCAATGGATATGGTTTATTTTACAATTGAAGGAATAGTCCTGAGTCGCTGTAGGCTCACGACCCGGCACTTGGGGGCTACATTATTCAACTGAAGATTATATCAAATATGCAAGTCTCATGTCGCTGCAAGCATGCACCATGACACTTGGGGGCTAATGCAAAGTCATTTTTTGCTCACCTTGCCCTTGGGGGCTACCAATTGCCTCTATCAACAACTTAAGGTACAAAGCTTTTTATCCATTACATTGAAGGGTCCACTGCTCAGTTGGTAAAGCACAAGGCTCTTAACCTTGTGGAAGTGAATTCAAGCCCCATGATGGGGGTTACATCATATGGTGTTATTTTCATTGAATAATATATCAAAATCCCAGCTCAATATTATCTTACTAAGCCGGCCCTTGGGGGCTACACGTTGCTGTTCAAAGTTTACAAGATTATATTTACAAAGTCCCTGCTCATTATTGGATAATGACCCGACCCTTGGGGGCTACACTGGTTGAAGTTTTTATGAGCATCAAGAAATTACAAGTCCCAGGTTGCTGCAAGCATGACAACCCGGCACTTGGGGGCTACATATGTGGAATACTCAATTCTGACTAGTGACTGGGATGAACAACGTGGATTTCTTCAAAATTGGTAACATTTATATTGAAGCAAGTCTTAAGCCATCACTTTGTTCTGCTCAAGATTTGGGGGCTATAGGTATTATATTATTATCGAAGAAATATTTTCAAATTCTCTGTTTGAGCAAACCAGATTGACCCGGCGTCACCAATCATTATGACCCTGTGGCTGCAACCCGACGTCATCAATAATCATGAACCGGCGTTGTGAACCGGCATTGGCAGCAATCATAACCCGACGTCTATCAACGGTCATAATCCGGGATGATCAGTTTTTATAACCCGGCCATTTTGGTAATGTTAAACCGGCCAGTTTTACATCTTCATACCGGCTGAATATCAGATAAGTATTTCAAGACCCATATTTCTTAAACCGGGGCTTTGGGAGCTGAGTCAAAGGAGTTATTCTTCACAATATTTCTCGGTGACAAACCAATGTCGGCAAATTGATTATGAAGCTGGTCTGTTGACCCGGATTTCCCAGAAGGAGGAAATAACAAAGACTTAAGAATGATCAGGTACCGGTTTACAAAGTTTTTTAACCCGGAGCATAACCTGTCAAATTTGCTCTTGAGTTTATGTTGCAGATCAGTTTAACATGGATAAATGCAAATTAAACTGGGGGCTAATGTCGGGGATATACCCCGTGGTGTAAACCGGCCGGACTAGATGACTCACTGGTAACCCGCCCGGGGCTTGGCGGTTCACCGGCTACCCGCCCGGTCTTTGTGGTTCACTAGTAACCCGGCGGGTGGGTCAGATGGATGACGAGGCCCATGGCCCAGAAGGCCGGTTCATACTATGGTGGGCCGGTTTAAGAGGAAAGGCATGAGGAATATTTACCTTACAAGGAGTTAAGACCAGGACTTGTATCCGGTTTATATTAGAGATAGACTAGTCCTAATCCTAATAGGACTCCACATGTAACCCTCCCCTTCAACATATATAAGGAGGGGCAGGGCTCCCCAAAGAGGGACAAGATTCACAAGTGCCACAAGTGGGACAAGTTAGGTTTAGACAATAGTTCTCGAGATAGAGCACTCTTGTAACCGTGATCATCATCATCAATATCAATGAAGCAGGATGTAGGCTTTTACCTCCACCGTGAGGGGCCGAACCTGGGTAAAACATCGCGTCTCTCGTCCCGATCAACCCCTCTCAAGCTACCACATAGATGCGTTGGCCTCGCGACGAAGTCCTGACACTAAGGACATCTGCCGTGACAATTCCACGACACTACCCGTACCTTGGACAATCCGGTGTGCCCTGAGAACGAGATATGTGCAGCTCCTATCGGGATTTGTCGGCACATTTGGGCGGTGTTGCTGGACTTGTCTTATCTTTGTCGAAGTTGTCTTGTAGAACCGGGATGTCGAGTCTGATCGGAATGTCTCGGGAGAAGGTTTATCCTTCATTGACCGTGAGAGCTTGTGATGGGCTAAGTTGGGACTCCCTTGCAGGGATTTGAACTTTCGAAAGCCGTGCCCGCGGTTATGGGCATATGGGAATTTGTTAATGTCCGGTTGTAGAAAACCTGAAGTTGACCTTAATTAAAATGCATCAACCGCGTGTGTAACCGTGATGGTCTCTTTCCGGTGGAGTCCGGGAAGTGATCACGGTGTTGGAGTTATGTTTGACGTAGGTTGTTCTAGGATCACTTCTTGATCATAGTTTCTCGATCATGCTTTGCCTTCTCTTCTTGCTCTCACTTGCGTATGTTAGCCACCATATATGCTAGTCGCTTGCTGCAGCTGCACCTCATACCTTTACCTTACCCATAAGCTTAAATAGTCTTGATCGCGAGGGTGTGAGATTGCTAAGTCCCCGTGACTCACAGATACTTTTAAAACCAGCTTGCAGGTGCCGTTGAATCGTGCAGATGACGCAACCAAGCTCAAGGAGTAGCTCGATGTAGATCTTGCCCCTTTGTGTTGTTTCATTCTAGTTGATCAGTAGTGGAGCCCAGTTGGGGTCGAACGGGGACCTTGTCACATTTGGGGTTCTTCTTTTATTTTGGTTCCGTAGTCGGACCTTGATTGTATTTGGATGTTGTAATGCTTTATTCATGTAATTGTGTGAAGTGGCGATTGTAAGCCAACTACGTATCTCTTTCCCTTATGTATTACATGGGTTGTGTGAAGATTGCCTCACTTGCGACATTGCTTTCAATGCGGCTATGCCTCTAAGTCATGCTTCGACACGTGGGAGATATAGCAGCATCGAGGGCGTTACAAGTTGGTATCAGAGCCTTCCCCGACCTTAGGAGCCCCCACTGCTTAATCCAATTAGTTGACGAGTTGAGTCTAGAAAAATGTTTTGAGTCATTTAGGAATTGTATACCGAAGAGTTTAGGAATTATTTTTACTCCCCAGTCCCTTCATCGCTCTGGTAAGGCATCCTGACGTAGAGTTTTGACTCTTCTCTTCTCAAATTTCACTAAATTTTTTTAGGATCACGCGGGTATCTTGGAATCGTTCCGATCGATTCGTGATGAGAACATTGTTCTTGGTGCCTCCTGTCATTTAGGGGTTGTGGCAGTGTCCCTGGGAGTTGAGCTCCGAGGTGTTGTCATCACAATTTTATCGTTGCAGTTATGGAATACCTGAGTTTAGTTTGCCGACATCGAAAATCTCTTTTATGCAGTTGTTGGTGAGTTAACCTCGACGCCACCCAGTACCGGGGCGGGAGTTCGGGAGTATTGCCATAACTCGTATAACGGATGCTTTTTGAAGGTTGAGGTAGACGATTTCCGAAGGTTTCTTGGTTATGTGTTGAAGGATGGATACATCTGGATGTAGGATTTGCTAGTTTGGGTGAGATATTATGCTTCCCCTGTATCCCCAACACCTGATTGCATAACTGGGAAAATCGGGAGTTTATAAGTGGGAATTCAAGTAGCTCTTAGGATATCTTTACGACGGATGTATGATATGAAATTGGGGTTCGACGTCTAGTGGTCCGCCTATTCACGGTTGGTTTTACAGTGGTCTTGCTGTGTCTTAAAGAGTCCTTGGCTATGCCGACTCGGGGACGCTTCGTATGTCATGTGCACTGCCTTGTACATGATGGTGCTGTACGATCGAGCCCGTGTAGGCCCCACCACGAAAACTTCGGACGAAATCTCAATCATATGTTTGTTCCGCCTTATTCCGCAAGCCAATCCTTTGTTTTGTTTTGTGTTGTGGTATTCCAGTTGCTTCGAAGTCAAATGCTGATTCCACACCTTTTTCCAAGCGGTGTTCTCATATTTCTATGTGAATACTAATCCTTTCTCGATCATCGAGTCTGTCATGTCAATCCTTTTAACCGGTGTGTCTCTCTTTAAGTGGATCCGATCACTTCAACTTCCGCAAGATCAATTATCACTTCTTCTCAACGGTGTTTGTTTCATCTGTCTCCAAGTTGCCTTTGTTGTTCCCGCCCACCCACCCTTCTTCTTTGAGGACTCAGATTCTTTTTCAAGTATCCTTTTATTGATGTGAAGTCTCTCCATTATTTTTTTTCCGTCAATGTTCTTATCCAGTGGTTCTCATGAAGATTCTAACAGAGCTTCAAGTTCGTCATTCTTCATTCTTTTCATCTCCGGTGGTTTCAAGTCAAGCTTTGTTGATCATATCCTTTCCTCGTTTCAATGTTTTCTCATGCCGGTGCAATTCTTAATCATTCACCTCTCGCTATTCAGTTGTTTCGGAGTGCTGAAGATATCTCAGAAGGATCGTCTTGTCATTCAAGATCCGTTAATCCTATTTTGAGGATGTTTATCTCATTCAAGCCTTTTAATTCAACCGTTGCTTTCTCTCTTTTAAATCGTTCTATGGTGTTTCTTTTGAGTGGGCCCAAACCCACAGGTCTTTTCTCAGGATCTTACATGACTCCTCTAATTCTCTCGGAGCTATCCTCAAAAATTCTTTTCGAAGTTTGACGTAAGAATGATTTACCATTAGTCAAATGTCTTTCTCCAAGATCTTTCAAAATTCTTTTCATCATTGGCTCAATCTCTTCGCTTTTGATTCTTCCGGAGTGCCTCTACAATTATTGGTGGTGTTTCTCGTCGTATTTCTTAGATTTTGAAGACCGAAGAAGAGTTTTTCCCCTCCATGTCTTACCCCATTCTCTTCATGTTTCATGATTTTAGCTTGTTGCCATCATCTCATAATTTATTTCGTTTGTGAGTATTCTTTTCACCTATCCGGAGCAATTCAAGAGTCTTCTCAGTCTGTTATCCGGAGTCCATCAACTCAGGATTATTCATTCTCAGCTGTCAGTTATCATTCTCCTATCTTACCGGTGCTTCGTTCAAGTGATCTCTAATAGGCTCGTGATCTCTTCGTTCTCAGGTATCTAAATCCTCTCAAGCATCTTTGTTCATTTTATAATTCTTCCCGGTGTTTCTTTATCTTTACTTCGGTCGTTTTCAATTCTGACGGTGGTTCGTTCAAGAGTTATCTTCCTTCGTGTATCATATCTATGCATTCGTGTTTTTCAAATTCTACCAGTGGATCGTTGAAGACTTTCTCAAGTTTGCGCTATATCTATCTTAATCTTTCTACGAGGATAAGTAGTATGTCAAATCCGTTGCTTGTCAGCAATTAAATTGTTGAAGGATACGCATAACATAATTCTTATTCTTTTTCCATCCAAATGATTAATTCCCTATTCCGGAGGTTCTTCAAAATTCTTGATCTCAATTGTTCATCTTATCTTTGTCCCGGAGTTCCTACCTCTCGCAATTATATCACCACGGATATTCATCTAAATCATTACAAGGATTCACCTTGTGTTTTCAACTTCTTTTTCCTTTCGTTGGATCATTCCTTTTTTTTACCGGAGTTCTTCATGAAGGTTCTACACATTGGTTCAGCTATGAATTAATTCATTCTCGAAATGTCCATTGAGATTCTTTTCAGAGAAGCTCAAGTATTCTGTATCTTGCATTTTGAAGTGCAATTCTTTCAACCGTATCATTCGAGGTGGTATTATGTCATTCTTGATAATTTGAGTTCATGTTTAATGTTTCACATATTGTCAAGAATGAGGTATTTTAAATCCATCAACCTCTTCATTGGAGTTATCTTGGGTTATTTTTTTCACCAAAATTTTTCCCTAAGGATTGTTGCTAAGTATGGTGCTTATAAATGATCCAATTTCTTCATCTATCCTCCCGGGGAAATAAGTTTCTCGTCTCCTCGTTCATATCAATCCAATTCTTTTCCCGTAAGTGGCGGGTTGTCACCTCAAAAATTTGAGATGTATTCCATAAGACCATATCAAGCGTATTCTTTTCGTTGTTGGTGTTCCAACAACTCCGTTCGACCCTTCTCCTAAAGATGCGTTTTCAAGCTCTTTTGTGGCAGAAATTAGCATTTTCTTCTCCATTCTCCTATTTCAATTATCTATCTTCTATTCTTTTGTTACGGAGACTTTATGATCTTGCTCTTTTCTCTCATCATCTTAGATCGTGTTCTTTTCGTGTTTATCCATTTAACCGGAGTGTTGTGTCCTTTTGCTCAAGCTCTTTCATTTTATCAACTCTTTCATCTCTCTTCAACCGAAGTGCTGCTCGAAGTTGTTCTTCCTTGTTCCTTTTTCCTAACGGAGTGTTTTCAACTTCGTTCATCTCCATTGCTTTCTTTCTATCTTTTGCTCAACCTCGCAAGGTTCTTTGGTTTCACTCGTTTGTCAAAGAAGCAACTTAGTTTTACCTCTTCTCTTTCTCTTCCGTTGTCCCTCCGGTGCCATTCTAGATCTCGGGACGAGATCCTCTCGTAGTGGTGGAGTGTTGTGACGCCCCGAGACCGATGTGCCAGGTGTCATCCAGTTATTTGCTGTTGTTGCCTTGTCATTGCTTGTGTGTCATGCATCTCATATCATGTCATCATGTGCATTTTATTTGCATACATGTTCGTCTTATGCATCCAAGCATTTTCCCCGTTGTCCGTTTTGCAATCCGGCGCTTCGATGTCACCCGGTGCCCCTTTCTACCTCTTTTCGTGTGCGGGTGTTAAACGTTTTCAGATTGGACCGAGACTTGTCATGCGGCCTTGGTTCACTACCGGTAGACCACCTGTCAAGTTTCGTGCCATTTGGACTTCGTTTGATACTCCAACGGTTAACCGAGGGACCAAAAAGGCCTCGTGAGTGTTGCAGCCCAACACCCTTCCAAAGTGGCCCAAAACCCACCTAAACCTCCTCCATTATCTCGGTCGTTCGATCACGATCGCGTGACTGAAAACCGCACCTCATTTGGACTCTTCTAGCTCCCTCTACCTATAAATATGTGTGCCTCTCGGATTTTTCACGCAGACGAAACCCTAGCAATCTTCCTCCTTCCGCCGCCAGACACTTTCACGCGCCGACGGACATATCCGCCCGTCCCCGCGCTGCCGCTCCCAGCCTTTCCTGGACCGCCACGTGGCAAGCGCCGCCACGGGCCCGCGAGCCCACGGCCGGCTCTCCGAGCCCATCTCCTCCGCGCGCCTGCCCCGAGCGAGGCCCGCGTCCGCGGCGCTTCTTCCCCCGCACCGGCGCCGAAGCTGCCCGCCTCCGCCGCCGCCAGGCAACCTCACCGCCCGCGCCGCTGCGAGCTCCCGTCAGAGCACCGCCGGCCTAGCGCCGCTCCCCACCATGCCGCCCGCCGCCATGGCCTCCCCACGCCTCGGCTGCTCCGGATCCGGCCACCGGAGTTCCTCCCTGTCCTCCTCTCTGGCGAGCCCAGCCGGCGAACCTCGGTTCATGCGCCGCCCCGATCTGGATCTGTGAGGTTGACTTTTCCTCCTCGAGTTTTTCTCCAAGTCCCTTAATTCTTGCATTTTTATGCCCACTTTGTCATGCTATATCTCTACAACCATGGCTCCGTTTTGGGCGTGTAGAATATCGAAATGTTCGTCTCGAAGAGTACATCATTTCATCTCATTGCATCATTTTCATTTGAGCTCATCTTGATGCCCGAAATGCTGTTGGAAGAGGGCTATTTGAGATAATTATCAGATCTGCTGCATCAAATAGCTATTTGTCATTTTTGCCATGATTAATGTGTGCATGATATGCTCCTGAGCTCTACATGTGTTTTGTTATATGCCATGCCATCTTTACAAAGGTTCTTGCCATGTATTTTTGTGATACTTTTGGTGACTAGCACAAGCTTGCAAAGTAGTGCATTCGTTAATGCTGATTTCAGGGACTTAGAATTTCTCTAAGTCCTTGATCTGTTTTTGTCTTTATGCCATATGCTCATGTTGTTTCCTAGTGATCCGTGCCTCTTTTGAGGAGGATCAGTAAGGATGATTTGTTAATATTGTGGTGCTCTATCCATCCATGTCCTTGTTTGCAATTATGGAGCACCCTAGCTTGAGTCAATCGAGCTCTATTTTTGCTATTTCGTGAATCCTGGCAGATTGTTTACTTGTTAGCGATTTTGCCGAGGATGTTGTTGTTGATCCGTGCATGCTATGCTATGTTGTTGTTCTTGCCATGTCTAGCTTCTATAATATGTATTCTTGATGGGTGTATCCTTAGTTTGTCATGCCATACTCTGTGGTGAGTGCATCGAGCTCGTAAACATGCCTACTCGCTAATAGTTTTGCATGCTCCAGTTTTTCACTAAGTCTGTAATCTGATTATGTTTTTGCCATGTTCACATGCTTGCAATTGTATTTTCTGATCCCTTTTGGCTCAAGGTCACTAAGGGACTTTTGTTAAGTGCTTTTCACTAAGTCTGAAACCTGTTTATCGTTTGCATTTTTGCCATGTTTGTTTGAAACCTGTTAAAGGATGAATTAGCCGTAGCTCAGTGTTCATCTTTTGTCAAGCATCTTGAGTGGATCCCTGCCATGTATTTTGTTGCCATGTTTGAGTGCTGTAGCATATTTATCTTGTTGCATTTAGATGGCTACTTGCCGTTTATCGCAGACCGGTGCCATATTTGTTTTGCTTGCCATTTCCAAACCGTGCATCCGATTTCGGTGATCTTTATAATGATTCAACCGAAATCACCTCACCTTTCCAGTGGCACTCTTGTATTTCCAAGTTGAGTCCAGGTTCGATCATTCCTTTGAAAATAATGCATATGCACCGCATCCCGCATATCATACCATGTTCATGTGCGGTTTGTTTACTTGTTGTGTGCTTCTTTCCGGTGTTTGCTTCTTCGGGTTGGTTCCGGTAACGACGCGTTTGTGAGGACCCGTTCGACTACGTCCGTTTGTCTTCTTCATGGGCTCGTTCTTCTTCCTTGCGGGATTTCAGGCAAGATGACCATACCCTCGAAATCACTTCTATCTTTGCTTGCTAGTTGCTCGCTCTTTTGCTATGCCTATGTTGTGATACCTACCACTTGCTTATCATGCCTCCCATATTGTTGAACCAAGCCTCTAACCCACCTTGTCCTAGCAAACCGTTGTTTGGCTATGTTACCGCTTTGCTCAGCCCCTCTTATAGCGTTGTTAGTTGCAGGTGAAGATTGAAGTTTGTTCCTTGTTGGAACATGGAGATGTTGTTCCTTGTTGGAACATGTTTACTTGTTGGGATATCACAATATATCTTATTTAATTAATGCATCTATATACTTGGTAAAGGGTGGAAGGCTCGACCTTATGCCTGGTGTTTTGTTCCACTCTTCCCGCCCTAGTTTCCATCATATCGATGTTATGTTCCCGGATTTTGCGTTCCTTACGCGGTTGGGTAATAATGGGAACCCCTTGACAGTTCGCCTTGAATAAAACTCTTCCAGCAATGCCCAACTTTGGTTTTACCATTCACCACCTAGCCTTTTCTTTTCCCTTGGGAGTCCCGCTCCTGAGGGTCATCATTATTTTACCCCCCGGGCCAGTGCTCCTCTGAGTGTTGGTCCAACCTGTCAGCTGCCGGTGGCCACCAGGGGCAACTCTGGGCTGGCCTACCCGTACCTTGGACAATCCGGTGTGCCCTGAGAACGAGATATGTGCAGCTCCTATCGGGATTTGTCAGCACATTCGGGCGGTGTTGCTAGACTTTTTTTATCTTTATCGAAGTTGTCTTGTAGAACCGGGATGTCGAGTCTGATCGGAATGTCTCGGGAGAAGGTTTATCCTTCGTTGATCGTGAGAGCTTGTGATGGGCTAAGTTGGGTCTCCCCTGCAGGGATTTGAACTTTCGAAAGCCGTGCCCGCGGTTATGGGCAGATGGGAATTTGTTAATGTCCGGTTGTAGAAAACCTGAAGTTGACCTTAATTAAAATGCATCAACCACGTGTGTAACCGTGATGGTCTCTTTCCGGCGGAGTCCGGGAAGTGATCACGGTGTTGGAGTTATGTTTGACGTAGGTTGTTCTGGGATCACTTCTTGATCATAGTTTCTCAATCGTGCTTTTCCTTCTCTTCTCGCTCTCACTTGCATATGTTAGCCACCATATATGCTAGTCGCTTGCTGCAGCTCCACCTCATACCTTTACCTTACCCATAAGCTTAAATAGTCTTGATCGCGAGGGTGTGAGATTGCTGAGTCCCCGTGACTCACAGATACTTTGAAAACCAGCTTGTAAGTGCCGTTGAATCTTGCAGATGACGCAACCAAGCTCAAGGAGGAGCTGGATGTAGATCTTGCCCCTTTGTGTTGTTTCGTTCTAGTTGATCAGTAGTGGAGCCCAGTTGGGGTCGAACGGGGACCTTGTCGCATTTGGGGTTCTTCTTTTATTTTGGTTCCGTAGTCGGACCTTGATTGTATTTGGATGTTGTAATGCCTTATTCATGTAATTGTGTGAAGTGGCGATTGTAAGCCAACTATGTATCTCTTTCCCTTATGTATTACATGGGTTGTGTGAAGATTACCTCACTTGCGACATTGCTTTCAATGCGGTTATGCCTCTAAGTCGTGCTTCAACACGTGGGAGATATAGCCGCATCGAGGGCGTTACATAACGCCACCACCAAATTCTTCCCTTAGAAGTATTTTTCACATGGCGTTACATTTGCAAAGTCTTCACTTTCTGTTTGTCTTCAATGTTAACATGGTCTCATGTTTATCATCAATTTGGTTTCTGTCCTCTACAACATTCACTTATAGCTATGTCTTCACGTTGAATCTTTTGAACTAAGTGAATGTGATCGGACCCTAACCCCTCCATGGTTCTATCTTAAGTCTATCTATCCAAATCATATGCATTCTTTTGACACAGTCAAAATGTCTTCTCTGCGTCCTTGTTAGTAGAAGACACAGAGACAAACATTAATCTGTTTTCAATGCTAAATCCTTCAACCTGAAACCCGGAGAAGTGGGAACAACCACCCACCAATCCAGGCGTGCGTGGGAACGCGGAACAACCTCCAATGTGTTGCATGATAGACACGTGTCCTTCAGATGTGAACCGCCAAGGGCACCTGTGTAATAACACTGTGCCGTCCCTGTCCCTATAAATACACGCCTCACCCCAGTCATTATCCTTTCTTCCACTCTTGCACAAATCCTAGCGCCATCGCTAGCCCTCGACGACGCCGACGACGAAGCACTTAGCTGCCGCGACCTCACCGACGCCGTCCTCACGCCGGCCGCGGACATCGTCTTCTCCGCCGTCGCGGTAGGTGTCCTCCGTCGCCAAGTTAGAGCACGGAAGATCGAACTACTTGGCCTCCTCTCCCACTCCGTCTAGCAGTTCCTTGTGTGGTAAATAAAACCTCCTTTTTACAGTCTCTTTGATCTGATAGATTCATCCTTTTCTACCACAAGCAGTTTCTGTTCACACAAGTCGGATCTATTTCATACTGCATCTCATAATATGCCTAGTATGTTCACTTATGCTTCACAAAGTAGTTAGATTCCTCACTTGTACTTATTCGTGGATTCGTACAAATCTGGAACCAACTCTCTATCTATGAGTGAATCTCTTCGCACTATGAGGTCAATGTCTTCTAAACTGATTTATGTTCAAAATCTTCTGAGAATGCATATATGACCTCTTCCCCTTCCCTCGCACCTTTAATGCTGTCACAGGTACATGTCCGTGGGAGAATCCCCTGGTTCTCATAGTATGCATTCATTTGTAGAATTCTTACAACATCATATAAATTCTCCTGAAGCCAGTTCTTGTCTGACCAGTAGACGGAAGACTTTGTCAGCTTTGAAGCCTGTCAGTCTAAACTTCATGGCACCAGAAAAATCTGCAAGGAAGGGTGGCAGACAGCACCATGGTAACACCTCAAGAGATCTGCCTCCTGACCTCTATGAGCTGTACAAAACAGATCCGGAGGAGGACTACAATCAGCGGAAAACTCGCATCCAATGGATTCGAAGATATTGGGCAGAACAATGGTTCAAGTACAGGTTCGTGACCCAGGAGTATGCTGAGAAGAATGCCATCAAGCGACCGTGGGGATACATCCTATACAGAAATCTTCAACCCAGGTCCAGAGCTGAAGCCATTGAACAAGGCTTCTATCCCTCATGGTCCATGGACCACAGCCTGCAGATGCAGACCCATCGTCATTGCTATGGTGTCATGACGACAATCTGTTCAAGCACAACCTTCAGTTTGCCAGGAACCCGGCCAAAGAAAACAAGAAGTCGCGGGGAATAGACTTCAATCCAGGTCCCTCTGCTCCTCATGCCGATGGCTCACGCGAAGCTGAACCCAATCTTGTTGGGCCCTTCTACAACCTGAAGGTCTCATCAGTCATATTATGGTTCAAGGAACCGCCGTGGATGATCCTGCAGACGATGCTGATTCTGATGAAGCGCCTGCACCACCGAAGCCAAAGAAGCTAAAGAAACCTAAAGCTTCGAAGCCTTCCTCAGCACTAGAGGTTTCACGGGCGAAGCCTCTGGCCACTGCACCTCCTGAACACAGTGTGCAGTCTGAAGATCTGTCACGCGTCTCCAAGCCCTCCAAAGTGAAGATGCCCATGCAACCCACTAGCCAAGCACCGACCCCTGCTGCTGTTCTGCACAATGAGAATGACGCCATTGATCTGTCCAGCGATGACGATCTTGGCGATGACGCTCTTGAGCAGTTGATCAAGAGCAAGAAAGAGGCAGAAATCTTCAATGACCTTCCTCTCTTTGATGTTGAAATCATCAACACGTTCATTGATGAGTGGTTTGACAACCCAAATGTTAGCTTTGATGATCTTTAGCTTCCCATTGGCCTCAACGTCGCCTTCCACGGAGCCATTGCTGCTGAGCTGGCTCTAGCTCAGAAGATTGTTGAGCTGAAGCATAAGATAGATTATGAAAAGGCTCAGTTCAAGAAGCATATGGCCAAGCTCAATGTTGAAGATATTCAGAACTTCCAGGTCATGATGCATGAGCTCAAGGAAGCATTCCAAACCAAACGCGAAGAAGCCAAAGGTTCTCGTGAGCGCATGAAGGATCTTGCTGCTAAATGTGTTCAGGGATACAATGAAGCTGAAAAGCGCAAGGCTTTGGGGCGACCAGGCATCGACCCCAGAATGGCGGCCAAGAAGAAGAAGAAGCCAGCTGTGGCAAAACCCGAAGCACCAAGGCAGGAAGTACATCCAATTGTTTTCCTAGCCAGTATGACAGGCTCGAAGCCTAAGGTCCCCACAGTGGCTTCAGAACTGAAGAAAACAAGGGCAGCTGAAGCTAAATCCAGAAAGCGCAAAACCAAGGCCACCACTGATGATGCTCCTCCAACTAAGAAACACAAAACCAAGAAGAGAGATCGGGCTGCTCCCACAGAGCCCCTTGTGGCCGAGCCAATCTTAGTGGCTCGTCCTGCGTCTAAAAATTAAGAACGCCAAGTGGTAGTTCATGAGCCTGCTTCCACAAAGGCTCATGAAGCTGAAGACAATCCAGCTGTTGACCCCATCGCAGCTGAAGACATTGGTCCTCACGACAATGTTGAAGATGATGAAGTCCTTCCTTAGATCGAGCACCAGTTAGTATCATCGCCTATGCTCACGCACAGCAAACTCATCAGCATTGGTCGTCCTCTGATGCCAACTGCTCAGGATGCATCATGGGCTGATCAACCACAACGACAAGACACCCCAAGCTCTCCCCAACCACAAGTCACCTCACCCGTGCAAGATGATGATGACTTTGAGGCCCAGCAAACTCCATCTCCGCAACCGTCGCCAACACGCAGGTTTCGCAAAGGACCGAGGCCCCAACTCACTCCCACTGTGCACGTGTCAGAGTCTGAAGCCAAAACCGCTGAAGACATTCCGGCTGCATCAACCAATGAAAGAGAAGAACCAAGAGTTAAAGCAGATAGCATTGCTACACACCCGTCCCACCAAGATGTTGTTCTCGAGGAGAACGTGTCCGACCCTCCAGCTCCTGAAGTGGAGGTTAACAATCTTGAGGCAGCCACCAACATCAACACTGAAGCCAATGACATTGTCTTGGCTGAAGCTAATGTGGTGCCTGAAGCTCATGCGGTACCAGAAGTGCAAGCGCCTGAAGCCACTGCTGAAGCACCTGAGATGCAAGCACCTGAAGCCAATGTAGCACCTGAAGCCCATGTCAACGACAATGCCAATGCTCCTGTTCCCCCCTCCAAGACCTCACACCATTGAGCTGGCATTTGATCGTGGTCAACCTATTATGGTCCGATGGCCCATTCTGACTCCTCCACCTGCGGCGGGTCCACAATTTGACTATCATGTCGAGCACAGACCTCCCGTCCAGAAGCCCAAGCCAAGACTTCCACGATTCCCAGGCACTGCAACTTCACCTGGGGTCTTCAATGTGAATGGCTTCGTGCACATAACACCTTCTTCAACAGCGCCAAGAACCCTTATACCAAACCTCACATTTCATCAGATCGGTTCTGGAGCTATCAGCAGCGCAGCTACTATTCCTGCATATTATACAATCAAGGGCGCATATTTCCACATATGCGTCTCGACACTGAACCCATAGCTGACCTGCCCTGCCTTGAAGAAGCGTTGGATTGTTTCAGAGACATTGGACTTCTGCAGTTTGTCACAGATAAGGAACACTAGAATGAAGAGCTTCTGCTACAGTTCTATGCAACTCTTCACATTCGAGGCTACAACAGGGATCCAAAGACTTGGGTCCTTGAGTGGATGACAGGCAATGTCCGTCATGAAGCCAAAGCTCTTGATATCATTGAGCTCACAGGCCTGCCCACTCCTGGTGAATACTATGAGCCAGGTTGTCAACAACACCAGAATGCTTTGGAGAGCATTTTTCAGAAGCCAGAAACCAACATGAGTCAAATGCTGAGCATGATGAAGCCTTTGCCTCACGACGCTGAATACCTGTCTGAATTCTTTGCTGAAGACCTAGAGTATCCGCCTCGCACCATTTACCATATCATCAAAAAGACTCTATGGCCTGTCAAAGGACATTCATCTGCAGTGAAGCTTGAAGGTGCAATGAAGACTTTGGTTTTCTATATCTTCAATGGCACCAGCTTCAATGCTCAAGACTTCTTCATCAGACAGTTGGCTGCATCTGGCTCTGACATTTTTGGTCTAAAGTTTTATGCTCCATGGGTAATGCGCCTTATCAACCTTCACTCTGCAATCAACTATCAGCCGTCTGTGTGCAATCATCTTGTCTTCTTGCCAGAGGTTGATCTATCTGTTGAAGATATTTACCCAGAGCCTGCTAAGGATCCCATTTATCTTCACAATGTTGATCACCAAAGCTTCACCCAGCCTATTGAAGGAGTTCAAGAAGTTTCTCGTGTTTATCCCCTCGCTGGCAACACACATGCCCCTCGTGCTCAAACTGACGCCACAGGAAGCACAATTGCGCAAAGGCCTCGGAGGCGTTCTCGTGTTCTCAATGACAGAGAGCTTCTTGTCGCGCTACACCAGAAATAGGACAAACATCACAACTGGCTTAAGCGTCAGATGCAAAGCCTCTTGGTGGATGTCAACCGCATTCGCAATTTTGCCACAAAGAATGCCTTTGTCACTCATGAAACCCGTCGGAGGTCGTGGAAGAGTTTGACATTGCTTAGTGCTAAAGCTGATCTACAAGACGATGGCTTCATCGAACGATTCAAGTTTGACTCAACTCCTCCTAGGAATGCTCACTTGCGTCGGACTCCCTCACTTGAACACTCTGACTATTCGTCCTCAGCTGTGACAGTGAATGCCAGAGTCATTGATGACCAAGATGATGCAACTTCACCTCCTCCAACTTCAGCGCATGTCGACACTGCACCAAGCTCTTCTGCACCACGGACCTCAACGACGACCCTGCTGCCTCGCCTGCACCTCATGGGAACGAGTAGGCGCTCTATGTCTTCAAACCTTTTTGGTCCTTACTGACAAAAGGGGGAGAAGCATATGAGTTGATAGTCTTCAAGCGGGTCCATATGGGTGGTTGCTTTACCTTTTTCTACTTTTGCCAAGTGCTTACAACTCTTGCTTGCTTTTTGATACATTTGGTTCTTTGAGTTGTAACACTTAAACTCAATGGTCGTCTGCTACTTATTTGCTATTCTGTGATGCGATGATAAATTCCGCATGTGCGATGATAAGTTCCTCACTTAGGTCATTTTGCAGACGTCCATTTTTCATTATGCATGTCATTATCTTCGTTACATCATATCATGCATGATGAATTGTCATCATAGGTTGAAGAGAATCTCCACAAGTACAACCTGCCATATGCATTTGCATTCCAAGAGAAAATTACTTATATGCACATCTTCAGGGGAGCCTTTGCAACTTATGAAGACAATACCCTATCCTTTACAATTTCACATATTTTATTACCGTTGAAAAATTCAACCAGTTTGTCATCAATCACCAAAAAGGGGGAGATTGTAAGTGCATCTAGTGCCACCCTAGTTGGTTTTGGAGTATTGATGACAAACCTGGTTGAGGGACTAATGTGTTTGTGAGAATTGCAGGATAACACAGGTAGAAGTCCCTCATTGATTCGGTTTTCCTACCAGAGATGACCCCTAAAAATGTATAAAGACATTGAAGTCAAAGGTGGGATGTGAAGACATTCACATGGAAGACTATGACAAGAGAAGACATTGTGTGAACACTATGGAGCATGAAGACTTAGTTGTTTCGTCGTTCTTTTTTCTTCTTTGTTGAGTCATAGGAACCACCGTACTGTTAAGTGGGGTCCAAGAGAACCAGTCAGAATGACTGAAGTGATGCTTAACCAAAATCCTATGTCTTCGAGCGAAGACTATGAGAACAAATCTTATCCAGAGTTGGATAAGTCAGCTTTGCTTGTAGCCCAAGTAAAGTTGCCGTGTGTGTTTGAAATCTGACCGTTGGAACACGTGTCAGTTCCTTAGTGACCCAGGGTCATTTCGGACAAATCAGGTCGGGTTGCCTAGTGGCTATAAATAGCCCACCCCTACAACCATAAACGGTTGGTTGCTTAGAGTTAGTGTACGACTTTTGTCGTTTGAGAGCAACCCACCTCGAAGCCTTTGAGAGAGAATTGCTTGCGAGGATAAAGCCCTAAACACCCAGAGCCAAAGAGTGTTAGGCATCACTTAAGTCTTCCTGTCTGTGTGATCTGAAGACTTATTACACTTGAGGACTGTGAATCCTCCAGCCGGTTAGGCGTCGCATTCTGAGCATCCAAGAGTCATTGTGGATTGCCGGTGAATGAAGTCTGTGAAGGTTTGGAAGTCTGCCTTGAAGACTTACAAGAGTGATTGGGCGAGGACTGGGTGTCCTTAGCTCAAGGGGAATAAGGTGAAGACACGGTCTTCTGAGTTGAATCTCAGCCTCCCTAACCAGACGTACAATTGTCACAGCAACTGGAACTAGTCCAACAAATCATTGCCTTCAACGAGTCACTGGTTCTATCCTTCCCATCTCTTTATTTACAGTTGGTCCTTATGAAGTCATTATCTGTTTGCATTATCTTTTGTCTCCACTGAGTGACTGCTTCTTCTGATTGGCTCATACTATCTTCCTACCTGATCTATACTGCCTAGCTGCCATTAGTCATTGTGCTTTCACTTCATTGAATACTTGACTATGGTTTGCTTAGTGTAGTCTACCTTCCGCTGCATGGTAATAGGTTTATTTCTATTGTTTGTCTTCGAAACTCCCATGTTTTGAAGACTTTCTTAAAAATCGCCTATTCACCCCCCTCTAGTCGATCACTAGCACTTTCAGAACCCGATCGAGCGATTCCTTCGCTACTGCTGCTGACTAAAGCCGATCGATGCTGCCTCTGGGATGAACAGTGAGCGTTGCGGGGGGTTTGGATGAACAGTGAGCGGTGGCATTGCCTCTAGATGAACAGGACCCCGTGGTGTGGTGGAGGGCTGGATGAACAGTATATGGTGGAGGGGTGCCTGTGGAGGGGTGGTTGAACAAGAGCCCGTGGTGTGGAGGGCTGGATGAATAGTATACGGTGGAGGGGTGCCCGTGGAGGGGTGGTTGAATAGTAGCCGGTGGAGTAGCGCGCGGTGGAGGCTGATTGAACAGGAGCCCATGGAGGCTGCAGGAGGTCGACGGTGGAGATCAACAGTATCCCGTGGAGTCCCATTTTGCGGTACGCCACACCCTTCGTGATGAACAGGACCCCCGTCTCGACCGTATCGCTCCAACACAAGTCTGTTTCGTCCGTTTTGCGGTACGCCACACCCCTCCCGATCAACAGGACCCCCGTTTCGACTGCAGGAGGTCCGTTTCCTCCATTTTGTGGTACGCCAGACCCCTCCCGATCAACAGGACCCTGTTCCGAACGTAGGAGGTCCTTTTCCTCTGTTGTGCGGTACGCCAGGCCTCGTTTCCATCGCCTGTTCCGTCCAAGACCTCCCGATGAACACGACCACGCATTCCGTTCTGACCCAGCCGGTTGGCTCCCACGCGTTCCGTTGCCTCCTGATGAACACGGCGCATTCCGTTGCCTCCCCATGAACACGACGCATTCCGTTGCCTTCCCATGAACACGACGACGACGCTGTTTCTCCGTTCCGACCCAGCCACGTACACGAGCCCTGGCCGTACGTATGCGTGAGTAGGCATTTGAGACCCCGCCCGTATGTACACATACGTGGCCGTATTTTCTTTATTGCACCCTGGTTGCTGTACATACGTGTACATGCTACGTGCGCGCCTCTACCACAACACGTGCGCGCCTCTACATCCACCAGTATATATGTACGTACACGTTCACGACCAGAATGACAACGCTACGTACGCTTCGACCAGGTGGGTCCCGACTGTCAGGCACTTCCTTGCCTACGAAGATGTAGCTGGTGGGTCCCAGCAGTCAGGGGGGCTAATCATTTTTTTGCCCGGACGCACTTCCTTGCGTGCGAAGATGTAGCTGGTGGGTCCCAGCAGTTAGGCTGAAACATTTTTTACGCGAAATACAGTGGCCCGTCCGGTGGGTCCCAGTTGTCAGGTGGAGGAATCATTATTTTCTGCGTAATAAGGAGGCACTTCCTTGCTGCAGCCATGGACCCAGCTGTCAGCCTCTCCACGTACAGTCCACGTCCGATGGAAATCATTCCTTGACCACGTTGACCACGCCGTGGCAAGAGCACCAGGGCAGTGGACGATGGCGAGGCCTAGGAAGGGGACGACGGGGAACCGGGGAAGACGCAGCAGTGGAAGCCCGCGCGGAGAGGAGTACGAGGGTTCACTGGTTCGGCTGCGGTGTGAGGCTGCCGTCGCCGCAGGGCCTGGCCAGCGGTGGGAATAGTAGGAGGGCGGTGAGGCCTCCAGGGCAGCACAACCGGCCACGGGAGGCAGGAGCATGCGGCACGACTGGTGCTGCTTTGGGCGGATGGAGCAAGAAGACCAGAGGTTGAAGAAGCACTACGACCGTTGGATGGACATCATACGGTCATTGGAGCTAGAATCGTTTATATTGACTAAGTTGACAAAGCCCTCCGTCCCCGTCAACTTAGTAGGCCCACAAGTCAGCCTCCCACCAAGGTGGGTCCCAGCTAGCAGGGGGTATTAATTTTTTTGTTCGTAAGAAGGAGGCACTTCCGGTGGGTCCAAGCTGACAGCAGGGGGAACGTTTTTTTCACGAAATACGTTGGCCCTCGGGTGGGTTCCAGCAGTCAGGGGCAAACATTTTTTTCGCGAAATACTGGTGGTGTCCGGTGGGTCCCTGCTGTTAGGTGGAGGAATAATTATTTTCCATGTAATAAGGAGGCATTTCCTTACGGCTGCCATGGACCCAGCTGTCAGCCTCTCCACATACAGTATTCTTCCGATGGAATTCGGTCGTTGACCACATTGACCACGCCACGCCAAGAGCACCACGGCGGTGGACGACGGCGAGGCCTAGGAAGGGGACGACGCGGAGCCGGGGAAGACGCGGCAGAAGAGGAGTACAAGGGTTCACTGGTTCGGCTACGCTGCCGTCACCGCAGAATAACAGGGGGTGTGGGTGAGTAGAGTGGAGGGATGGCCTGGCCAACGGTGGGAGTAGTATGGGGGCGGTGAGGCCTCCACGGCAGCACAGCCGGCCACAGGAGGCAGGAGCAGGCGGCACGACCGGCGCTGCTTTGGGCGGCTGGAGCAAGAAGACCAGAGGTTGAAGAAGCACTACGGCTGTTGGATGGACATCGTACGGTCAGTCGAGCTAGAATCGTGCATATTGACTAAGTTGACAAAGCCCTTCATCCCCGTCAACTTAGTAGGCCCACTATACTGGGTTCCAGCTAGCAGGGGGAGTATTCATTTTTTTGTGCGTAATAAGGAGGCACTTCCTTGCGTGTGAAGATATAGCTGGTGGGTCTGAGCTGTCAGCGGCGGTAACGTTTTTTTCACGAAATACAGAGGCCCTTTCGGTGGGTCCCAGATGTCAGGTGGATCAATCATTATTTTGCGCGTAATAAGGAGGCATTTCCTTGCGTGCGGCCGTGGACCCAGCTGTCAGCCTCTCCACGTACAGTCCACTTCAGATGCATGTCGGTCGTTGGCCACGTTGACCACGCCACGGCGAGAGCACCATGGCGGTGGACGACAGCGAGGCCTAGGAAGGGAACGACAAGGAGGCAGGGAAGACTCGACAATTGTTTTTGTTTCCCACGCGGAGGGGAGTACGATTGTACGGGGGTTTACTGGTTCGTCTGCCGTCGCGGGAGAATAACAACAGGTGTGGGTGAGTAGAGGGATGGCTAGGCCAGCGATGGGAGTACGATGGGGCGGTGAGGCCTGCGCGGCAGCACAGCCGGCCGCGGGGAAGATGGAGCAGGCAGTCCCGCCGGCGCTTTTTTGAGCGGCTGGAGCAGGAAGAGCAGAGATTGAAGAAGCACGACGGCCGTTGGATGGACATCCAACAGTATACATGCCATTTATGGAAAGCCTCAAATCTGTGGAAAACAGCATACAACCCATCTGCCATTATTTCAAATAATTTATAGCCCATTTGCTAATTCTTACGGGTTTTTTGGAGCCCATATTCTTTTTATTAGCATTACAACCCATATTGTGGCCACGGTTAAAAAATTATACGAAATTTTGCATATGTTGGTGCGGTCTGAACTATTTTTAATCCCGAAATTTTGAGTCACATCCAGACTGATTTTAAAAATAAATGTATAGCAACCCGAAATCTAATAAATTGTCCACGCATAAAAAACAATGTAATTTAAAATCTCGAAATGAAAAAAGATATTTGAAACTAATTGCCGGTTTGATGTGTTTAAAAAATGTACAACCCATTTCTCATTACTGATAGGACATTTTCTCGGCCAGCCGAATGCAGCTCTCCCCGTCTTAAAAAATCACAAAAAACTGGGCTAGCCATTTTCAGAAAAAAAACTACTAGGCTGGTCTATGGTAAACATAAAAGAAAAGGCTGTCTAGACAGGCCAGAGTGTCCCGCACAGCCCAGTTGACACCCTGCTTCCGTCTCAAAACCAAATTAGATAAATGCCACTCCAATTATGGTGATTCATAAAAATGTGTAAGTGCATCTAGTGCCACCCCTAGTTGGTTTTGGAGTATTGACGACAAACCTGGTTGAGGGACTAATGTGTTTGTGAGAATTGCAGGATAACACAGGTAGAAGTCCCTCATTGATTCAGTTTTCCTACCAGAGATGACCCCTAAAAATGTATGAAGACATTGAAGTCAAAAGTGGTATGTGAAGACATTCACATTGAAGACTATGACAAGAGAAGACATCGCGTGAAGACTATGGAGCGCGAAGACTTAGTTGTTTCGTCGTTCTTTTTCTTCTTTGTTGAGTCATAGGAACCACCGTACTGTTAAGTGGGGTCCAAGAGAACCAGTCAGAATGACTGAAGTGATGCTTAACCAAAATCCTATGTCTTCGAGTGAAGACTATGAGAGCAAATCTTATTCAGAGTTGGATAAGTCAACTTTGCTTGTAGCCCAAGTGAAGTTGCCGTGTGTGTTTGAAATCTGACCGTTGGAACACGTGTCAGTTCCTTAGTGACCCAGGGTCATTTCGGACAAATCAGGTTGGGTTGCCTAGTGGCTATAAATAGCCCACCCCCTACAATCATAAATGGTTGGCTGCTCAGAGTTAGTGTGCGGCTTTTGTCGTTTGAGAGCAACCCACCTCGAAGCCTTTGAGAGAGATTTCCTTGCGCGGATAAATCCCTAAACACCCAGAGCCAAAGAGTGTTAGGCATCACTTAAGTCTTCCTGTCTATGTGATCTAAAGACTTATTACACTTGAGGACTGTGAATCCTCCAGCCGGTTAGGCGTCGCGTTTTGAGCATCCAAGAGTCATTATGGATTACCGATGAATGAAGTCTGCGAAGGTTTGGAAGTCTACCTTGAAGACTTACCAGAGTAATTGGGCGAGGACTGGGTGTCCTTAGCTCAAGGGGAATAAGGTGAAGACACGGTCTTCTGAGTTGAATCTCAGCCTCCCTAACCAGATGTATAGTTGTCAAAGCAACTAGAACTGGTCCAACAAATCCTTGTCTTCAACGAGTCACTGGTTCTATCCTTCCCATCTCTTTATTTACAGTTGGTCCTTGTGAAGTCATTGCCTATTTGCATTATCCTTTGTCCTCACTGAGTGACTGCTCGTTCTGGTTGGCTTCATACTATCTTCCTACCTGATCTATACTGTCTAGCTGCTATTAGTCATTATGCTTTCACTTCATTGAATACTTGACTATGGCTTGCTTAGTGTAGTCTACCTCCCGGTGCATGGTAATAGGTTTATTTCTATCGTTTGTCTTCGAAACTTCCATGTTTTGAATACTTCCATAAAAATTGCCTATTCACCCCCCTCTAGTCGATCACTAGCACTTTCAATTGGTATCAGAGCAAGGTACTCCCTTGTTCTGTGTGATTCGGTTTAACCACCTGGAGTTTTAGCTATGTCGATTGCAGGGATAATCAAAGTCTCTACTGCGTGCCCAGTCTTTGATAGAACTGAATATCCCTACTGGAAGTATAAGATGCGCATGCATCTTGAAGCCATTGATGTCAACCTATGGTATGTTGTCAAAAATGGCGTTCCCAAGGCGGGTGAAGGTGTCACCGCTGCTGATGTCAAGAAGTTCGTTCAACTGGACTCCACTACCAAGAACATCATCTGTGGTCATCTGAACAAAGGACAATATATCCGTGTGAGTGCTTTGGAAACATCTAAGCTAGTCTGGGACTGGCTCTCCAAGGTCAACGAAGGCGTCTCAACCCAGAGAGATCAAATAATCAGTGTCCTTCGCAACCTCTTCAACTGCTTCAAGAGAAACGACAATGAGAATATTCATCTCACGTTTGATCGACTCACTGACATCACAAATGAGCTTCAAGCCCTCGGCGCTACTGAGATCACCAAGCATGAAGTCGTCAAGACACTCCTGAGATCACTTGACAGCTCGTTTGACACCCTAGCCCTGATGATTCAAGAACGTCCTGACTTCAAGATACTCGATCCGTCTGACATACTTGAAAGGCTCAACACACATGAGTTTCAGCTTTCTGAGAAAAGAGACATCTACGGTCCCAACTATGGGCGAACTCGTGCCTTGGAGGCAAAAGCTGTCTCCTCATCTGAAGAAGAATCTGACTGCAGTTCTGATCATCCTGAAGACATTGGAAAGGATCTTGCTATGCTTGTGAAGAAGTTCCAAAAAGTCACCAAGAAGAAATACTCAAAGTCTTCTTCCAAGTCTTCCTCAAAGTCTTCATCACACAAGGAGAGCTCATCTGGCAAGGCTCGTGCATTCGGTGGCAAGGAAATGGATTCAGAGGAGGAGTCCACTTCTGAGGAGGCGGAGGTGGAGTCTGAGGAGGAGTCCAATTCTGGCGTTGCAAGTCTGGCTACAACATACGTTGCCAAGTCCATCTTCAACACTGAAGACAATGGCTTCATCACCGACGATGGTACAAATGACAAGGACTACTCCGCTCCCACCTACTGCTTCATGGCACGTGGTGCCAAGGTGAACACACGCACTACTCACTATCAAACATCCAGTGAAGATGACCCTGATTGTGGTTCCAAACCCAGCTACAAAACACTTGCTAAAATTGCAACTGAACAACAGAAAGCTATGGAACATATTCAAAAACCGTTAGACAAAAGAGATGACCTGTTAGACGCTGAAATGACTCGATCTCAGTCCTTAGTTGAAGACAAAAAAATCTTCATGTTAAGTATGTGGAACTTGAAAGTCGTAATGAAATGCTCTCAACAACTCATGAAAAGCTTTCCTATTATTATCTTCAAAGGAAGCAAGATCTTGAGAAATTGAGAGCGGCTCATGAAGATCTTCAAAAGGAAAACGAGTCACTTCGCGCCAAACAGATCAGTTCCGCTCAAGAAGGATTTAAACCACCATGTCTTAAAATGCATTGAGCGTGACAACGCTACTTCTATTGCTGGATGTTCTACTGCCGCTACTATTGCAATATCTTCAACTGTTGATGTGGTAACTAACCCCTCTGCTGAGGATACCACTACTATTGCTAATGAAAATGCTAGGTTGAAGACATTGCTTCAAACTGGGATGTACAAAAGTCTCAAAGGGCATCAGATACTATCACTACAGGAATCAGCTATTTTGCCGTCTGCCACGGCGGACGGCAAAGGCATGAACGGCGGACGGCAAAGGCCTTTGCCGTCAGTCATGGATGGCAAAAGGCTCCGGCAAAGTAGGCTACGGTAAACAGCTACTTTGCCGTCTGCTTCCTGGCGGCTGACGGCAAAGGCCCTTTGACGTCCGAGGCGGACGGCAAAAAAAGAGGACGGAAATAATTGCGCTATCAGTCCATTAAGTGGCTAACGGCAGGCCTTTGCCGTCCGCCGCTGACGGCAAAATTTCTAGTGTCTTTGCCGTCCGCCGTATGATGTCATCTACACGTCACTACATGGCAGGTTCTTTGCCGTCTGCCACTGATGGCAAAGTGCAGGTTCTTTGCCGTCTGCCACTGATGGCAAAGTCTTTGCCGTCTGCCACTGTAGGCAAACTGACCAAATGGGTCAGCTCCCAGGAAGCACAGCTGGATGCCACATGTCTTCTTTGCCGTCCGCGGCAGACGGCAAAGCGCCCGTTGCCGTCGGTGGCAGACAGCAAAGAGCCTGCATATTGGCTCTTTTATCTGTTTTTTATTAAATCCAACAATTTTCATCACAAATATATATGACATATATAGATATATTTCAAAAGGCCATTACAGAGCAAACATATAAGATATCCAACACATAACTTCATCATCCAACCATATATATTACATGCATAGTTCCATCATACATAACAAGTTCAACATAGAGGCATCCAACCATATATATTACAATAGTTTCATCCAACGATACATGCATAGTTCAACGATACAAAGGAAATAGAGAAAGGGATAAGGAGCACTCCATCTATGCAAGCTTTCGTCAAGTGAATGAAATCTGCAAAATGAAAAATAAGAAAGTTAGAACAAGAAGAGTAGAACAAGAAGAGTAGAACAAGAAGAAGACTAGAAGAAGAAGAGTAGAACAAGAAGAAGACTAGAACAAGAAGAGTATGTCATTTATGAGCTAACTTACGTGAAATGGATCATATATGAGCTAACTAAGTTGAAATGGGTCGTTTATGAGCTAGCTAAGGTGAAATGGATCATTTATGAGCTAACTTAGTTGAAATGGGTCGTTTATGAGCTAACTAAGGTCAAATGGATCGTTTTTGAGGTAACTAAGGTGAAATGGATCGTTTTTAGCTAACTTAGGTGAAATGGATCATTTATGAGCTAACTTAGTTGAAATGGATCGTTTTTGAGCCAACTTAGGTGAAATGGATCATTTATGAGCTAATTTAGTTGAAATGGATCTTTTTGAGCTAACTTAGGTGAAATGGATCATTTCAAAGCTAATTTAGGTGAAATGGATCGTTTTTAGCTAACTTGGTGAAATGGATCATTTATGAGCTAAATTAGTTGAAATGGATTGTTTATGAGATAACCTAGGTAAGATGGGTCATTTTGGAGTTAACCTAGGTGAAATGGGTCATTTTCAAGCTAACGTAGGTAAAATGGATCATTTAGGAGCTAATCTAGGTAAAATGGGTCATTTTTGAGCTAACTTGGATGAACTGGATCATTTATAAGCTAACCTAGGTAAAATGGGTCATTTTAGAGCTAACTTAGGTAAAATGGATCGTCTATGAGCTAACTAAGCTAATTATGCAATTTTTGACATAAGTAAGCTAAGTACAGATCGTTTTAGAGCTAACTTAGGTAAAATGGATGGTTTTGGAGGTCAGTAAGCTTATTAAGTCATTTTGGAGGAGAAGAAGCTAAGTCCAGGTCATTATGGTAAGCATTGGAGGAAATAAAGCTAAGTCTAGGTCTTTATGCATGTGTTAAGCAAAACACTAGATAAACTTACCAAGATCCAGGAGGTGTAGCGGGGTGGCTCGTGTCGGTAGCGGGAGAAGGATCATGCGATTCTTGTCTGGAGTTACGCTGCACCAAAGATCATTTCCAATGTCTTGTTAGCATGATGACACTCAAATGTTAAGACTAGCAAGTAATGTCCATTCAAATAAAACTCACCGTGGTCCCAGGAGCAATCACTGGCATCGGCGGAGCGGTCTGACCTGTCTTCTCGCACACGGACTGCACATTTGGTTTTGACGACTCAGTCATACTAGTTAGTAATGAGACAAACACTACATGAATGTTTTGGCTAATCTGCAGAAGAAACTTACCACAAGGATCTCGTACATGGCCCTTGCCTGCATGTCATTCCGTGCCCTCTCCTCCTCCATCATCTTTGTCGTCCTCTCCTCCAACTCCCGCTGCCTCTCCGCCGCCTCCGCTAGAAGTTTCTCTGTTCTATCTCTCTCACTCTGTATAGCAGCCTGCAACACCACTCACATGACCATTTGTAATCATTGATGGAAGCGCACACAATGTAATGGAGAAAGATAACTGAGTACGTATCACTAACCTTGATGGCGAGTTGCACTGGCCGTTCACGAGTCCTTATCTCAGGAGCGGAGCTCGACTGGTGCGCCTTGATCTCCGGGAGAGTGCTAGGACAACAGATAAGTCCACCTCCAATGGCTATGGAGCCATGGGACCTCCCGCCACCAGATAGCATCACCAGCTCTGGATCAATGGGACCCTTGCTCGGGTTAAAGTCCTCCCCTTTCCTCGCCTTCCCCTCATCTCTATATCTCACGAGCTTGTTGTGGGAGGAGATGTTGGTGAAGTTGTTTGCATCATCGAGTGCTTGGTTGATTTGGACATCAGGAACATCTAAATGAGTGCTTTGGTTGATTTCAACTAGCCCTATATGTTCATGAGTCCTTCTAGTCTCCTTCGGCTGAAACCAATAACATTTGAAGACTACGACATTCGGTGGGTTTTCACCATAGAACAGAAGTTCATAAATTGCTTCAACTCTCCCATAATACTCGGTACCTCCTTCGCTGATAGCAGATACACAACAATTTGTAGACTTTCGGTCGGCCATAGATAGCTCTTTGCCATAGGTACGAAAGCGATACCCGTTGATGTCGTACTTGTCAAATGAACGGACCTTATAGTCAAAACCATTAGTGACTTGTCTCAATTCGGCGTCCATAGACTCTGAATTAGCCTACAAGTTTAATATGAAAGGATTGTTGCATTATGCACAAATTAGCGAATGAAATGAAATTGTCTAATAGAAATTACCGTTTGTTTGAACCAAGAGATGAAACCGGGATAGCCACCTCCTTGCTTTGCGAGACGCTCATACTCTTCGACGGAATCCTTTTGGATCTTCGCTCCATACGAGAATATGGCGACGTATCGACTGTATGACATATCCAGGAATAAGCGTAGTTCAAAGGAAATAGAAGTTGCGAAACAATGTACCAAGAACTTACTCGATGTACGGCCGCACTTCTATCAGGTTGTTGAAGATATACAACGAAATGGTCCGCCATTCTTCGTTATCCAAAGATACTGGATGTGAAACACTAGCTGGTGCGAGATTCCCTTTGAATAGGCTGAGGTTGGATCCACCCTTTTTAGGCTCTTCATCATTGTACCGAGGCTTCGGATTATGCAAATGACGATTTTTGGCTTCGTAGTGCGCTGTTACGAAGTTTGCCGCCTCCTCTATGATGAATGCCTCAGCCATCGATGCTTCAATTCTATGTTTATTTTTACATTTTTCTCAAAGCGTCTTCTGCATCCTCTCAGTTGGGTAGCACCAACGATTTTGCACGGGCCCCGCCAATCTTGTCTCGGTCGGGAGATGCAAAATCAAATGCTGCATTGGATTAAAGAAGCCCGGTGGAAAGATCTTCTCTAACTTGCAGATCAACTCCGGCGCCAACTCTTCCATTTCATCTAGCATGCCAGGCGATAGTTCTTTCGCACAAAGAACACGGAAGAAATAGCTGAGTTCTGCCAGTACTAGCCATTCATCCTCAGGGATGAAGCCACGCAACATCACCGGCATTACCCGCTCAATCCATATGTGCCAATCATGACTCTTGAGACCAAATATCTTCGGTTTATCAAGATTCGCTCCCCTCTTTAGATTCGCTGCATACCCATAGGGGAACATCAACTGCTGTTGCACCCACAAGAGAATTTCCCTCATAGCTGGCCTTCCAAGATTGAACCATGCCTTTGGCTTCGTCCAGTTCTGCTTTCCTTTCGGTTCTTTCATGTTTTGTAACGGCCTATCACATAGCGCCTCCAGATCGACTCTAGCCTTAGTATTATCCTTTGACTTCCCATCTATGCCGAACAATGTACCAAAAAGTGCCTCGGCGATATTCTTCTCAGTGTGCATCACGTTGATGTTATGTGGGCAAAGGAGGTCTTTGAAGTAAGGCAGATCCCATAAGCATGTTTTGTGAGTCCACGCGTGCTTAGTATTATACCCCTTGAAGTACCCTGGACGTTGTGGATCTGGCTCGAGAGCGTTTAACTGATCCAGGGTCTGTTGGCCTGTCAATGCAGGTGGTGCAGAGTTTTTGATAACTCTACCCCTGATGAAGTTCTTCTTGTCTTTCCTGAACTTATGGCGAGGATCCAGGAACTGTCTATGCATGTCAAAGCAAGAAAACTTGCGACCGGCCTGAAGCCAACGAAACTCAAGAGCTCCCTTGCATGTGGGGCACGGGAACCTTCCATGCACACACCAGCCAACGAATAGCGCATACGCCGGCAAGTCATGCGTCGAGTACATGTACCAGACACGCATTATGAAGTTCCGTTTGCTAAAGGCGTCGTATGTCTTGAACCCATTATCCCAGGCTTCTTGCAATTCGTCCTTAAGCGGCTGCATGTACACATTCATATTTTTGCCCGGATAGTTAGGTCCTGGAATTATCAACGTCAGGAAAATGTTCTTTCTTTGCATAATCTGTCCGGGGGGGAGATTGAGTGGAAGGACAAATACGGGCCAACAACTGTATTGGGCTGCCGTCATACCAAACACACTGAACCCATCCGTGCTGATGCCGACTCGAGGATGCCTCGGATCTGCCGCTTTGTCAACATGTAATTCATCAAACGTTTTCCATGCAACACCATCTGATGTGTGTACCATCATCAGATTCCCATCTGCATCTAGTTCGGTTCTTTTTCCTGTTTTGTGCCATGTCATCTGTCTGGCCGTCTCTTCGACCATGAAAAGACGTTGAAGTCTTGGTACGATTGGCATATACCGAAGAACACTAACGGGGATTTTGGTCTGTGTCTTCTCACCCATACCATTGTCTACCACAATATACCTGGAAGACTTGCAAATGGGACAATAGTTCAAGTCCGCATAGTCAAGCCTAAATAAGGCACATCCTTTCTCACAGGCATGTATCTTCTCATAGGGCATCTTGAGTGCACGGAGGATTTTGTCCGACTGGTACAGGTTTGCAGGCATTACATGGCCTTTGGGTAGAAAGCGTCCAAATACTGTCATAATTGTGTCATAGCATTCTCTGCCCAAGTTGAACTGAGCCTTCAGAGCCATTACTTGTGAGATGGCATCCAACTGACAAAGCTCAGTGTGCTCGTGGAGCGGACGTTTCGAAGACTCCAACATTTCATTGAAGGCCTTTGCAGATTCCTCCATCTCCTCATCCGAATCCCGAGCATCATCATAGCCTTGCACCATGTTTTCCATCCCGGTACCATGCTCGTCGGTGCAACGACGATCCACCTCAGCTCGGTCACGTTGGGCAGACTCACCATGAAATGTCCACACCGTATAATCGGGCGTAAAACCACTCTTCTGCAGGTGTTTGCCCATTTCAGCCTCTATCTTCTTTTCCCAATTGCCGCACCGGAAACAGGGGCACTAGGTTTTCTTTTGGCCATTTGCAAATGCGGCTTGCACAAACCCCTTAGTTTTTGTGAACCATTCAACGCTCCATTTGTTTTGACCAGTGTGACCGGTATACATCCACGCACGGTCACTCATCTTGACTTTCAGAGCTACTGGACACACAACAATTATATATGTAATTCACCATGTATATATTCATCAGTTGATCTACTTTGTCAATTTTATTACGTCCATGCAACCTACACTCTAATAGGTAATGATAGGTCCTAATCCCACCCGTGTATGTGTAGATTGGGTTCATTTTCTCATGCTATGCTCCGGATCCGACGCAAAATTTTGGCAGCACCTCTCCGGATCCCACACTATAAAGGCTGTCCATGGATAGCGTTGGACAATTCGGAAGAATCAAGGTTATAAATATGCAAATGCATGCATATTTATAACTATGACGCTTTCGAACAGGAGACACATATTGGTTACGCATACTGATGATTCAAGACACATATATAGCTAGCTATAAAGTTTCATCGGAATAGATCAAATAATTAATGGGGGAGGAGGACTTGTCATTTGTGCTCACCCACAAATGAAGGGGCAGAGCTCGTCAAACGCACGACGAGGTCGTCGAACACCAAACCTCGCAGCGATGAAACAACTGCACATTTAAAACTACACGATCAACACAATTATATATGATGTTTTTCATAACAAAATTGAAAAATATATGACCTAACTAATAATTCACAAATATATGACCCTGTCGTCCTCTGGAAGGCCAAAGAACACCTTTTCGGGAGGTGTCGGGGGTCGGGGTGTCCTGTTGGTGTCGGGGTGCCGTGTCGGGGTCGGGGTGCTGTTTCGGGGTCGGGGTGCTGTTTCGGGGTCGGGGGGTCGGGGTGTCGTGTCGATGTCGGGGTAGTGCCGTGTCGGTGTCGGGGTGTTGTTTCGGGGTCGGGGTGTGGTGTCGGGGTCAGGGTGTCGGGTCAGGCTCGGGGTCGGGGTGTCGGGTCAGGCTCGGGGGGTCGGGGTGTCGGGGTCGGGGTCGGGATGTCGGGTCAGGCTCGGGGGGTCGGGGTGTCGGGGTCGGTGTCGGGGTCGGGGTGTCGGGGTCGGGGTCGGGGTCGGGGTCGGGGTGTCGGGGTCGGGGTCGGGGTCGGGGTGTCGGGGTCGGGGTGTCGTGTCGGGGTGCCGGGCCGGGGTCTGGGTACCGTGTCGGGTCGGGTTTTTTTTCCTTTTCTTCTTCTTCCTCTTCTTCCTTTTCTTCCTTTTTTCCTTCTTCTTCTTCTTCTTCTTCTTCTTCTTCTTCTTCCTTTCCTTTTTCCTCTTCTTCTGCTCCTCCTATCCTCTTTTTTCTTCTTCTTCTTCCTCTTCTTCTTTTTTCTTCTCCTCCTCCTCTTCTTCTTCTTCTCCTCTCCTCTTTTTCTCTTCTTCTTCTTTCCTAAAACTAAACTAAACCTAAACCTAAAACTAAAAAAACAGAAAAAGGAAAAAACTAAATCTAAACCTAAAACTAAACTAAAACTAAACCTATAAACCTAAAACTAATCCTAAAACTAAATCTAAACTAAACATAAACCTAAAACTAAAAAAACAGAAAAAGGAAAAAAAGGAAGCAGAGACTCACCTGGGTGGAGGAGGGGGCGGTGCGGCCTGGGGCGGCGGAGGAGGGGGGCGGGGCGGCCTGGGGTGGCGGAGGAGGGGGGCGGGGCGGCCTGGGGCGGCGGAGGAGGGGGCGGGGCGGCCTGGGGCAGCGGCGCCGGGCCCGGCCGGGGCGGCGGGGCGCGGAGGTGCCGGGGCGTGGCGGCGCCCAGACGGCAGGGCGGCGGGGGCGGCGGGGGCGACGGGGCGGGGGGCACCGGGGCGACGGCGGGTGGTGGGGCGACGGGGCGGGGGGCGCTGGGGCGGCGGCGGGGTGGTGCGACGGGACGGGGCGGTGAGAGAGAGGGGGGGGGGTGTGGGGCGCAGGCGTTAATGTTAGGTGGGACCCTCCCTCTTTGCCGTCCGCCACCCTTTGCCGTCCGCCACCCTTTGCCGTCCGCCTTCTTGCTCTTTGCCGTCCGCTAGCGGACGACAAAGAGGGGGGCCGTTAGGTTTTTTTTTGCAGCTCGTCAGTGGGCCCCCTCCCTCTTTGCCGTCCGCTAGCCGACGGCAAAGAATCTTTGCCGTCCGCTAGCAGACGGCAAAGAACTGGCTGATGGCAAATTTGGTCTTTGCCATCAGCCAGTTCTTTGCCGTCTACTTTTTGGAAGCTGATGGCAAAGAGCTTCTTTGCCGTCTGCTAGCGGACGACAAAGAACTGGCAGATGACAAAGTAGCTGATTCCAGTAGTGTATGTGATGTCCTCAAAAGGCAGATCCTGAACCGAAACCCTAGGAAAGAGGGTCTTGGGTTCGAAAGGAAAATGAATGCTGATGGCTCTTATTGGAAACCTGAGCACTACCCCAAAACCATATGGGTTGCTGCAAAGGAACCTTCAGTGGATCCATCCACCCTATCTGGCTTCACTTCTGCTAATCCCATTGTTATTGATGAATCCTTTGATGCAAACTATAAACTGTTTAAGAATCAGAATGGTGAAGTGTTTGCCAAGTATATTGGTACTAACTGCAGGAATGGGCCACCTATGAAGAAAGTTTGGGTGCCGAAAAGGTTGTTGGAGAATCTTCCTGTGAATGTCGTCATGACACCACAAGTGAAGAAGACAAACCCCAGACCACAGGCTTCATATGGTCCAAAGGCTTCATACAGACAAAGGACTCACCTGAGTCGCACTAATGCAAATGTTTTGCAGGGAAACCATACTCAGGCCTATGAATATGAGCGAGTTTCATCAAACCGCCATGTTCATAAGACCAAGAACTACTCTCTTATTCTTATGAGTACTATTGTCCACCTGCAAGACTTTTTGCTGGGGCTCCAAAGCCAAAGTTCTCAGATGCTGGACTTAGACTCATTGCTTCGAAGCCACCCTTGAAGATGTGGGTGGCTAAGAAAGCTTAACTCTCTTTTGCAGGGAAGGGTCTCCAGCCGAAAATCAAATTCGTCTGAAGCTATTGCTGGGGACCTTAAACATCTTGTAGGGTGCAAAAACAAATGCTCAAATAGTCTTATTATGTATTTTGTTCCCGAGTCGCTTGCTACTTGCCCTATCAGTCCTAACCTCGATCTAAGCTTTAATAATCCACTTGCTCGTCAAATGTTTATGCTTCACAATTCTCTTCGTGAAGCCTATCCCCCTAACTGCACTGTAGGGTATGACACCAGCTGCTTCAGAATGGATTATTGATAGTGGGTGTACTAATCACATGACTGGCAAATGAAGTCTTCTCATGGACTCAACTTTACGTCCATCTGACAAGAGTCACATCACATTTGCTAATACTGGTAAAAGCAAGGTATTGGGTCTAGGTAGAGTTGCGATCTCAAGGGATCAACACATGGATAAAGTGATGCTTGTTGAATCCCTTGGTTTCAACTTAATGGCTGTCTCAATGCTTTGCGATTTAAACACGATTGTGATATTTGGAAAATATCGTTGCCTTGTTCTAATGGAATCTGACAAGTCTTTAGTCTTTGAAGGGTATCAGAAAGATGATTTGTACGTGGTAGATTTCTCAGTAGGACCACAACTTGCCGTATGTCTTCTAGCAAAAGCTTCTGAATGCTGGCTCTGGCATCGGAGGCTAGGGCATGCTGGCATGAGGAACTTACACACCCTTGCAAAGAAGAAGCATGTCATAGGCATCGAGGGCGTCAAGTTCAAGAAGGATCACTTATGCGGTGCCTGTGAAGCAGGAAATATGACGAGGGCCAAGTATCCCTCGAAGACAATCATGACAACGACTCAACCCTTCAAACTACTCCACATGGACCTCTTCGGTCCCACTCATTACTCAACTCTTACTACTACTGCTTGTCTCTATGGCTTTGTCATTGTTGATGATTATTCAAGATATACTTGGGTGCATATAATCCTCTACAAGACTGAAGTGCAGGATGTCTTCAGACGCTTTGCCAATCGAGCCATGAACAACTATGGCGTCAAGATCAAGCACATCAGAAGTGACAATGGCACTGAATTCAAAAACACTGCCCTAGACACTTATCTTGATACTTTGGGCATCACTCATGAATTCTCAGCTCCGTACATGCCGCAGCAGAATGGCGTCGTGGAATGCAAGAACAGAACACTTATTGAGATGGCCCGGACGATGCTCGATGAATACAAGACTCCAAGAAAGTTCTGGCCTAAAGCCATTGACACTGCATGCCATATCATCAACCATGTTTATCTTCACAAGCTTCTGAACAAGACATCCTATGAGCTCCTTACTGGCAAGAAGCCAAATGTCGGTTACTTCAAAGTATTTGGTGCCAGGTGCTGGATTATGGATCCACATCACACTTCAAAATTTGCACCGAAAGCACATGAAGGTTTTATGCTTGGATATGGAAAAGATTCAAATTCCTACAGAGTCTTCAAACTCTTTCACTATAAAGTGGTTGAAACTGTGGATGTGCGGTTTGATGAGACTAACGGCTCGCAAAGTGAGCACCTGCCAAATGTGCTAGATGAAGCTCCATCCAGTGAAACCATCAAACTCATGGGAACTGGAGAAATCATACCGTCTGAAGCTCAGCCTGAAGAGGAACTCATCATCTCTGCACCAGATCAACCTGAAGACAATGCTCAGCCTGACGACAATCCTTCTAACGACGACAATGATCAGCAAGAGCAAAATCTTCGTCCTGTTCATCCCCGTGTTGCAAATGAAGTATATATTGAGAGAATAATTGATAGCATCAATGCACCAGGTCCACTCACTCGTTCAAGGGCAACACAGCTAGCAAATTTCTGTGGGCACTTCGCATTCGTCTCAATATCTGAACCCAAGAAAGTTGATGAAGCCTTCATGGAACCTGAATGGATTCAAGCTATGCAAGAAGAGCTTCAACAGTTGAGTTGAATAATGTATGGGAACTGGATAAGCGTCCTGATCCTCGTAAGCACAATATAATAGGCACTAAATGGATATATCGCAACAAGAAAGATGAGCATGGTCAAGTTGTCAGAAATAAAGCTCGTCTCGTTGCTCAAGGATACACCCAAGTTGAAGGAATTGACTTCGATGAAACATTTGCTCCTGTGGCTAGGCTTGAAGCTATACGCATACTGTTGGCCTATGCAAATCATCATAACATTCTTCTGTATCAAATGGATGTGAAGAGCGCTTTTCTCAATGGCAAGATTGAAGAAGAAGTGTATGTTGCACAACCGCCTGGCTTTGAAGATCCAAAACATCCCGACATGGTCTACAAACTCAACAAGGCACTGTATGGCCTTAAACAAGCCCCTCGAGCTTGGTATGACACACTCAAAGACTTCCTGAAGAGAAAAGGCTTCAAACCTGGTTCCCTGGATCCCACTCTCTTCACGAAGACATATGATGGTGAACTATTTGTGTGCCAAATATATATGGATGGCATTATCTTCGGCTGCACTAACCAGAAATACAGTGAAGAGTTTGGACATATGATGCAAGAGCAATATCAGATGTCCATGATGGGTGAGCTGAAGTTCTTCCACGGAGCCATTGCTGCTGAGTTGGCTCTAGCTCGGAAGATTGTTGAGCTGAAGCATAAGATAGATTATGAAAAGGCTCAGTTCAAGAAGCATATGGCCAAGCTCAATGTTGAAGACATTTAGAACTTCCAGATCATGATCCATTTGCTTAAGGAAGCATTCCGAACCAAGCGCGAAGAAGCCAACGGTTCTCGTGAGCGCATGAAGGATCTTGCTGCTAAATGTGTCCAAGGATACAATGAAGCTGAAAAGCGCAAGGCCTTGGGGCGACCAGGCATCGACCCCAGAATGGCGGCCAAGAAGAAGAAGAAGCCAACTTTAGCAGAACCCGAAGCACCAAGGTAGGAAGTACATCCAATTGTCTTCCCAGCCAGTATGACAGGCTCGAAGCCTAAGGTCCCCACAGTGGCTTCAGAACTGAAGTAAACAAGGGCAGCTGAAGCTGAAGCCAGAAAGCGCAAAACCAAGGGCACCACTGATGATGCTCCTCCAACTAAGAAATGCAAAAACAAGAAGAGAGATCGGGCTGCTCCCACAGAGCCCCTTGAGGTCGAGCCAATCTCAGTGGCTCGTCCCGCGTCTGAAAATCAAGAACGCCAAGTGGTAATTCATGAGCCTGCTTCTCCAGAGGCTCCTGAAGCTAAAGACAATCCAGCTGTTGACCCCACCGCAGCTAAAGACATTGGTCCTCACGACAATATTGAAGATGATGAAGTCCTTCCTCAGATCGAGCACCAATTGGTATCATCGCCTGTGCTCACGCACAACGAGCTCCTCAACATTGGTCGTCCTCTGATGCCAACTGCTCAGGATGCATCGTGGGTTGATCACCCATAACGACAAGACACCCCAAGTTCTCCCCAACCGCAAGCTACCTCACCAGTGCAAGATGACGATGACTTTGAGGCCCAGTACACTCCATCTCCGCAAGCATCGCCAGTATTATGAAGGCTTCGCAAAGGACCAAGGCCCCAAGTCACTCCCACTATGCACGTGTCTGAGTCCGAAGCCAAAATGGCTGAAGATATTCCGGCTGCATCAGCCGATGAAGAAGAAGCACCAAGAGTTGAAGCAGACAGAGTTGCTACACCCCCTCCCACCAAGATGTTGTTCTCTAGGAGAACGTGTCCGACCCTCCAGCTTCTGAAGTGGAGGTTAACAATCTTGAGGCAGCCACCCACATCACCGCTGAAGCCAATGACATTGTCATGGCTAAAGCTAATCCGGCGTCTGAAGCCACTGCTGAAGCACATGAAGTACAAGCACCTGAAGTCAATGTGGCCCCTGTAGCCCATGACGATAATGCCAATGCTCCTGTTCCCCCTCCAAGACCTCATACAATTGAGCTGGCATTTTATCATGGTCAGCCTATTATGGTCCACTGGTCCGTTCTGGTTCCTCCACCTGCTGCGGGTCCACAATTTGAGTATCATGTCGAGCACAGACGTCAAGTCCAAAAGCCCAAGCCAAGACTTCCACGATTCCTAGGCACTGCAACTTCACTTGGGGTCTTCAATGTGAATGGCTTCGTGGCACATAACACCTTCTTCAACAGCGCCAAGAACCCTTATACCAGACCTCGCATTTCATCAGATCGGTTCTGGAGCTATCAGCAGCGCAGCTACTATTCATGCGTCCTATACAATCAAGGGCGCATATTTCCACATATGCGCCTCGACTCTGAAGCTATAGCTGGCCTTCCCTATCTTGAAGAAGCGTTGGATTGCTTCAGAGATGCTGGACTGCTGCAGTTTGTTACAGATAAGGAACACTGGAATGAAGAGCTTCTGCTACAGTTCTATGCAACTCTTCACGTTCGAGGCTACAACAGGGATCCAAAGACTTGGGTCCTTGAGTGGATGACATGCAATGTGTCGGGGATATACCCCGCGGCGTAAACCAGCCGGAAGTATAACCAGGCCGGACTAGGCATTTCATTGGTAAACCGCCAGAGGATTGGCGGTTTACGTGATTGGCGGTTTACATGTCTGGCGGTTTACGTGTCTGGCGGTTCACTGGTATGACGATTCACGAGCCTGAAGACTCATTGGTGACCCGGCGCGTGTTCCAGACGGATGACAAGGCCCAAGGCCCAGCATGCCGGTTTATGTTAATGGTGGGCCGGTTTAAGAGGAAAGGCATTAGGAACATTATCTTACAAGGAGCTAAGACCTGGACTTGTATCCGGTTTGTATTAAGATAGATTAGTCCTAATCCTAATAGGACTCTACATGTAATCCGCCCCTCCAACATATATAAGGAGGGGCAGGGCTCCTCAAAAGGGGACAAGATTCACAAGTTCCACATGTTGGACAAGTTAGGTTTAGACAATAACTCTCGAGATAGAGCACTCTTGTAACTGTGATCATGATCATCAATATCAATGAAGCAGGATGTAGGCTTTTACCTCCACCGTGAGGGGCCGAACCTGGGTAAAACATCGCGCCTCTCGTCCCGCTCAACCCCTCCCAAGCTACCACATAGATGCGTTGGTCTCGCGACTAAGTCCTGACACTAAGGACATCTGCCGTGACAGTTTCACGATAGTTGGCGCCCACCGTGGGGCTTGCGCACGGTGGTATTGAGTTCTTGGACGGCGCCATCTCAGGGATTGAGAAGCCCCGTCCGGCTCAACGAAAAAGTTCCGGTCGGTTTGTCGGAGAGTTCCAGTCAGCTCACCGAAAAAGTTCCGCCAGGCTCATCGAAACGTTCCGCCAGTTCGTCGGAAATTTCCGGCCGGATCATTGAAAAGTTCCGACCGTCTCGACGAAAGGTTCTGTCTGAATCATCAAAAAGTTCCGATCGCCTCGACGAAAAGTTCAGTCCGAATCGCCAAAGGGTTCCAGCCGCATCGCCGAAAGGTTCTTTCCGAGTCGTCAAAGAGTTCCGACTTCGGCTACAGAAAAGTTCCAAATTATCAAATACTTCCGGATTAGCAAAAAGTTCCGGCCGGATTATCAAGAGGTTCCAGCTCAAAAGATTCCGGATTATCAAAATTTCTGGTTGGATTATCAAGAGGTTCCGGTTCAAAGGTTCCGGATTATCAAAAGTTTCGACCGGGTTATACAGAGGTTCTAGCTCAAAAGGTTCCGGATTATCAAAAATTCCGGTTGGATTATCAAGAGGTTCCGGTTCAAAAGTTCCGGATGATCAAAAGTTCCGGCCAGATTATCAAGAAACTCCGGTTCCAAAAATTCCGGTTCAAAAAATTCCGGCCAGATTATGTGGAGATCTCAGGCATTACAAGACACAGAACCAATCAACTCTTTTGTCAAAACAAAAGCAGCACTATGCATTATCCGGCGCCAGTGTCCGGCAAAAAAATACCAGCTGCTATCGTTTCTATGTATTTTATCAGTACATGTTAATGCATTCGACAACAATTACTCTGGCCTGTAATATTTTTACGTAGGGCAACTATTAAAAGAAAAAGGGGTGGTGTTATACCTTCGGCTGTATCGTGCGGCTTCACGGACAGGGTGTCGCGGTCCGGTTTACGCCAACGTACCGGCTGACTCGCTCGTCTGCACCACCTTACAACGGTCACCGGTTCATGCGACCACGCCGTCTTACAACGTGGAGGACAACTTGCTCGGCTGCACCAGATTACAACGCCGGGCCGACTCATCTGTCTGCTCATACGGTTAACTCGGCCGTGATTAATTTTAGCATCACTGTGGTGATCATCAACTCGATGTCGGATAATTTCCAGCCTAGCACATAAGGTGATATCCATCTAAAATATATTTATTAGCACATATTATTTTTGTCAAAGAACAGTTTACCTGTGCCTTGGTCTGTAATATTGTTTATGCAGGACAATTGTTCATTGCAAAAGCTATGGCTGTGTCATGGATGTATAAACTCGCGCAACCATTATGAATGCGCTAGTATCTTACCATGCCATCAAGCTCGGTGAATATATGTGCAAACCGCCATTCTACAGACCGGTTTACACCAATATGACGTGCCTAAGTCGCCCGTCCACGCCAGTTTACAATGCCGCGGCCGACTCATCTGTCTGTGCCGCCTTTGAAAGCCGCGGTCGTCTTTGCTGTCCGTCTCTCACGGCCTGGTCTACATCAACATACCGGGCCGCACCTGTCTGCATGAGCTGTTTATTGGGTATGAGCAAGTCACAGCTTGGGTAGCCCGGTTTTATTTCAAATTGGAGACAAATTATCATCACCCGCCGTTTGCACTGGATGGTTCAATGGGCAGGCGCACAAGTCGCCGCCACTATAGTTTTAATTAACTTCAAATCGCCAGTTGGAAGGAACCATTGGCCGAGTTGCTGACACGACTCATATGGGATCATTTACAACCCGCCGCAGTCACCTCAACCTTCTATGGATTCACATCGTGCTATCAACACCAATGATATACAAGTTATGCCGGTTTATATAACGGCCAAATATGGAGAATCTCAAGCCAACTCCTCGAGTTACCTTGAGACTTGGGGGCTACAATGATATGACTTAGCAAACGTTGCCGGTTTTCAGTGAAGTCAAGAACCCCAATACGTTGGAGAGAAAGATAACCCGGTCCCGGATTCACATCGTGCTATCAGAAGATTTCCGGATTAGAAAGTATATGACAGTTACAAAATTCCGGCTCAATGAAGAAGTTTCGGGTCATCAGAAAAGGATTCCGGTTTACAATCCGGTACAAGGGAAATTTGTTCTCCGACAAAGCTCTGAAGCTCTCAAATCCGGTTTAAGAATTTCCGGTTCAAAAAGGAATTAACTTCTCGCAAGTTCGAGTTTAAAGGCCGTCAGAAAATTTCCGGCTAAAAATGAAGATTCCGGTTTAAAATCCGGTTCAAGGGAAAGATGTCTCCCACAAAGCTTTGAAGCTCTCAATATCCGGTTCAAGATCCCGGTTCAAAGAAGAATCTATCTGTTGCAAAAAGTTAAAAATTGCCGAAGAGGACCTGCTGCCACGATGCGCGGTTCAAACATGTGTATCCCGCCTTACTGGCCTGACATATTATTGATCATATGGGGGTGTCTGCTTCATAAAGTGGGGTCTCTGTTCTTTTACATCATGCGTGGTTACGCGGAGTTGTTCTGTCTTAAAGCGGCCTCCGGTTTACCCCTTGAAAATTTTATAAACATCACTTGGGGGCTTGGTCGTGTCCGAACCGATGCAATACCTTTTGATAGGCGAAAGCCACCGGATCACTTGGGGACATGGTCAAGTCTGAACCAGTCACGCCTCTTGATCGACCTAAGGCCATAGAATCACTTGAGGGCTTGGTCGTGTCCGAACCGATGCAATACCTTTTGATAGGCGAAAGCCACCAGATCACTTGGGGACATGGTCAAGTCTGAACCAGTCACGCCTCTTGATCGGCCTAAGGCCATAGAATCACTTGGGGGCTTGGTCGAACCCGAACCATTGCCACGCCTCTTGATCGGCATAATGCCACGGTTTCATTTGGGGACCTGGCTGACTTGAACCATAGCTACACCATTGGGGAGCTTGGTCGTGTCCGACCATGGTAACACCATCTGATCGGCTCAATAAGCCTCTTTTTGCAAATGGTTTTATCATTGCCTTTGCTTCTATATTTTCCTTGATAAATGTTTCTTTTATTTTTGTTGCGTTTTTAAATTGACAATTCTTAAACCGGTTCGACTGTCAAATTACAAATTGATGGAACACGGTCAAATCTTAATCCGGAGGTTATCTGCCCGGTTTGATTTTCTGTTACCATCCTATTATGGAGTAAACCGGTGTTTATCAACCCGGCCCAGCTTTCAAATACAAGCTGTCAGTACACGATCAAATTATAACCCGGAGACTATCAGCCCGGTCTGGTTTGACTACGAGTCGCCAGTATTATATATGGTTAAACTGGTGTTTATCACAACCCGGTACGGTTTTATCATAAACCGGCACAATATGGAAGGAGTTATCAGTACTCAAGATTTGGGTTATCACCCTTACTACAAAAAGTTGGTAAAACCAACAATGTGATTCAATGTCATAGGTATGATATATTTCATATTTGATTATTCTTAAGTGCAGCCTTGGTTATAAATCTGGGTTATATGTTGGGCATTATGACCTGTCCGGCGGTAAACCGCCAGGACACTTTAAACTTGTTGTATGCAGAAACAGGTTGAATAAAGCATAATTACAAATCACCGGTGTTTATTGAACCGGCCTGGCTTTGGACTATAAGTCGCCAGTATATATTTGGATTGCGCCATTGGAATTATGCGCTTATAAATCATTGGGTATATTATTCAAATAGCCAACATGGCTGGATTTTTATTATGGTTATCAATAACCAGTATTATGATTAAGGGTTTCAAAGTCTCTTTAGCGCAATGGCTCTCATATTATCAATAGATATGATTTATTCTACAATTGAAGGAATAGTCCCGAGTCGCTGCAGGCTTACATCCCGGCACTTGGGGGCTACATTATTCAAATCGAGATTACATGCAAGTCTCATGTCGCTGCAAGCATGCATCATGACACTTGGGGGCTAATGCAAAGTCATTTTTACTAGTCTTATTGAAGACCCGACTCATCATATTATAATGAGCCGGCCCTTGGGGGCTACCAATTGCTCCTGTCAACAATTCAAGGTACACAAGTTTTCGTCCATAATATTGAAGGATCCATTGCTCAGTTGGTAAAGCACAAAGCTCTTAACCTTGTGGACGTGGGTTCAAGCCCTACAATGGAAGCTACATTATAAGTTGTTATTTTCATTGAAGTATATATCAAGTCCCGGTTCAGTATTATCTTACTAAGACGGCCCTTGGGGGCTACACATCACTGCTAAACTCTACATGATTATATTTACAAAGTCCTTGCTCATGATTGCATAATGACCCAGCCCTTGGGGGTTACACTGATTGAAGTTTTTATAAGCAATTACAAGTCCCAGGTTGCTGCAAGCATGACAACCCGGTACTTGGGGGCTACATATATGGAGTATTCAGTTTATATGGTTGAGATGAACAAACCGGATTTCTTCAAGGTTGAAGCACTTATTGGAGCAAGTCTTAAGTTATCGCTATGTTCTCCTCTTAAGACTTGGGGGCTACAGGTATTATGCATATAAAGGAGGAACATCTTCATTTTATCAGTTTTGAGCAAATCAGGAAGATCAATTACATGACCCGGTGTCGACAACAATTATGACCCGGTGCCATCAATATTTATAAACCGCCCATTTTGGTAATATCCGGCGAGTTTTACATCTTCAAACCGGCTGAATATCAGATAAGTATTTTCAGACCCATATTTCTTAAACCGGCGCTTTGGGAGCTGAGTCAAAGGAGTTATTCTTCACAATATTTCTCGGTGACAAACCAATGTCGGCAAATTGATTATGAAGATGGTCTGTTGACCCGAATTTCCCAGAAGGAGGAAATAACAAGGACTTAAGGATGATCAGGTACCGGTTTACAAAAATTCTCAACCCGGAGCATAACCTGTCAAATTTGTTCTTGTGTTTTTTTGCAGCATAAGTTTACCATGAATAAATCCAAGCTAAACTTGGGGGCTAATGTCGGGGATATACCCCGCGGCGTAAACCGGCCGGAAGTATAACCCGGCTGGACTAGGCGTTTCATTGGTAAACTGCCAGAGGATTGGCGGTTTACATGTCTGGCGGTTTACGTGTCTGGCGGTTCACCGGTATGACGATTCACGAGCCTGAAGACTCATTGGTGACCCGACGCATGTTCCGGACGGATGACAAGGCCTAAGGCCCAGCATGCATGAGGAACATTATCTTACAAGGAAAGGCATGAGGAACATTATCTTACAAGGAGCTAAGACCTGGACTTGTATCCGGTTTGTATTAAGATAGATTAGTCCTAATCCTAATAGGACTCTACATGTAATCCGCCCCTCCAACATATATAAGGAGGGGCAGGGCTCCTCAAAAGGGGACAAGATTCACAAGTTCCACAGGTTGGACAAGTTAGGTTTAGACAATAGCTCTCGAGATAGAGCACTCTTGTAACCATGATCATGATCATCAATATCAATGAAGCAGGATGTAGGCTTTTACCTCCACCGTGAGGGGCCGAACCTGGGTAAAACACCGCGTCTCTCGTCCAGCTCAACCCCTCCCAAGCTACCACATAGATGCGTTGGCCTCACAACTAAGTCCTGACACTAAGGACATGTGCCGTGATAGTTCCACGACACAATGTCCATCATGAAGCCAAAGCTCTTGATATCATTGAGCTCACAGGCTTGCCCACTCCTGGTGAATACTATGAACCAGGTTGTCAACAACACCAGAATGCCTTCGAAAGCATTTTTCAAAAGCCAGAACCCAACATGAGTCAGATGCTGAGCATGATGAAGCCTCTGCCTCATGACGCTGAATACCCTTCTGAGTTCTTTGTTGAAGACCTAGAGTACCTGCCTCACACCATTTACCATATCATTAGGAAGACTCTATGGCCTGTCAAAGGACACTCATCTGTAGCGAAGCTTGAAGGATCAATGAAGACTTTGGTTTCAATGGCATCAGCTTCAATGCTCAAGACTTCTTCATCAGGCAGTTGGCTGCATCTAGCTCCGACATTTTTGGGTTGAAATTATGCTCCATGGGTCATGCATCTTATCAAGCGTCACTCTGTCTTCAACTATCAACCGTCTGTGTGCAATCATCTCATATTCTTGCCAGAGGTTGATCTGTCAGTTGAAGGTATTTACCCAGAGCTGGCTAAGGATCCCATTTATCTTCACAATGCTGATCACCAAAGCTTCACCCAGCCTATCGAAGGAGTTCCAGCAGTTTCTCGTGTTTATCCTCTTGCTGGCAACACACGTGCCCCTCACGCTCAAATTGACACCACTGGTAGCACCATTGCGCAAAGGCCTCGAAGGCGATCTCGTGTCCTAAATGACCGAGAGCTTCTCGTCGCGCTACACCAGAAATAGGACAAACATCACGACTGGCTTAAGCATGAGATGCAAAGCCTCTTGGTGGATGTCAACCGCATTCGCAATCTTGCCACCAAGAATGCCTTTGTCACTCATGAAACCTGTCGGAGGTCGTGGAAGAGTTTGACATTACTTAGTGCTGAAGCTGATCTGCAAGACCATGGCTTCACTTAATGTTTCAAGTTTGAGTCAACTCCTCCCAGGAATGCTCACTTGCGTCGAACTCCCTCACTTGAAGACTCTGGCTATTCGTCCTCAGCTACGACAGTGAATGACAGAGTCATCGATGACCAAGATGATGCAACTTCACCTCCTCCTACTTCAGCGCATGTCGACACTGCACCAAGTTCTTCTGCACCACCGGACCTCAACGACGACCCTGCTGCCTCGCCTGCACCTCATGGGAACGTGTAGGTGCTCTATGTCTTTAAACCTTTTTGGTCCTTACGGACAAAAGGGGGAGAAGCATATGAGTTGATAGTCTTCAAGCGGGTCCATATGGGTGGTTGCTTTATCCTTTGCTACTTTTGCCAAGTGTTCACAACTCTTGCTTTTCGATACATTTGGTTCTTTGAGTTGTAACACTTAAACTCAATGGTCGTCTGCTACTTTTTTTGCTATTCTATGATGCGATGATAAATTTTGCATGTGCGATGATAAATTCCGCACTTAGGTCATTTTGCAGACGTCCATTTTCCATTATGCATGTCATTATCTTTGTTACATCATATCATGCATGATGAATTGTCATAATAGGTTGAAGAGGATCTCCACAAGTACAACCTGCCATGTGCATTTGCATTCCAAGAGCAAAGTACTTATATGCACATCTTCAGGGGGAGCCTTTGCAACTTATGAAGACAATACCCTATCCTTTACAATTTCACATATTTTATTCCCCATTGAAAACTTCAACCAGTTTGTCATCAATCACCAAAAAGGGGGAGATTGTAAGTGCATCTAGTGCCACCCCTAGTTGGTTTTGGAGTATTGACGACAAACCTGGTTGAGGGACTAATGTGTTTGTGAGAATTGCAGGATAACACAGGTAGAAGTCCCTCATTGATTCGGTTTTTCTACCAGAGATGACCCCTAAAAATGTATGAAGACATTGAAGTCAAACGTGGTATGTGAAGACATTCACATTGAAGACTATGACAAGAGAAGACATCGCGTGAAGACTATGGAGCGCGAAGACTTAGTTGTTTCGTCGTTCTTTTTCTTTTTTGTTGAGTCATAGGAACCACCGTAGTGTTAAGTGGGGTCCAAGAGAACCAGTCAGAATGACTAAAGTGATGCTTAACCAAAATCCTATGTCTTCGAGTGAAGACTATGAGAGAAAATCTTATTCAGAGTTGGATAAGTCAGCTTTGCTTGTAGCCCAAGTAAAGTTGCCGTGTGTGTTTGAAATCTGACCGTTGGAACATGTGTCAGTTCCTTAGTGACCCAGGGTCATTTCAGACAAATCAGGTCGGGTTGCCTAGTGGCTATAAATAGCCCACCCCCTACAACCATAAACGGTTGGCTGCTCAGAGTTAGTGTACGGCTTTTGTCGTTTGAGAGCAACCCACCTCGAAGCCTTTGAGAGAGATTTCCTTGCGAGGATAAAGCCCTAAACACCTAGAGCCAAAGAGTGTAAGGCATCACTTAAGTCTTCCTGTCTTTGTGATCTGAAGACTTATTACACTTGAGGACTGTGAATCCTCCAGTCGGTTAGGCGTCGCGTTCTGAGCATCCAAGAGTCATTGTGGATTGCCGGTGAACAAAGTCTGTGAAGGTTTGGAAGTCTACCTTGAAGACTTACCAGAGTGATTGGACGAGGACTGGGTGTCCTTAGCTCAAGGGGAACAAGGTGAAAAAGACACGGTCTTCTGAGTTGAATCTCAGCCTCCCTAACCAGACGTAAAGTTGTCACAGCAACTGGAACTGGTCCAACAAATCATTGTCTTCAACGAGTCACTGGTTCTATCCTTCCCACCTCTTTATTTATAGTTGGTCCTTGTGTACTCATTGCCTGTTTGCATTATCCTTTGTCCTCACTGAGTGACTACTCATTCTGATTGGCTTCATACTATCTTCCTACCTGATCTATACTGCCTAGCTGCTATTAGTCGTTGTGCTTTCACTTCATTGAATACTTGACTATGGCTTGCTTAGTGTAGTCTACCTTCCGCTGCATGGTAATAGGTTTATTTCTATCATTTGTCTTTGAAACTTCCATGTTTTGAATACTTTCATAAAAATTGCCTATTCACCCCCCTCTAGTTGATCACTAGAACTTTCAAAATGCCACTGCAATTTCCAAACTTTGAAAAATGCCACTGCAATTTTTGCAAACTTTGAAAAACGCCACTGCAGTTTGCAAACTTTGAAAAAAGCCACTCCAGACTTCGAAAAATGCCACTAGAAATGGCATGAAATGGCATTTTTCAAAGTTTGGAAATTGTAGTGGCATTTCTCAGATACACCAGATTTGGAGTGGCATTTATCAAATTAACCCAAAACAAAAATAAATAGGCGAGCTACTGGGTCCCTGGTGTCAGCCGGTTGTTGTGCAATTCTCTCGTTTATTGACTATGTTGACAATGGCATGGGACCCAGATGTCAGAAATCCACTAGGAGGAGCCATATTTTTATTGGCTTGAAATAAGGAGGCACTTGCTTGCGTACTGCCATGACCTTGGCGGGTCCCTGCTGTCATCCTCTCCACGTACAATCATCTCCTGATTGTGTACGCGTCAACTTGCTAGGCCCACAAGTCAGCCTCTAAACCCGTGGAGGACAAATACAACCCATTAAAAAAATAACAGCCCATTCCATACGTTCAAACGGACAGTTCAACATTCAGAGCAAAGTAACAGGTCTGATCCACATATAGAGTACTGAACTTCCACGTTGACAACCATCATAGCCAAGTTAACTATCTACTCCCACTAATACTCTAGTAGCGTACAAGTACTAACTTACTCTTAGCTAACTAGACGATGTCGGCCGCCATCTGTGGTACACGCTAAACGCCGGCACCGGCGTCGTGCGCCTCGCCTCGGACTTGCAAGAGGTGCGATAGGGCGCGTTGCTCGCGCGCGTTGGCCCTTTCCATACCGGTGTGGTCCACCGAAGCTTCGGCTTCCAAGCGGGAAACCCACTTGACGAGCTAGTAGTAAAAATTGACATCGCGAACGTCTGCGTGCCCGACAGCCTCCAGGGCTATCTGCCGGGCGCCGGCCTCCACGTAGTCGGCCCAGTTACGGGTGCTCTGCTCGCGACTCAGAGCGTCGGTGCGCTGCTGTTCCATGTCCCGCTGGCGGCTCAAATCGGTGATACGCTGCTCCTCCGCCAGGCGGTCGCGCTCCAACAACTCCAGCTCCTCCGCCATGCAGTCGTGCTCGAACAACTCCTCGATCTCTGCATTGCCATCTAAAGACAGATAGAATGCCTCCTCCCTCCATCTGCCTTCCGGTGAAAACCCGAAAACTAGTTTCGGCGGTGACCGCCTCCGGTGTCGCCTACCGCGGACGGGCGGGGGCATGGTCGACGTGGCGAGCGACGTCGGGCCGGTGGGGGCTTATGAGGATATGGCGAGTTGGGTCACGGTGGCACTGGAGAAGGCCGGGAAGCTGTACTTATAGGCGGAAGGTAGCGCGACGGTCATCGGAATTCAATGCATAATGGCTTAGCGCGCCAGCTTGCCGTGGAAAACTAGAGAAACGGAAATTATGACTGTGTCGTCCCTTCCTGTCTAGGTCGCATGTCGGCATGGCGGTCAAACAAGTGCACTCGAATCATCTCCCTCCTTGTCAATAATGATTCCACGGATTTAAAAAGCCCACAACAATTAAAGCGTATCTTTTTTCGCATCAATTAGCTGCCTTAATTACGGCCGGCTGCATGCAGGCACTCAGAATCGCTCGCACGCAGTATGCGAAGCAGCATGCAACGAGTCGCTGCCGAGGGCACGCATGCAGCCACTTAAATCGCTGGAATTAATCAGGCTTAAACTTCTGCATGCCGTTAATGATTGCCATGCCTTGGCCTTGCTGCTTTGCTCACGGAATTAATTAGGCTTAAACTTCTTCAGAGGTAGGCATTTTTATCTGTGTAGGATCGATATTGTAGCTTGTCAGTTTCTTCAGAGGTAGGCATTTTTATTCAAATAACTGCCACTTCGCATCTTGCGTCGCAAATAAAACTGTCAGGAGTGCATTTGTAGGCTAGCTAGTGATCAATCAGTAACTTGTAAACATTGAGCGAACAGAAATAAGTAACTGTTAATGCATCTCAATGATTCACAGATCATATACAAATATGTAGCTCCAAAAGCAAAGATCAGCCACTTCGAATCTTGCATTGCAACTAAAACTAACTAGTACGATTCCCATACATAAGATCAACATGTTAATGCATCTCAATGATTCACAGATCATATACAAATATGTAGCTCCAAAAGCAAAGATCTAGAAAAAACATATGTTCTTCCTACTAACATGGATGCTTCTCTTGGCCAACATTCAGTATAGACTGAAAGACAAATTTGTTTGTGAAGTCTACAATTATTCTTGCAAACGTAAGTGGTTTCACCAACAGCTGGAACCATGAGAATGAACCACACATGATGGAGGAACATCCACTACAATATGATTTGGTCTTCTCTCGATAACACCGCGAGACTATTTTCGGAATACAAACTTTAACTTAGGCAAAATGATGCCCATTGTCTAATCAGACCAAAGCAATGAAGCACCTAGTGTTGGCCAATAAATAGTACATTACTACTTTTCTGTAGTCCATGAAGTGACTATCCAATCTTTCTGTGTCTATTTTCAAATGGCACTGCATGCAGTGACTATACTATTCTCTTGTGCAGTTCAACCAAAATTGCGGACACGTTGTTTGTTTGCCAAATAGCAACGGGCAGACATCTCTGTCTCCACAAATATCAAGCAGCTAGTAAACATATACCACACCTTGTATTTTTGGTTTAAACATGTCTCTTCCGCTTAGCATCTGTCATGTTCTGCACTAGACAATCTGATACAGTTATGTTTTGCCCTGGACAATTTCATACTGAATTGATTTGCTGGTTCAGAGCAGAAATATAGCGCATATTCTTCATCAGACCAAGGATATCCATGTTCGCAGTGATGGAAGAGGTGAAATCGATACAACCGAAATTGAGCATCCATTCATTGAATCCTGTCCTGCACCTCCAATGTAGCTCCACCCTGCCAATAAATTCACATGCAAACCACTAGTATTACTATCTAATGACAGTACAAAAAGAGTAGCAAGATAGTAGCAAACCATGTACCTTCGTAATGAACAACTCATAGTGCCACCAATTGGATATAAAGGTTTGGAAAAAAACATGCTCCTAATGTTGAACCAGTTGGACTTTTTGTGTAGTTCCACTAAAATCAGGCATCCCTGTTTGCATAGATATTGAAAGTGTGATTACTCTAAAAGTGGCACTAGTTGAAGCATAGACTCACAAATATAAGCATTCCAATTTCTTAATGGGAAAAGGTAGCAAGAATGTTTCTAACCACCTGTTTGAAGGAATAAATAAAGCAACATCGGCTGATGTCAGGAAGGCATACATAGTTTTTTCTGAAAAACTGAGCCATTCCTGACCTTTCCTCTTCTTTTAAGCAAATTTTGTGCAGTTATACTAAAATAAAATGCCATCACCGCCTTGACAATTCAGTGACACTGTACAAAAGGAAATGACCTAACATTACATCATGATGTCAGGTATGTAGTCGACAGGCATTAGAGACAAACATACAGACGTCCTTAAATAACATAATGAACATTAATTTTAACAAAGGTGTGACTAGCTTTACTGGGATAATTTGAGTGAACTCTACACCCTTTGTTCCTTAATATAAGACGTTTTCGCGGGTCAATTTAAAGTACCCAAACATCTATTATTTAGAAAAATAGGTAGTAGTTTTCTTGAGCACATATCTGGGAAAGCTTGCCACACTTTATTTATGTCCATACGCTAATGCAACACCATTCAAATACTACAAATATACAGTAATCCAGTGGCTAGTGCAACATTAGAGTAGTTAGTTTATTACAGGGTACAGTACAATGGTTTTACTGAACAGATTTCAATAAACTCTAGCACTGGAAGGTTTCTATAAGAATTAACAATACAAAATGTAAAGGTAACAAGTTTCAACATTGGTATACTAGTTGTGCATGAGCATTAAGCCAAATACAAAAGTCTGAAGGTAACTAGCATTATTAACTAATGACAGTATAAAAAATTGCAAACCATGTACCTCCAAGGTAAATATCATTTCGAACTCGGGGGGACCTTAAAAATTTCTATCCCAATCTTGATAATCAATCAAACATAAAAACTTGATCAAACGAATCAAGAGAACAGCCAGAGGAGGTGCCCACTCTTGACCTTCCCTCTTGTCTTCATAATTGTCTGTGCACTTTAACCAAAATAAATGACATCAGCGCCTTGGCATTTTGGTGAAACTGTACAAAAAAATTAACTTATCTCATGAAAGTGAGCTATGTAATCTATAAGCATTAACAGTGCAAAAATCTGAAGGTAGTAACAAGTTTCATCGTTGGTATACTGGCCGTGGAACAACATTAGAATGCCTTAGCTAAAAAAATCTTTAATACATCCACAATCAATAGCTAACCCTGAAATAATCCAGTGACATTAAATGGCATTTCTTAAATTTATCGGTGGCATTAGACTGAGAGCGGCATTAGGTAAATGTGGCATCACTTTAGCAGTAGCATTGCTTGACTTGACTGCTGGCGTTATACTAACAGCAAAAAAGTGGCAATAAGAGCATGGGAGGCCCATTTGGACAGTGGGCACACCAGTACGATGTACCTCCACAAACGCAGAGTGGTGAGGGGGGTATGGTTGCCCAGAGCAACAAATATCCAGGCAGCATATGTGGATTACGTCCCATTTTTGTTCTCTTTAGCCACCTTTTTCCTATGCGAGGACAACAAACCGATCGACCTGGTCATTCTCTATTGCGTTGTCATGCCTTTCTACCCTTCTTCAACCAAGAGACACGAGACTTGTTCCTTAGCTACTGATTTGCCCTTTTCAACCTAGATGCGGGTTTGATGCCTATTCTCTTGGACAGTACAGTCTCCCTTCCTTTCCTTATTCAACCTAGACATGGATTAGTCTGCATGAAGTAGGGTTTCCTTTAATAGTGAAAATTATGGTTTTCGTCTGCGTGGCCAGTAGAGTAGAGGATAGCAAATTGGGAAGATGGCGGAGTGGAAAAAGATACACATGCAACGACGTGGCAGATGGGGCAATAGAACAAGGTTATGGTTCGAAAAGAGGTAGCATACCTGAGGGTCGGCGGGAAGTGGTTCGCTCGTGGTCGTCGTCCTCTGCACACAATATGACAGCGAGCTTGGGGACGGAGGCCATCCCGCGCGGGCGCTAGGTCTAAGAGGACGGCCTTGTCGTCAGTGCGTGACCTCGCTCGCCGATGACGAGTGCATCAACGCTGCACGTCCTTTTCTTCCCCGGCGGATCTGTGACCACCGGTGAGGAGGGAGAGAGAGGCCGTCTTTTTAGATCTGGAGAGAGGGTGGTAGTGTGAGAAGCAAGTGGGCAACCCTTAGCAAGAAAGCGCTCAAGCTCCAGTCTATATATCTTTTTTATACTACTAGTACTGGAGGTGGAGTAGTGGTAGAGTAGTTTATATTTTCTATGCGTACAGTACCAGTTAGTCATGCTTCGAAACTGATCGGCATGCCATTAAAAAAATAAAGGTCAATAACTAATGCGGCACCTCGGGCCATGTCGGGACCGGATTTTCGGGATATAATTTCCAGAAAATGGCCCTTGTGCTCACCAGCCCCAGGATTACTGTTAGCTGATGAGGCACCAACTTGATACAAAAATCCCAAGAAAAAAAATACATAATATGTAGTACAAGACCATTCGGGCCTGTGAGTACAACAATTGGTTTTCTAGTGGTCGATGGCGGAAGCGGTTTGTGAGTCATCAGTGTGTATGGGATTCCATTTCCCACAGGAACAGCTGACCAGGATAACTCCTATCTTCGCGAGGCTGCTATCACCGTTGCTTTGGTTCCGGTGCTGTCATCGCAATGCTCCTCTCCAAGCAAGCAATCTGGCCAAGACAATAGCCAGGGACAAGCCAGTGAGTACTTTTGAATGTACTCGCAAACATTATGAACACGGGTATAATATAATTGATAATTATGCACTGAAATATTCTATAATCACATCGTCAGTCATAAATAAAACATCTTTTATGCATGCAAGCAGGTTATTTATATGCAACAGGAATATGTAATGACAAAATAGTAATAAAATGCACCGATCGAATGTCTGAAGCGACGTCTCGAAAGGATAGTAAAAGTGAGCATGCCTCAATCGGGCGTCTTAGCGACACCACATAAAGGGCTTATAAGGTAAATAAATAACAAGCATGCCACAGTCGGGCGTCTTAGCGACACCACATAAAGGGCTTATGAAGTAAATAAAATAACAAGCATGCCACAGTCGGGCGTCTGAGCGACACCACATAAAGGGCTTGTAAGTAAATGAAATAACGAACCTGCCACAGTCGGGCGTCTGAGTGACGCCACATAAAGGGCTTATACGAAAATCAAATAACAAACATGCCACAGTCGGGCGTCTGAGCGACGCCACCTAAAGGGCTTATATATAAACATAATCATAGTGAATATCCAGGAGGTGGTACCGTTCCAGGGATATTCATTATTTCAAACAATGCAAACAGTTAGTCCACAATGATAATAATCATAACCATCATATATCACAAGTCATAATCAATATTCGGGTTTAGTAGTTTCTCCTCCGAAGACCGACACTAAGACCGACATTTGACCGATCCCAGACTATAGTCCTTAACCATGGACACGGCTATTCGAATAGGTTTAATATCTCTGCAGAGGGTGTACTCTTTACTCACGAGTAATGGATTTCTTTAGTTCATCGGAACTAATTCCGTCTATGGTCTTTTAGTTGAAAACACGCCTGACTTGCACACACCTGCTTAACTCACCGGTGTCTGGAATCACCCACGACACCTGTCAAGCAAAACTCTAAGTGGGGAGGCTACAACCTCGCGTAGCATGGGATCAAATTTATATCGTGCGCTCTAAGGGGTGTCCCCCTCTCGGTCCCAACTGGAAACACCCATGCCCCCGAACCAGGTGGCATGCCTACCGGCTACAACCGGTATCTTCCACCATGGCCTCTCTGTACGGTGTGTGCTTGAAAGGGGTTGACGACTTACTGAACCGTACCCTACCTACGGCAGGGACAAGTGGTAGTACAAAACAAGTATGGGGGTTACTGGAACAAGACTCGATCTACGGTCGACTCAGGAGGTTTATGAATTCCCTGCATGACATGTATAACAAATATATTTCAACCAACAAAATCACCACCCATTATACCTTACTATGCCATACCGGACATAACCGTCCCGACGGAGACCGGCGACAAGCTCACGCCTACCCAAGGCAGAGGCTTTCCCGGGTTCCTTTCCGGCATGCATGCAAGGCACATGAGGATGATTACCATCACATGTATATTCATTTCCAACAACAAGGAAATCACTAATATGCATCCATGCAAATGACCATATCACATGAAATAACAAGTTCTCCGAAATAAGGTGGTGTTATAAAATTGTCAACTAACACACCAAAAATATTATGACGGGGTTTAGAATGCTTGCCTTCAAGGTGTGGAGAGGTGGGGGTGCTCTCCAAAACTTTTGAAAGTTTTTTTCCTCTCTCCAAAATCCTATTTTCAATAAATTTGAATTAAAACACAATTTCAAAACAGCACAAAAAAGTTGTTTGAAAATTTTTCAAATAAATATTATAAAAAACTAGACAAAAATTTAAAGAGGATAGAAAAAGAATCAATCCAAAATCATTTTTTGTTTAAAAGCTATAAGAGTTTTAATCTAGGGACTTTTCTGTAATGAAACAGAAACTTCTCAGGGGGCTGAATAGAAAAAGATCAGAAAAACGCTTCAGATTGAAAGCGTATTTGCCCGAATGTGTTATCAAATAACGCTTCGTTTAAAAGAAAAGAGAGACTGACGGGGGGGGGGGGTCCCACCCGTCGGGTTTGAATTTTCAAACGGGGAAGAGACAGAGCTCGTCGGCGCTCGAGAGCTGCGGTGGTCGCCGGCGGTGATCCACGGCGAGTTAGGAGGATCAGAGAGTACCTACATGCTCAACGTGTCCTTCCGCATCGGTGGGTGGTGGTGGTGGTCGTCGGCGAGCACAACGTCGACCATGGTCCTTGCTCCGGCGGTCGGCCGCTCGGGTGGAGTTGGATATCGTCGGGGAGGGCTGCGGAGGTCAAATTGAAGCCTGGGTTATATCACTAGGTGCTCGAGGAGACTACTGACGAGGTTTGGGTGGCGGGGATGGCCTCATCGGAGTGGATCGAGCTGGTGGCCGAGGCGGATCGGGGCGGCCGGGGCGGATCGGGGCGGCCGGGGTTGGGGGAGGAGACCTCCTCGAGGTCCTCCTAGTGGCTTGGCGGGGTGTTGGTGGGGTGCAGTTGTGGTGCGTGCTCGAGAACAAGCTCGGGACCTCTTTTTATAGGCGGTCCGAGGCGGTGGCTGTGAACGGGGATCTCCGATGATGGTTACGGCGGCGCAGTGCTTGGTCGGGGAGTTTAGGAGGTTGGGCAACAACGTGGAGGTCCACTGGTTCCGTTTTGGTGCTAAACGAGCTTGGATTAGGAGCCCTGGGTGGATTCGACGGAACGGGGCAGCGCGGGCCCGTCGGCGGCAGAGGGCGCGCCCTGTGCCTACCGGGCCACGGCGATGGTGCTGCGGGGTGCACCGGCGTGCATGAGGCCACGCGGAGGGCGGGGGAGCGTTGGGCGGCGCCGAACGGCGTTGCGAGCTGGCGCTGTCTTCTGTTGGCCGCCACGGGTGGCTTTGCCACCGCAGAAGCTACCAACTCCGGCGATGCTCGCCGCCACCGACACCTGTGCCCGTCCAAGGGGGCGTGCGGTGCTCTGGCCAGGGAGGAGAGGCCGAGCGCAATGCACCAGGGCGCACAGTTGATCGATGACAAGTCCCTGACGAAAAACGACACTGTAAAACTCTGAAACTCTGAATTTTACTGAAAGTGCACAGTAATAGTGCCGGCTGTCGGATTTCGGGTTCCGGCAGACCCTTAAGGTTCGAACACTGGGGTGCGCGCGGAGATTACGCCTTCTACCTCACCGTCTCGCAAATATCTAAACTACTGAAAGAACAGCACAAGAGACACAAGGTTTATACTAGTTCGGGCCACCATGGTGGTGTAATACCCTACTCTAGTTTGTGGTGGGTGGATTGCCTCTTGGGCTGATGACGATGAATAATACAAGGAAGAACAGCCTCGCGAGGGTCTGTTCTTGACTGGGGCAATGAACTGCTAAGAGAAGTTCACCCACCTTTCTCTCTCTCTGCCTCTCTAGCCAACCGATCGAACCCCCTTTTGCTATGTGGGTGGCTGGTCCTATTTATAGAGGCCCTGGTCCTCTTCCCAAATATTGAGCGGGAAGGGAGCCAATAATGGCGGGCTAATTTGAAAGGGGACAACAAGTATCTTCTATCCTGACAAAAGGAGTCTTCGCCTGCGCAAAGCTCTGGTGATGACGCCGTCTTGGGCTCCATGGTGACCTCCGTCTCGTAGTCCTTCTGGTCTTGGTCTCGTTGCACCGAAATGGCAACCTTTGCCTGATACCTCGGTACTCCGCGGCTGCGCTTGCCCCCTTTGCACCAAAGAGGAAAGGAGGACGCTGCGCGGGCTGGCACCCGCCTGGCGCCCCGTGTCGTCATGGCTCGGATCACGGGCACCTCGCGAGGTACCCTGTCTTGATCTCTCCGCCTCCTCGCGAGCCAGCCTAACGAGGCCATGCCTGAGGAAGGTCTGTGTCGTCTGCCCCGCGAGGCTTGGCCCCTCGCGAGGGTCTTGAGCCTTGTGTTGATGAAGATGGGCCGTGCTGGGCCCCCTTTGAGCCACGCCGTGGGCCGCAGGCAGGCATGTCTGGGGACCCCCGTTCCTAGAACGCCGACAGTAGCCCCCGGGCCCAAGGCGCGCCCGGACTTGGCCGTGCCGTGAGGCAAAATGGTAAGGGCGAAGAACCGCGGGCCCTAATAGCCTACGGCCTTGGGCATCGCGGGGCAGTGGATGGGACGCAAATGCTCCTGCAACCGCGCAGGTAGATAAAGGAACGGCATCCGCCCAGACTTGGCCCTTTGCTTTCTCCGCTTGCTGCTCAGATCCCCTTTCTTGCGCCTCCCCCTTCTTCCTCCAAATTTCCAGATCTACTCCGGCTGCGTGACCTAGGAAGCCATGGCGCCTCGTCAGTCTCTGGCCGAAGCTTGGTACTCTCCTGCTCTGGACTCGTCGAATGTGTCCGAGGCGAGCCTTGCCCGGCTGCGCCAGATGGTGGCAGCGCAGGGCATCAATGGGGCGCAGGTGTTTAAGGCCGGCTCCGCCACCCTTGAGGGCCGAGGGAGCACCTTCTACCCTCTCTTTGTAAGCTCCATTGCTGCGGGCCTGGTGCCCCCTTTCTCCGAGTTTTTCTTCTCTGTCCTCCGCCATTACAACTTGCAAGCTCTGCATCTCCACCCCAACTCCGTCCTTCTCCTGGCGATCTTCGCCTACTACTGCGAGGCCCACGTAGGGGTGCAGCCTTCAGTGGCCTTGCTGCGCCACTACTTCTCCCTCCGAGTTTCTCGCGGTTCTCCTTCCGCGTGCGCGAGCTTCGTTGCGTATGGCGGCACCATCGCCATATCGAATCCCGGGAAGAGGATTGAGGGCTTCAGGAGCAAGTGGGTCTTGGTTGATGCCGGGCGCGTTCACCCAAGGTTGATCTTGCCCGCGGAGCAGCCTGCGAGCTCCAGCGACTGGTCCCGAGAGGAGCTCACGGACCCCCGCGTGAAACTGATGTTGGAGAAGATGGACGCGGACTTGAGGCCGACCAGCACGGCGGCGGCGAAGTTGACCGGTGCGTCGCTGCTGAGGGAGTTCCCGGAGCACCAGCTAGCTCCACTCCGGCAGTACTCACCTTCGATGTGGAGGCCTCATTCGAGCCCCCGGCCTTGGGCGACGAAGATTTGGCCGTGGTCCTCCAATCTCTGGTCGGGGGCGAGGTGGCAAGGCTGGAGGGCGCTCCCAAGCCCTTGTTCCTTCGCGACGACTGGGAGCAAGTGGTGAAGTCCATGCCCGTTTTCAACGGGGACGGGCTCGTGCCCGTGGTGGCTTTCGAGGAACCGGTGGACGTGCCCTCCGGTGACTCCAGCGAAGAGGAGGGCGAATAGGAGCGGGAAAAGGGGCCTGAGTCCGAGGCGACCGACGGAGAGTCGAGGGCTCCCTTCTCTCGATGCAGGCCCCGCAGTCTCCGCCTTTCCTCAAGCGATGATGAAGAGGATGGAGATGAGCAGGTCGGCGGGAGCCTGCCCCTGATCCCGAAGAAGGACAGGACCGGGCTGATCTCCCGCGGGTCTGCCCCTACCTCGGGGCAGTCTGCAGACGCGCCTTCTGCTTCCAAGGTTGATCCTTCCAGCCGGCTGTCACGCTTCAAGTTTGGCCGAAGGCTGCCCGAGCTCACCGGCGATGACGCGTAAGTGCTTGGCCCTTGTCTTTATTCCTTGCTCCGCTGCCGAGGCTTGACGTTCGCATTTCTTGAATAGGCTGGCGCCCGCGGCGAAGAAGCTGAAGGGAGCTCCTGAGGCTCCATCCGCGGCAGTGCCTCCGCCTGTGGAGGAGGGTGACCGTGGCACGCGGTCTTCTCCCGCCCGGACGTCCTTGCGAGGCCTGGCCGAGCTGGCCGGGGCGAGCTCAGCCCCCATGGCCCAAGTGACTCCTGTGGTGCCTTTGCCTATTGCCGCCACTACTGCCGCTGGGGCGCAGCAGGCTCCACCTCAGGATGATGTTATCTTGTCGTCGTCGTCTTCCCCAACTTCTCCTGCCGTCCTGGAGCGTGCTGTTGCTGGATTGGACCGGCTGCGGCAGGATCTTCTCGCCGACCCTCGCCTGGTGGCCGGGCGCTTGGAGCTAGCTTCAGGATGGATTCGCTCCAACACCTCGATCCGGGCGGCGCTGGTTCAAGCCTCGACAGCCTGCGACGAGGAGAGGCAGTCCGTCCTTGAGACGAAGGCTGCTCATGACTCAGCCCTGGGGGAGGTGGTTGGAGTTCGCGATCATTGCAAGGCGCTGGAGGACGAGCTGCAAGGCCTTCGGGACCAGCTCGCAAAACAGGTTCGTCTGCGCCAGGAGCATGAAGGAGGCATGAAGGCTCAAGAAGCGCTGCGACCGCCTGGGTGCGCTGGAGGATGAGTTGGAGGCGACGAAGGTGGAGCTGGTCAAGAAGGCGCAGGTTCTTGCCGAGGATCGCGTGGCCTTCGCAGGCATGAAGAAGAAGGCCCGTGCTTCGCTGAAGATGCTCTACACCAGTGGCCTGGAGAGCCCGTTGGCCGGCGACGAGGACGGCCCTGCCAGGCTGCTTCCCTTCCTGGTTCATGCTCTTGAAGATGTCACCCATGGCCTTGGCCCCAGGGTCGAGGCCGAGGCGCGTGTCCTGTCTTCTGCTGCGCTGGCGCGGGTTTTCACCCACATCTACCTTCGCCCCAGCGCCGACCTCGACAGCCTGTTGGAGCCAGTAAGCGGCGGGGGTGCTGCCGCCGCTGCCGAGGCCATGAAGGGTCACGCTGAAGCTCTGCTGGGGAAGTTTCGGGCCTTCAGTACCGAGTCGAGGCAGGATGCTTCCGGTCCTGGTGCTCCATGAGGCGGGGCCACCCGCGCTGCTCCGTCGCCGCCAAATGACTCCGCTGCTGCTCCCGTCCTGCCTTTAATTCCTGCACATGCATCATGCCTCGGGGAAGCATTTAAATTTGCGTTTGGTGTTGAGACAGTATGGACTGTAATATTTGATTTTAAGTTCCTTGGATTTTATACTTTTCTTCCCTACTTGCTTGTGTTCTATGCCGGCAGAGCCCGGCCCCGCGCGTACCTCACCCAGCATTAGCCCTAACCAGAAACCAGGACGGGACCAAAGGAGTGAGGGGCTACTGAGACAGTTAGGCTCCTGAGTCACGATGCTCAGAAGTCCCCCTTGGTGCACGAACAACAAGTAGGGAGGTGTGATGTAGGTGGATCTTCCGTTCTACGTCTGGAGAGCCCGACTCCGCGCGTAGCTCACCCAGCATTAGCCCCGACCGGAAACCAGGACGGGACCAAAGGAGTGAGGGGCTACGGAGCCCGTTAGGCTCCTGAATCGCGATGCTCAGGAGTCCCCCTTGACACGCAAACAGCGGGTGATGAGGCGGGATGCGAGTGGGACCACCATTCTATGTCTGCAGAGCCCTGCCCCGCGCGTGCCTCACCCAGCGCTAGCCTTTCGGAACTAGGGAGTGAGGGGCTACGGGACCAGTTAGGCCCCTGAGTCGCGATGCTCAGGGGTCCCCCTTGATGCTCAAACGGCCTTCATACCTTGGCTCCGCTCGGGGAGAGACGCGCGGCGAACCAGGCCCGAGGGGCCTGGCTGGGTGGCGTACGTCTGGGCGTGACCCAGGCGCAGCCCCCGTGCCCAGTCCCCTCGCGTGGCGCTCCCGAGGGGACGCGTTGCGATGAGGCTAGACACTGAGCTCTGGGCTCCCTGAGGTTGATGCGGCCCGGGGGCTACCCTCAGTTGTTTATCACCAGCGCGGAGCATAGCGCTTCCGCATGTGTACGGGCATAGCCGCTCCTCGGCAGTGTCGTCAGCCAGCGTGGAGCATGGTGCTTCCACTGGTACGTGGGAGGCGGCTCCCCTCCGGGAGGAGCCCCCGGGGCGTGTACAGCCCCGCCCTGACACGTGGCCGGCACAGTAGGGCTAGGTGAGGTGTATCTGGGCACCCGTGAGCCAGCGCGGGACTCACGGGGCCCTACCTCTAGGCGGGTTGTGCCTGACACTGGGCCTTATCTTGTGCTGTGTTCCTGCAAGTTTGGTTATATGCCGGCCCTCTACGTCCTCGGGTCCCGGCCCTCGAGCTTGTCTCAGCCGTCGCTGGTATGCCAGGTCGCGATGCCGTTGTCGGTGTCAAAACCGGCGGATCTCGGGTAGGGGGTCCAGAACTGTGCGTCTAGGCCGAATGGTAACAGGAGACTGGGGACACTTTGTTTTACCCAGGTTCACCGGTTTTGAAACCGACATTGGTGCTTTCATTGAGAGTTCCTCTGTGCCATCACAATCAGGAAGGATGCCTTCTCTCGTCTTCAAGGACGGTGCCGTCGCTAAGGGAGCCTTGGCCGTTGGCCAAACCCTCTGGTTAGGTGGTTTCCTCATGACCGCCTGTTCGGCTATTGCGCCGACGGTGACCTCTCGGGTCATCAAAAGCAACCTACACGTCAGCTTGGAGTTCGCCGATCAACTAGATCCAATGGAGCTCTCTTCCGTAAACGGGCTCTTGGATCCCATCGCCGCCTTGTGGGTCGCTACGGATTACGACCGGGTTGGGCTTAAACCCGATCTAAGAGAAATTAACTCTCCCCAAGTCACCCACCACGTTGCCGTGGTAGAGGCGCAGTGCGGCGACCCCTTATCTATTTTAAGGACCAGCTACGTCCAAATTCCCGACCCCTCCAAACCGGATACCCGTGGAGAAGAGGATGTAACTCAAGACCTGAGCTTAAGAACAGGCAACTGGCCAGACTCGCTGGACAACATCCAAGAATCCGAACTTCAAAATTCGGAAACTCTTCGGCCTCTGAATCTTGGATCGGGTGAGGTCTCGGATTTAACGCCACCCACCCACCCAAATAAAAACGATCTCTCCCAAGTCAGGCATAGGCCAGACGAAACAGTTCATCATTACTGGGCCAGATTCCTCCTGGTTATGAGGAGGACAAAGGATTGCCGCGAGGGAGACGCAATATCAATCTTCTGCAATAATTGCATGGACGAGGGAATACTTAATGCCATAAGCTGTCGTGACATCACACGCTTCGCTGACTTGGCATCCATAGTACAAAAGTACTGTGCTATGGAAAGTGCCTTGAATAGTAATCCCGTCCGAACTAAGAGGGTGCATCATCATAAGACATCTGGGATAAATAGCAAAAAACCAAAACCCTCTACAGGACGTGGAACCGTACTGGAAAGGTGGCTTGATGGACCCTGTAGAATTCATAGTACAGAGGACGCCACACCAACTCACAGCCTTAGAGCGTGTTGGATAATCCGGCAGGTAGCCAAAATTGGCGAGGACCTCTTAAATCGGGAGGCCGCAGAAAACCAGCCCGAGGACACCAGTACCGTTCTCACAGTCTTCGAGACTTTCGCATCAAACAATATGCGAAAAAGAAAACTCCGCAGCCTCGCCGAAGTCTATCAAGTTGCAACAATAAATCCATGGAGCGACACTGCTATCACCTTCAACGCAAGTGATGAACCTAGATTCCGAACAGCCCGAGCACCAGCCGCATTGATCCTCAGTCCCATAGTGGACGGCTTTCGCCTCACCAAGGTGCTCATGGATGTAGGCAGCGGACTGAACCTCATTTATGAGGAAACCCTTCAAAAAATGGAAATAGAATGGAACCGCGTCGAACGAAGCAGCACAACCTTTAGAGGAAAAATCCCCAGTCAGGAAGTGCGCTGCACAGGAAAAATTACACTAGATGTGGTGTTCGGCACGCCGGATAATTACAGGTCCGAAGAGGTCACGTTTCAGGTGGCCCCGTTCAAAAGCGGGCATCACGCCTTACTAGGGCGGGAAGCATTCACAATCTTCCAAGCGATACCCCATTACGGGTACATGAAGCTTAAGATGCCCGGGCCTAACGGAATTATCACTCTAGCTAGTGATCCGGACATAGCACTCCGCGCCGAGAACAAGACGGCCGCATTAGCCCTTGAGGCACTATCCGAAGCCTTAGCGGCCGAGGAACTGACCGCGCTGCGCTCCACAGTCAACAGGGATGATGTGATACTCGACAAAAGATCCAAATCCACATCCTTCAAGCCAGCTGACGAAATAGTCAAATTCCAGGTCCATCCAATGGACCCCAATAAAACAGCTTCCATCGGGGCATGACTGAACCCCGATGTAGACGCCGCACTGCGAGAGTTCCTACGAGAGAACTGGGACATTTTCGCCTGGCACCCTTCAGACATGCCAGGGATCCCACGCAGGCTGGCCGAACACAGCTTAAATATCCTAAAAGGATTCAAACCTGTCAAACAAGCTCTTCGGTATTTTTCCGAACCTAAGAGACAGGCCATGGGAGAAGAGCTAGCCAAGCTATTGGAGGCTGGATTCATTAGAGACACAAAACATCTGGACTGGCTAGCAAACCTGGTGATGGTACCAAAGAAGGACAAATCTTGGCGCCTGTGTGTCGACTTCAAAGACCTTAACAAGGCTTGCCCAAAGGATCCTTTCCCCCTCCCCCGTATCGATCAAATTATCGATGCCACCGCAGGACACGACTCGTTGTGTTTCCTTGATGCATACTCCGGTTACCATCAAATCAAGATGGCGGAATCAGACCAAGCTGCAACGGCATTCATCACACCATACGGCCCATTCTGCTTCAACACAATGCCCTTCGGGCTAAAAAACGTCGGCGCAACATATCAGCGCATGATCTAGACCTGTCTGGCAAATCAGATCGGCAAAATAGTAGAGGCATATGTGGATGATGTGGTCATCAAATCAAGACACGTCGAATCCCTAGTAGACGAGTTGAGGCTCACATTCGATAACCTCCGACAATACGACATCAAGCTCAATCCGGAAAAATGCGTCTTCGGCGTTCCAGCCGGAAAGCTCTTGGGCTTCATTGTATCCGGTAGAGGAATTGAAGCAAATCCAGCCAAAATCCGAGCTTTGTCACAATTGGATATCCCAAAGGACCTCAAACAAATACAAAAATTAACCGGATGCGTGGCGGCTCTAAGACGCTTCATCTCCCGTTTGGGAGAAAAGGCACTGCCCCTTTATCACCTCCTTCGGCGCACCGAACACTTCGAGTGGACGGATGCTGCCACGGCCGGACTCGAGGAAATAAAAGCCACATTGGCAACAAACCCAGTCCTGGCCACGCCAAACACCGGCGAACCAATTCTACTGTACATTGCAGCAACACATCAAGTTGTCAGCGCAGTGCTCGTTGTCGAGCGGGAAACGGATGGACACAAATTCCCCCTTCAAAGGCCGGTCTACTACGTGTCCACTGTCCTGACTCCATGCAAATCACGGTACCCACATTATCAAAAAATAGCATACGCCGTATTCATGGCATCCCGAAAGCTACGACACTACTTTCAAGAGTGTTCCATAACAGTAGCCTCGGAAGTACCACTTAACGATATTATCAACAACCGCGACGCAATGGGACGGATCGCGAAATGGGCCATCGAGCTCCTCCCGTTTGACATAACCTACAAGCCACGGCGAGCTATCAAATCGCAAGTTTTGGCCGACTTCGTCGCAGAATAGACGGAGGCCGAACTCCCTAAAGAGTACGGCACATACTCAAACTGGATCATGCATTTCGACGGCTCCAAAATGTTGGCCGGACTAGGGGCTGGCGTCGTTTTGACGCCCCCCACAGGGACACAGTCCAGTATGTACTCCAAATTATGTACACGGACTCCAACAACACAGCCGAATACGAGGCCCTTCTACATGGCCTCCGGATGGCAGTATCCATGGGCATTCAACGCCTAGAGGTACGCGGGGATTCGAACCTTGCGATATCCCAAATAAATGGCGACTTCGATGCCAAGGACCCAAAAATGGCAGCTTACCGCAACGTCGTCCTCAAAATGTCAGCTCGGTTCGAAGGGCTGGAGTTTCACCATATAGCCCAAGAAAACAATCAAGCAGCGGACGTCCTGGCACGAATCAGAGCAAAACGCGATGCAGTCCCCCCAACATCTTCTTGGAAAGATTGTTCAATCCATCTGTAGCATGGGAGGGAGAACCCGCAAATAACAGCCCGGACCCAGCCGCACCACTCGACACCGAACAAACTAACACAATTGGAGGTTCTGCCAATGAAATTACACCTTCAGCCCACGACATAATGGAGGTCATCGCCCCGTGGACAGAACCATTCCTAGCCTACCTTACCAGGCAGGAACTCCCGGAGGACCAAAACGAGGCCCTCTGCATAGTGCGGCGATCTAAAGCCTACAGAGTCCATGAGGGAGAGCTTTACAAGAAAAGCACTACCGGAGTCCTTCAAAGGTGCATCTCCGAAGAGGAAGGGCGGAACCTCCTGGCTGAAATTCATGCCGGACTCGGTGGTCACCACGCCGCCGCTCGGTCCCTTGTTAGGAAGGCTTTCTGCACAGGCTTTTATTGGCCAACGGCCCGGGCAGACGCTCAGGACTTAGTCCAACGATGCGCTGGTTGCCAACTTTTTGCCAACCAAAGCCATATGCCACCCACCGCACTTCAAACTATACCAATCACCTGGCCTTTTGCGGTCTGGGGGCTTGACATGGTCGGACCCCTTAAAGGTGGGACTGATAGAAAAAAATACTTACTGGTCATGGTGGATAAATTCACCAAATTGATAGAAGCCAAGCCTGTTAAAACGGCCGAATCCGGATCTGTGATAGACTTCATATCCGGGGTTGTACACCGTTACGGCGTCCCCCACAGCATCATAACCGATAATGGTACAAATTTTACCGCCGACGAAGTAAAACTCTGGTGCAAAAACATGGGCATCAAGCTCGATTATGCTTCCGTCTATCACCCAAAAACCAACGGCCAGGTCAAACGAGTGAATGGTCTTATCATGAGCGGCATTAAACCCTGACTAGTGCGGTCCCTTAAGGAGTCTAACACGCATTGGGTAGAGGAGCTCGACTCCGTGCTCTGGGGTCTGCGGACCACGCCAAATCGCACCACCGGATACACACCATTCTTCATGGTGTACGGCGCAGAGGCAGTTCTGCCCTACGACATAATTCATGACTCACCTCGAGTGCGCATGTACGAAGAAAGAGAAGCCCAGCTCAATCGGCAGGACAGTTTGGACACTTTGGAGGAGGAGCGCGACGTGGCAAAAGCCCGTTCCGCATTCTATCAATAGCAGGTTGGAAGATATCAAAGCAGAGAAGTACGGGCCAAAAATTACAATGTCGGCGAACTAGTTCTACGCCTGCCAGACAAGAAAAAGGACAAACCCAAGCCCTAGTGGGAAGGTCCATTCATAATCGACCAAGTCCTAACTGGCGGGGCGTACCGCCTGCGAGGTGCTTCTGATAATCGACTCGAGCCGAACCCATGGAACGCCACCCGTCTCCGAAGATTCTACGCCTAGCGCCGGACTCTATGTTCGTCTCCTACCTCTGTCCATTTTTTGCATTTTTCTATCTTACATTTCTCTCCTTCCCCTCTTTTCTTTTTTAGCCCTTAAAGGCTCATCTAATGACGTGCCACTCGCACTCATTATATCTGGGGGCTTCTTTAACAGAAGCTTGTTTATACGGGCTTCACGCCCAACACATGCGTCAAACTTCCGCATGTACCTTTTTCTTCACCACTATATGCATCGATATGACTTAAGTTTTGGCCAAGCTGGGTTGCCTGGCTCCTGTGCTTACCCCTATGTTCCCGATTGTTCGGCTAGGTGGTAATGGGAGCAACTCTGCGATTGTTACTGCCGGGTCAGCCAGATGTGTACCTCAGATTGGGTGAAGCCGAAAGCTAGCGTTCTTAAGGGAATATTCGGTCGGTTAGATAAAAGATGATCTTTTTTACTCATTTTGTGCGCCCCAGATGCTTTTTCTGCGTCTTTCCACGCAGTCCGGACATGCACTTCAGGGCATGCCTCCCAGCAAAAGGAACCCCTAACGGAACTATTCTCTCTGGAAGATGTTTCTTACTAACCATGTAATATAACATAACTAGTTGGGCACTTGTCTGATAACGCACTAATGACCCCTACGCCTGGTCTCCATGCATACCACGGTTCTTCTATAACCGCTATGGTATCCGGACACACTCCGGACCGTCAGGTCTCGAGGTTGAAGCGGAAAGGTCGGCAACGACAAACGATCTACAATCCGGCTAGAAGGCATTACACATGTCAATTCAAAATTACATAGTCATTATGACTGATTGTATTCCTCCTCTATACCATCTAACAGGCTGTCCAATTTACAGTCCTGCTGGGAATACTTTGTGGCCAACTCTACTTGGCCGTATACTAAGCTCACAGGGATCTCCTTCCCGTCAGGCCCCACTGGTCCGACCTCGGCCATGTGGTTCGGGTCAGACTTTGTAAACCGGGTCTTCACCATGGCCCAGGCTTCACGAGCGCCTTGTCGGCAGGCCTATATCTTCCACAACCAGAAGCGCCGCCGAGCTCCCTTCAACTTCTCCACAAGCTCTCCGAGGCTCTCGGGCACAGAGTGGGCATGCCATAAGGCTTGGGCAACACCTCGCATCACTTGCCGAATTCGCTCGTGCAGTTGCATGAGTTCGGGAAGAAGGTCACCCGTAGAGCCGGGCATCTCGTCTGCAGGACGACCTGTGAGCATACCTATAGACATTACTCTGTTAATCGACTTCCTCGCCGAACTCTTTTTTCAAAAGTTCGCTCAAGCACTTACTATAAATGCCGCGTCGAAGCCGCTGATTCTCCTTCGTGGAGTCCGACAGCTGGCCACGAACATCTTTCAGTTTGACATCCAGCTTGGTGTTGGCATCCTGAAGATCATTCTTCTCTCGCCTCACCCTTGTCAACATACTCTCACCGGCCTTTAGCTGGCGTAAGAGTTGTTGCTTGTCCGGATCGAATCCGGTGCCATCTGCAATTTAACTTGTCAGATTTTGCATCCACACAAGACAATACTAATCTTTCAAAGTGTATTTTACCTGAGGGGGTCCCTCGGGGCTCCCCTGCTATGGATAGTACGGCCTCTAGTTGGGCCTTGCACTTCTCCAGCTCCTAGGACAGTACAGTATTCTTCTCTATAAGAACCTGCATATTAAATGATCCTTAAATCAGTTGTTCTAACTGTTTCAAGTCTCGGGGGCTACTGGTATATGTATATATTTAACCAAAATTTTCTTACCCGTATGTCCTTCACATACTGCTCCGTAGCTCTGGCTAAACCATTTTGAGCAGCACAGAGGTACGCATCTCCCACATTAAAGGCATCTAAAGCCTCTTGGGAGAAACAACCGTCGCGTAGAGTTGTCCGGCGACGCCTATGGTTCATGGCACTGTCCACTTCCGAATTTGTGGCGGACAGCCTGTCTGCATCCTCTGTCGGAGGAACGTCCGGTGCATGCCTTGTATTCGTCTCCGCTTCCGGGCCAGACGTTGGAGCCTGGCTAGTGGAGGCGCGATTGGCGACCTCTCCGGATGTAGTCCGGCAAGGTCTCTTCGTCCTGAAGATAGCACGAACGTTGATAAGACCCTAACAGAATAACTCCAGGGAAGCAGAGGGTGCACTATACCTTTGCGCCGGCATCTCAGTCCGGACTTCGTTCCTTTTTGCCCTACGGGGCTCTGCGGTCCCTCGTTGGTTAGCCGCTGTAGGTTCGGCCTCCGGCCGTGGAAATCTCCCCTACAAAACGCGGTTGTCGTCAGAAACACCGAAATACATGAGAGTGTAATCCCTCTTAAGTGAATGAAACTCCGGTCTCTGTCACCTGGGAGGCCGGGATTAACCCGGGGTAATCAGCCGTGATAGCTACCAAGGTATTGTCCTTGCTCAGCTAGTAGAACACCCCGTCGATAAGCTCCACCGCTATGTCCGGATCCTCTTCGGAGTCCGGATCGAGGGACCATTCCGGGTCCTCGGGCTGTGGAGGGCGGCTGCTGATATTTTTTACCTCCTGTCGCAGTTCCTGCATTCAAGTCGTTAGACTACCTATCTAACAACGGGAGTATAAAACAAACAGGCAAGCGCAATTGTTCGCTTACCCAACTTGGAGGGTCGTTCATACTGAATCCGGCCCGCGGATTGACGCAGAGGAATTCCTCCTTTTCTCCCTTGTACAAAGAGGATAAAATCTTTTCTAGAGCGGCGGCAGATTCCGGCCCTTTACGACCATGACGGGTGGCGTCGTCCTCCCCGTTGAATTCCCACATGGGGTGGCCCCGGTATTGAAGCGGCTGCACCCCCGCATAATGCATGCGGCCATGACTCCAACCATGGTTAATCCGAAATGAGCCAGCAGCCTTATCCGGCCCATCAGATAAAGGACGTCTCTATCGCTTTCTCTCTGAGAGCTCCTCGCACGCCAGCTCATGCGTTTCTTCAATGGGGCACTGTTGAACTCAGGGAGACCGGCCCGAATAGGGTCCGGTAGCGGGACGTATTCTACGTAAAACCATTCCAAAGGCCAGCCCTCGGATGCTTCCTTTGGGGTTCCGGATAGGTATCCGGTCCCGGCGATGCGCCATACTTCGGCTCTGCCCACTTGGAATATGGACCCCTTCTGTGAACGGGGCACTAGGCAGAATAACCTCTTCCACAGTGCGAAATGGGCTTCAACGCCTAAAAATAGCTCGCAGAGAGTGACGAAACCCGCAATATGCAATACGGATCCGGGTGTGAGATTGTGCAGCTGGAGGCCGTAAAACTCCAGAAGCCCGCGGAGGAATGGGTGAATCGGAAATCCCAGTCCCCTTAACAGATAGGGGACAAGACACACCCGCTCTCCTTTAGAAGGATTGGGGGTGCGCTCCGCTTGTTTCCCGCCATTATAGGTGGCGAGACCGGCTCGGACGGGGACCATGCATGCCTGAGGGAGGAATCCTTTGGTCTGAAGCGACGCTAACTCACTATGCGGGATGGTGCAACTCTCCCAGTCCCCAGGTTTGGGACTGGAGGGGCGAGGGGAGGAGCTGCTGCGGCTGGTCATGTTGAAATAGACCTTTGCTGGAGGTGCTCTGATGATTGCTCGCGGAAGGGAGAAGATGTGGCTTGGATCTAAATCCCCATCCCGTTAAATAGACGGCTTGTTTATACAGCTAGGGGTGTGAATGTAAAAACACCCCGACTTTTCGCATTTGTTTTGCACGTGGAAGACGGCCATTATTGGGCAGGGAAGCCGAGGAGCACTACCAGAATCGGACGTTATTCCTACAGGAACACAAAATTTGGAGAAGAACCCGCCTTGCAATGCCGAACAATTTGCACGCCGGACTCGTCGTCATTGAAGCCTGGTTCAGGGGCTACTGAGGGAGTCCTGGATTAGGGGGTGTTTAGATAGCCGGACTATACCTTCAGCCGGACTCTTGGACTATGAAGATACAAGATTGAAGACTTCGTCCCGTGTTTGGATGGGACTTTCCTTGGCGTGGAAGGCAAGCTTGGCGATGCGATATTCAAGATCTCCTACCATTGTAACCGACTCTATGTAACCCTAACCCTATCCTGTGTCTATGTAAACCAGAGGGTTGTAGTCCGTAGGGAGGATCAACTCCATACACAATCATACCATAGGCTAGCTTCTAGGGTTTAGCCTCCTTGATCTCGTGGTGTATCTACTCTTGTACTACCCATATCATCAATATTAATCAAGCAGGAGTAGGGTTTTACCTCCATCGAGAGGGCCCGGACCTGGGTAAAACAAAGTGTCCCCAGTCTCCTGTTACCATCCGGCCTAGACGCACAGTTCGGGACCCCTACCCGAGATCCGCCGGTTTTGACATCGATAGCCGTGGACATGGCCAGAGGGTGAGGGCTGGAGAGCCAGTAAGAGCCCTGAGTCGTGATGCTCAGGTACCCCCCCTTTAATCGTGCAAGTGGTCGACATGGAGAAAAAGAGGTGCCGTGGACAGGCATCAAGTAATCAAGCATGCTGGGCGAATGCATAGCCAAAAATAAACGCAAGGGAGATACATGACGCTGGGCCTGGCCTGAGCAAGTTGGGGATGATGCAGCCCGAGGGGCGCCCCCAATGAAGCAAGCTAATGACATGAAGTAAAGGGATACACACCATAGGGACGGACCCACACGGCCTGGGAATGATGCAGCCCTGGGAGGGCGCTCCCAGCTGGAAATGAGACTTGTAGATGCCACCTGGAGGTGTTGAGGGCGAGGGGGTGTTGGTGCAGCAGACTTGGCGGGCTGCGGTAGCCGATCCTCATGAGCCCCCAGGCCCAGGGGCCTCGGGAGGCTCCGGAGGCACTGGTAGCCCTTCGCGAGTCATCTCCATCTCCGCCAAGGCCACGGAACGCCTGTCTTCTTGTGCTTCCATGATGCCCCTCATGAGGCGCTGGCGCATTGCAACTGCGCTCGGTAGGCCGTGAGGCATGCAAACGTAGCTGTGGGGCGGGCCTCTGCAGCGCCCCACTCGCGAGGGCCAGAGGCGCCCCGTCGTGGCGGCTTGGTTGAGCCCTGGTACGTCGATGCAGACGCGCAGCCTACCATCCTCGCCTAGTTGGGGAGTCACAGCCGGCAGACGGCGGCAACCCCTCACGATCCTCGATTCCTGTAGTTCTTGAATGGCCTTGTCGACGAACTCCTGTGGGTCTGGATCTCCTTGCCTTGCTCCTTCTTGAGGGAAACGTGCTTTGAAACACGTCTCCACGTGGTGCCCCAGCGCCTCCCTCATGACCCTGGCCAGGTCGATGGCCCTCCAGGGGAGAGCCCCTGAGCCCTGCCTAAGGAGGGCGCTGGGCACGCTTTCCTATGCGATGGAAGGAGGTTCCCCCTGGGCAGGTGCGGGCCCTGAGGGACCCGCCTCCCGAGGGGCCAGTCCGGGCGATGTCTTCTTCTTCTTGGGGGCGGTCTCGGGAAGCCTCCTGCTTCCGCAATCCGGGTCTTCCAGTGTTGCGGCCTGAAAGGCTCGCTCCAGGGAACACACTGCATCCCTTTCTCGCAGGGCACCGTGAAGACTCCGCCACTTCCTGGCATCTTGAGGACCTTGTAGGCATGGTGAGTCATGGCCATGAATTTGGCCAGCGCTGGGTACCCGAGGATGGCGTTGTACAGCAGGCGGATGTGGGCGACGTCAAAGTCGATGAGCTCGGTGCGGTAGTTGTCGCGTGCCCCGAAGGTGACAGGGAGGCGGACCTGCCCAATCGGGACCGTGGAGGCGTCGGTGATACCGGAGAAGGGCTTGGTTGGCTGAAGCTGGCTGTAGGGCACTTGGAGGCTGTTGAATGTTTCCACGGACAGGACGTTGAGCCCTGCCCCGCCATCGCTGAGAGTCTTGGTGACCACCACGTTGCTGATGATTAGGGAGCAAAGCATCGGGAGGACTCCAGCTGTAGCCGCACACTTGAGCTGATCTGCCGAGCTGAACGTGATGGCGCATGCCGACCACCTGAGAGGGCGCGTTGCTTCGAGCCTGGGGAGGACTGCGTTCATTTCGCGGGCGAACTGCTTGAAAATGCGTTGAGAGGCTGGGGCTTGAGCTCCGCCCAGGATGCAGGCGATGGCGCGCGGCTCATGGAAGCCCCCAGCCCCCTCGTCTTGATGGCGGTCCTCTTTTCTCCTTGGCTGAGGCGACAGTGGAGGGAGGCCTGCGTGGCCCTGTGGGCGATCCTCACGAGGCTGATCCCTCCAGTCCCCCTCGCGAGGCAGGTCTCTCCAGTGATCCTCGCGAGGTTGATCGCGCCACCCTTGGCACGGGCCGCGGTCTTCCCAGCGTCCCGCGTTTCTTCCTCCTCCTCGGCCGTAGCCCGGATCGGCACGTTCAGGACGACGGCCGATCCTTCCTTCTCGCACGATGCGGAGCTCTTGGCATTCGTTGGTGTTGTGGGTGTGGAGGTCGTGGTACACACAGTACCAGCCGCCCCGGGAGGACTCCGGCAGATCTTTGCCCCGCTTGGTGTCTGGTTCTATCGCGAGCACGGCAGCCCCCTTGCGCTTCACGTCCTTGGCCTTGGGCTTCTTCTCTTCTGGGTCTGCGGCAAGCAGCTCGAGGAGGGAGAGGCGTCCCTCCTCAGCTCTGGCGCACTTGGTCGCCAAGTTGAACAACTCCAGGGAGGTGCACAGGTCTTCATGCATTGCCAGCTCCTCCTTCATCTTGACGTCGCGCACACCATCGGAGAAGGCCGAGATGATGGCCTCCTCAAACACCTTGGGGATCTTGAGGCGCACGCTGTTGAAGCGCTGGATGTACTTTTGCAGGGTCTCTCCAGGTTGTTGCTTGATGCGGCGCATGTCGCTCACGGCGGGTGGCCGGTCGCGAGTAGCTTGGAAGTTGGCGATGAAGCGGGTGCGCATCTGGTCCCAGGAAGAGATCGTGCCTGGAGCCAGATTCAGGAGCCAGGTGCGAGCTCCTTCCTTGAGCGCCATGGGAAACCAGTTCGCCATGACCTTCTCGTCCCCATTGGCAGCTTCGATGCCCAGCTCATAGAGCTGGAGGAACTCGACGGGGTCAGTCGTGCCATCGTAGTGAGGAGGCAGGTCCGGCTTGAACTTGCCGGGCCACGTGACGCTACGCAGCTCGGTGGTGTAGGCTCGGCAGCCTGCGGTGGCCACAAAAGGCCTCGGCTGGTGAAGAGCTCAGTCTTGAGGGTCCCCACGCGCTGCAGCTAGGAGTAGCACGGGGTCTTGGTGTGCCGGAGCCGGAGCAGGGTCGCGGCGCGCCGGAGCAGGGAGCGCCCGGGCAGCTCCTGGCGGGCGAGGGACTTCTTGGCAGCTCCGTTCTTGTCGCGCTGGCACCTGACAGAGCGGGTTCCGCCCAGGGGCCACGTGCCTTGGAGCCATGGCGTCTTCTTGGGGAGGAGGCGGCTGGTACGCCTCCGGAGCTTCGTTGCCCGCGCGGGGCGGGGTGTGGCGCAGCGGAACGGACGGCGCTGAAGAGCCCCCTGCGGCGCGGACAAGCTCAGCGACGCGGTCGAGCCACTCATCGTAGACGTCGTCGACGGGACGGTAGCGCAGGAGCTCGTTTGCCGTGAGGAGAGCATCTCGGGCCTCCAAGGTGGCGCGGAGCGCGTGGGACGAAGAACCAGCTGGTGTGAGCGATGGAGTAGTGGTGCGGCCGTCTTGCCACACGGAAGGATGCTGAGACGAAGCTTGTTGCTCGCCCCCCGCCGGCCCGATGACAGCGTTGATGACGGGTGACGGGGAACGACGAGGACGTCCGCCGACGGGCGCCGTCTGGGTGACGCGGGAAGCGATGGCGGCCTGGCGCTCGGCGTTGGCCCGGCGAGCGTCGGACATGGATGCGACGGTCGGAGGAGAACGAAGCGGTGGAAGACGAATTCTGGCGCACCCCTACCTGGCACGTCAAATGTCGGATTTCGGGTTCCGGCAGACCCTTAAGGTTCGAACACTGGGGTGCGCGCGGAGATTACGCCTTCTACCTCACCGTCTCGCAAAGATCTAAACTACTGAAAGAACAACACAAGAGACACAAGGTTTATACTAGTTCGGGTCACCATGGTGGTGTAATACCCTACTCTAGTTTGTGGTGGGTGGATTGCCTCTTGGGCTGATGACGATGAACAATACAAGGAAGAACAGCCTCGCGAGGGTCTGTTCTTGACTGGGGCGATGAACTGCTAGGAGAAGTTCACCCACCTTTCTCTCTCTCTCTGCCTCTCTAGCCAACCGATCGAACCCCCTTTTGCTATGTGGGTGGCTGGTCCTATTTATAGAGGCCCTGGTCCTCTTCCCAAATATTGAGCGGGAAGGGAGCCAACAATGGCAGGCTAATTTGAAAGGGGACAACAAGTATCTTCTATCCTGACAAAAGCAGTCTTCGCCTGCGCAAAGCTCTGGTGATGATGCCGTCTTGGGCTCCATGGTGACCTCCGTCTTATAGTCCTTCTGGTCTTGGTCTCGTTGCACCGAAATGGCAACCTTTGCCTGATACCTCGGTACTCCGCGGCTGCGCTTGCCCCCTTTGTACCAAAGAGGAAAGGAGGATGCTGCGCGGGCTGGCACCCGCCTGGCGCCCCGTGTCGTCATGGCTCGTGTCACGGGCACCTCGCGAGGTACCCTGCCTTGATCTCTCCGCCTCCTCGCGAGCCAGCCTGACGAGGCCGTGCCTGAGGAAGGTCCGTGTCGTCCGCCCCGCGAGGCATGGCCCCTCGCAAGGGTCTTGAGCCTTGTGTGGATGAAGATGGGCCGTGCTGGGCCCCCTTTGAGCCACGCCGCGGGCCGCAGGCAGGCAAGTCTGGGGACCCCCGCTCCCAAAACGCCGACACCGGCCAGGTGTTCGACGAAAATATTTTGGCATGTGGGGAATTTTCCTTGAGCTAATTTTTGGTGGGGTGGCCTCTCATTGCACCTAGAGGCTGCCTGAATTTTGGTAGAATTTTTGGAGAAGAGAAGATATGAATTTCACCAAATTTGACAAATCTGGTCCAAACTTGCAGAGGCTGAAACTTGAAAATTTTGAAAATAAGAAGAGTGAATCTTGATGGTTCTAGGTTGTGGGTGTTAAGGACTATTCAGAGGAGTTGGTTTGAGATCAAAACTCAAAGGAAATTAGGTACTTGCTTTGCAAATCACCTAGGCTTAAAATAATTGACAGAATTGTTTTGGGGAAGAGAATAAATGAAATAAAATCCAAAAATGGGTTGGACTTGTTGGAACAGAATGAAAATGAGGTTGATTCACTCAAAATTTTCAAATAACATGATTGGGTTTTTGCATAAAGTTGAATCATAAGCTACTACCAACATCCCATAATTTTGGTGGAGGCTAGAAAGAAATATTTAAATGGGTTGTAGTGCAAAATTGCACTCTAGACCAGAGAAGAAAATTGGGTGTAGAGCTCAAAATATTTCAAGAATAAAATATATTTTTGCATAAAAGTGATTTAAAAACATCACATGACAACTCCAAATTTTGGTTGGAATTTTAAATGAATTTATCAAATGGTTGTAGTTCAAATATGGCCATATAACCTTGGAAAACCATTTCTCAGGAAAATAAAAATCAAGCAAATTAATTATGTAATTAGTTCTACTAATAAAAGAAGATTTTTTCTTGAGAGGTTTAAACAAGTCCAAAAACATATTTGAAAAGTTTTCACTTTGGGGAAAAACTCATTAACAACAAGGTAGAAAAAGGTTCAAAAATAAAAAGGGAGCCCAGAAAATAAAAGTTTTAATTTCCTGGCAAAATTTTAATTATTAAAACAAGGTCAAAATTTTGGGGTGTCACAACACTACCCCCCTTAAGAAAAATCTCGTCCTCGAGATTTGCTAAGGATTGTTTTTGAAAATCAAATACTCAGCGGTTACGTGTTTTTTGCAAGCAGGGTGTGTGTTCGAGCGGTTGTGAGTCTGCTGCCATGGTGCTATGTGAAATCAAATAATCCACGTCGTGAGAAGGTGTACGATGCAGCAACTCAGGGAAAAGAAATCTCACTCCAGGATTTTTCGCGAGGCAAATCGGTTAACTTAAAGGAGCATAAACCACAACAAAAACTACACACATTAGCAGAAGCCAAATAATAGACTCGTCGCACAAGCTCAGGGTATCACGCATAAGTTACAACACATAAATAAATGTTGCAATAATAAACACAGCAGCGACGTCTAAAATAGAAACGGTAACTGGACGGGGTCCCGAGAAAATGTCTCCGGTACTGGGACACACTCCTCTTCTATCGGGGGAAGTGGATTGACCAGTCGATTAATGTGTCTCTCCTGGTCGGGCCTTAGTGATCTGCCGATGGCGATCTGAGGATTTAAATCTGCGAGGCTCTGAAGATAACCCATCACACGTTGGGTTAAACGTTCTTGAGCGATGACGTACTGGACAAGGTTGGCCAGTACTGGGTCTCTCTCAATTCGTCCATCGGGAAAAGATGTTACTTCTCCGGGTGCTGCATGGCTCGGAAAGTAATAATACCCTCGTTCGCTGGCATAGGGTACCGCGAATCGAAGGTGAGCAAGCGCTTCGTATGCAGCAGCTTTTATGGCCATATGTGGGGTTGGCATAGATTTCCCCACGAAGGAGACCTCCGTTGGGTCTTGGTTGGAGTTTACAGGAGGGATGTGTACTACTGCCCAATATCTCGAGGTGGACTGGGTGATTCTCGATTTGAACAGCTCGTACTGGGGTGGTTGGCTAGCGCCCATGGTACTGCAGGTAAAATCCCACAATATCTTGACAAAACTACTCGGGGTTGCATCTGGAGTTCTCAGATAAATACTAGGGCTCGGCATGGCAAGAAATGGTTGTGAGGATGGTGCACAAGATGAGGGGTGCTCGGCAAGGTCACGCGGTGGCCTTTTTATAGCACCGGAGCTGGGTCGTCTTACCGTGGTGAAAGGTAATGAAATTTCTAGCTCTGCTCCAAGGGTCGGGGTCAAGCCACAGATACACACATTTCACAAAAGTGACGTGTTACTATGGGGATTGTCTAGGAGGTTTTTGGTAACCAGATCTAGGATAGAAATTTTATACCGCATGCTGGCATATCCATGCAAAGTTACTATTTAAAACAGAGGCACGACGACAGGCGGCGTTTATATACATGGTCACATGATTACAAAGCGAGGATACACTGGGACTCGACACTACTCGAGTGACTTAGTCTACCTCGTTCATACCCAAGCGGGTGTGCCTTGCGGATGTCGAGGCTTCTCCATCGGCTTCGCCGTCGGGGTTAGCTGGAGGGGGTGGAGGAGCTGCAGGGTCGGGGTAGCGATGATGACCATCGCGGGGATTGTTGGTCACAATCCCGTTGGAGTGTGTTCCCAAAAGGCGACGAAGCGCTTCTGGGGTCATCAAAGCACCTTGGCCGACGGCTGGGGCAGATCTTAGGGACTCGATCGGGTGTCCAAACAGCACGACTGGGTTGTCGGCGTTGGGCTCGTTCTCTTCTCTCGCCGGGGCTCGACGAACCAGCTCTCCACGAGCTGCGATTAGATAAATGGTGATTTGATCGAACAGTTCCTCTAGTGCACCTACATAGCGCACTAGATGCAACAATGCAGGATCTGTCTCGTGATCTCCGTTGGCAACTTGGGGTGGCCTACCATACCCTTCACGTCTGGGGTAGTAGTGGAACGAGCGACAGTTAACTCTGGGCGATAAGTGCCGGAGATGAACTATAGCCTCTCGAGCAGCTAGTTGGATGGCTTGAGGCTCAAAGGAAGTTGTCCTTCCGGTGAACCTGTAGGGGCGCTCGGGCGCTAGACCCCTACCGTAGATGTGTACAGTGGCCCAGAATTGTCGGCTCTCACCGCTCATGGGTCCTTGGTACACAACATATTCTGGGGGCTGTTCTAACGCATAGGCACGACGGGTGAGGTTTGCGAGTATGGTCACAAAGCCTCCATGGTTGGTTGATGTGGTCTCATTGTGCACGACGGGGCCAGGCATTAAGGCTCGGTTTTGGGTAGCGGCTGTGTTGTGCTGAGTTGGGGCTAGCATGCCCTTTTTATAGGAAAAAGGGGACAAAGTCTTCCTTCGCACGCTTGCAAAAAGACTATTCAGGATTCGGTCACTGGCGCATGAGCGACATGTTAGGTTGATAGGTTGGGCACCGACTGCCAAAAGGTGTTGGGTCACTGTGTGGCTATCTTGCATGAGAAGCTTGGCTGGGGCTTGGTTATGGTCTGGTGGGTTGGTTAACCAAGGTTTATCGACCTGGCTAAGATAGGGTAAGCCAATGGTCAGCCTGGCTCTGATACCAAGTTTGTTGGGACTGGATTTTCGGGATATAATTTCCAGAAAATGGCCCTTGTGCTCACCAGCCCCAGGATTACTGTTAGCTGATGAGGCACCAACTTGATACAAAAATCCCAGACAAAAAAAATACATAATATGTAGTACAAGACCATTCGGGCCTGTGAGTACAACAATTGGTTTTCTACTGGTCGATGGCGGAAGCGGTTTGTGAGTCATCAGTGTCTATGGGATTCCATTTCCCACAGGAATAGCTGACCAGGATAACTCCTATCTTCGCGAGGCTGCTATCACCGTTGCTTAGGTTCCGGGGCTGTCATCGCAATGCTCCTCTCCAAGCAAGCAATCTGGCCAAGACAATAGCCAGGGACAAGCCAGTGAGTACTTTTGAATGTACTCGCAAACATTATGAACATGGGTATAATATAATTGATAATTATGCACTAAAATATTCTATGATCACATCGTCAGTCATAAATAAAACATCTTTTATGCATGCAAGCAGGTTATTTATATGCAACAGGAATATGTAATGACATAATAGTAATAAAATGCACCAATCGGATGTCTGAAGCGACGTCTAGAAAGGATAGTAAAAGTGAGCATGCATCAATCGGGCGTCTTAGCGACACCACATAAAGGGCTTATAAGGTAAAAAAATAACAAGCATGCCACAGTCGGGCGTCTCAGCGACACCACATAAAGGGCTTATGAAGTAAATAAAATAACAAGCATGCCACAGTCGGGCGTCTGAGCGACACCACATAAAGGGCTTGTAAGTAAATGAAATAACGAACCTGCCACAGTCGGGCGTCTGAGTGACGCCACATAAAGGGCTTATACGAAAATCAAATAACAAACATGCCACAGTCGGGCGTCTGAGCGACGCCACCTAAAGGGCTTATATATAAACATAATCATAGTGAATATCCAGGAGGTGGTACCGTCCCAGGGATATTCATTATTTCAAACAATGCAAACAGTTAGTCCACAATGATCATAATCATAACCATCATATATCACAAGTCATAATCAATATTCGGGTTTAGTAGTTTGTCCTCCGAAGACCGACACTAAGACCGACATTTGACCGATCCCAGACTGTAGTCCTCAACCATGGACACGGCTATTCGAATAGGTTTAATATCTCTGCAGAGGGTGTACTCTTTACCCACGAGTAACGGATTTCGTTAGTTCATCGGAACTAATTCCGTCTACGGTCTTTTAGTTGAAAACACGCCTGACTTGCACACACCCGCTTAACTCACCAGTTTCTGGAATCACCCACGACACCTGTCAAGCAAAAATCTAAGTGGGGAGGCTACAACCTCGCGTAGGATGGGATCAAATTTATATCGCGTGCTCTAAGGGGTGCCCTCCTCTCGGTCCCAACCAGAAACACCCATGCCCCCGGACCAGGTGGCATGCCTACCGGCTACAACCGGTATCTTCCACCGTGGCCTCTCTGTACGGTGTGTGCTTGAAAGGGGTTGACGACTTACTGAACCGTACCCTACTTACGGCAGGGACAAGTGGTAGTACAAAACAAGTATGGGGGTTACTGGAACAAGACTCAATCTACGGTCGACTCAGGAGGTTTATGAATTCCCTACATGACATGTATAACAAATATATTTCAACCAACAAAATCACCACCCATTATACCTTACTATGCCATACCGGACATAACCGTCCTGATGGAGACCGGCGACAAGCTCACGCCTACCCAAGGCAGAGGCTTTCCCGGGTTCCTTTCCGGCATGCATGCAAGGCACATGAGGATGATTACCATCACATGTATATTCATTTCCAACAGCAAGGAAATCACTAATATGCATCCATGCAAATGACCATATCAGATGAAATAACAAGTTCTCCGAAATAAGGTGGCGTTATAAACTTGTCAACTAACACACCAAAAATATTATGCCGGGGTTCAGAATGCTTGCCTTCAAGGTGTGGAGAGGTGGGGGTGCTCTCCAAAACTTTTGAAAGTTTTCTTCCTCTCTCCAAAATCCTATTTTCAATAAATTTGAATTAACACACAATTTCAAAACAGCACAAAAAAGTTGTTTGAAATTTTTTCAAATAAATATGATAAAAACTAGACAAAAATTTAAAGAGGACAGAAAAAGAATCAATCAAAAATCATTTTCTGTTTAAAAGTTATAAGAGTTTTAATCCAGGGACTTTTCTATAATGAAACAGAAACTTCTCAGGGGGCTGAACAGAAAAAGATCAGAAAAACGCTTCAGACTGAAAGCGTATTTTCCCGAATGCGTTTTCAGAAAATGCTTCATTTAAAAGAAAAGAGAGACTGACGGGGGGTCCCACCCGTCGGGTTGGAATTTTCAAACGGGGAAGATACAGAGCTCGTCGGCGCCCGAGAGCTGCGGTGGTCGCCGGCGGTGATCCACAGCGAGTTAGGAGGATCGGAGAGTACCTACATGCTTAACGTGTCCTTCCGCGTCGGTGGGTGGTGGTGGTGGTCGTCGGCGAGCACAACGTCGACCATGGTCCTTGCTCCGGCGGCCGGCGGCTCGGGTGGAGTTGGATATCGTCGGGGAGGGTTGCGGAGGTCAAATTGAAGCCTGGGTTATATCACTGGGTGCTCGAGGAGACTACTGACGAGGTTTGGGTGGCGGGGATGGCCTCACCGGAGTGGATCGAGCTGGTGGCCGAGGCGGATCGGGGCGGCCGGGGTTGGGGGAGGAGACCTCCTCGAGGTCCTCCTAGTGGCTTGGCGGGGTGTTGGTGGGGTGCAGTGGTGGTGCGTGCTCGAGAGCAAGCTCGGGACCTCTTTTTATAGGCGATCCGAGGCGGTGGCCATGAACGGGGATCTCCGGCGATGGTTACGGCGGCGCAGTGCTTGGTCGTGGAGTTTAGGAGGTTGGGCAACAACGTGGAGGTCCACTGGTTCTGTTTTGGCGCTAAACGAGCTTGGATTAGGAGCCCTGGGTGGATTCGACGGAACGGGGCGGCGCGGGCCAGTCGGCGGCAGAGGGCGCGCCCTGTGCCTGCCGGGCCACGGCGACGGGGCTGCGGGGTGCGCCGGCGTGCATGAGGCCACGCGGAGGGCGGGGGAGCGTTGGGCGGCGCCGAACGGCGTTGCGAGCTGGCGCTGTCTTCTGTTAGCCGCCATGGGTGGCTTTGCCACCGCAGAAGCTGCCAACTCCGGCGATGCTCGCCGCCACCGACACCTGTGCCCGTCCAAGGGGGCGTGCGGTGCTCTGGCCAGCGAGGAGATGCCGAGCGCAACGCTTCAGGGCGCACAGTTGATCGATGACAAGTCCCTGACGAAAAACGACACTGTAAAACTCTGAAACTCTGAATTTTACTGAAAGTGCACAGTAACAGTGCCGGCTGTCGGATTTCGGGTTCCGACAGACCCTTAAGGTTCGAACACTAGGGTGCGCGCGGAGATTACGCCTTCTACCTCACCGTCTCGCAAAGATCTAAACTACTGAAAGAATAGCACAAGAGATACAAGGTTTATACTAGTTCGGGCCACCATGGTGGTGTAATACCCTACTCTAGTTTGTGGTGGGTGGATTGCCTCTTGGGCTGATGACGATGAATAATACAAGGAAGAACAACCTCGCGAGGGTCTATTCTTGACTGGGGCAATGAATTGCTAGGAGAAGTTCACCCACCTTTCTCTCTCTCTGCCTCTCTAGCCAACCGATCGAACCCCCTTTTGCTATGTGGGTGGCTGGTCCTATTTATAGAGGCCCTGGTCCTCTTCCCAAATATTGAGCGGGAAGGGAGCCAACAATGGCGGGCTAATTTGAAAGGGGACAACAAGTATCTTCTATCCTGACAAAAGCAGTCTTCGCCTGCGCAAAGCTCTCGTGATGACGCCGTCTTGGGCTCCATGGTGACCTCCGTCTCGTAGTCCTTCTGGTCTTGGTCTCGTTGCACCGAAATGGCAACCTTTGCCTGATACCTCGGTACTCCGCGGCTGCGCTTGCCCCCTTTGCACCAAAGAGGAAAGGAGGACGCTGCACGGGCTGGCACCCGCCTGGCGCCCGTGTCGTCATGGCTCGCGTCACGGGCACCTCGCGAGGTACCCTGTCTTGATCTCTCCGCCTCCTCGCGAGCCAGCCTGACGAGGCCATGCTTGAGGAAGGTCCGTGTCATCTGCCCCGCACGGCTTGGCCCCTCGTGAGGGTCTTGAGCCTTGTGTTGATGAAGATGGGCCGTGCTGGGCCCCCTTTGAGCCACGCCGCGGGCCGCAGGCAGGCAAGTCTGGGGACCCCCGTTCCCAGAACGCCGACAGTAGCCCCCGGGCCCAAGGCGCGCCCGGACTTGGCCGTGCCGTGAGGCGAAAGGGTAAGGGCGAAGAACCGCGGGCCCTAATAGCCTGCGGCCTTGGGCATCGCGTGGAGGTGGATGGGACGCAAATGCTCCTGCAACCGCGCAGGTAGATAAAGGAACGGCATCCGCCCAGACTTGGCCCTTTGCTTTCTCCGCTTGCTGCTCAGATCCCCTTTCTTGCGCCTCCCCCTTCTTCCTCCAAATTTCCAGATCTACTCCGGCTGCGTGACCTAGGAAGCCATGGCGCCTCGTCAGTCTCTGGCCGAAGCTTGGTACTCTCCTGCTCTGGACTCGCCGAATGTGTCCGAGGCGAGCCTTGCCCGGCTGCGCCAGATGGCGGTGGCGCAGGGCATCAATGGGGCGCAGGTGTTCAAGGCCGGCTCCGCCACCCCTGAGGGCCGAGGGAGCACCATCTACCCTCTCTTTGTAAGCTCCATTGCTGCGGGCCTGGTGCCCCCTTTCTCCGAGTTTTTCTTCTCTGTCCTCCGCCATTACAACTTGCAAGCTCTGCATCTCCACCCCAACTCCGTCCTTCTCCTGGCGATCTTCGCCTACTACTGTGAGGCCCACGTAGGGGTGCAGCCTTCAGTGGCCTTGCTGCGCCACTACTTCTCCCTCCGGGTTTCTCGCGGTTCTCCTTCCGCGTGCGCGAGCTTCGTTGCGTATGGCGGCACCATCGCCATCTCGAATCCCGGGAAGAGGATTGAGGGCTTCAGGAGCAAGTGGGTCTTGGTTGATGCCGGGCGCGTTCACCCAAGGTTGATCTTGCCCGCGGAGCAGCCTGCGCCCGAGCGTCGGCGCCCGAGAGCTGCGGTGGTCGCCGGCGGCGATCCACGGTGAGTAAAGAGGATCGGAGAGTACCTACGTGCTCAGTGTGTCCTTCCGCGTCGGTGGGTGGTGGTGGTGGTCGTCGGCGAGCACCACATCGACGACGGTCCTTGCTCCGACGGACGTCGGCTCGGGTGGAGTTGGATCTCGTCGGGGAGGGCTGCGGAGGTCAAATTGAAACCTGGGTTAGATCATTGGGTGCTCGAGGAGACTACTGACAAGGTCTGGGCGACTGGGATGGCCTCACCGGAGTGGATCGAGCTGGTGGCCGAGGCGGATCAGGGCGGCCGGGGTTGGGGGAGGAGACCTCCTCGAGGTCCTCCTAGTGGCTTGGCGGGGTGTTGGTGGGGTGCAGTGGTGGTGCGTGCTCGAGAGCGAGCTCGGGACCTCTTTTTATAGGCGATCCGAGGCGGTGGCCGTGAACGGGGATCTCCAGCGATGGTTACGGCGGCGCAGTGCTTGGTCGGGGAGTTTAGGAGGTTGGGCAACAACGTGGAGGCCCACTGGTTCCGTTTTGGCGCTAAACGAGCTTGGATTAGGAGCCCTGGGTGGATTCGACGGAACGGGGCGGTGCGGGCCCGTCGGCGGCAGAGGGCGCGCCCTGTGCCTGCCGGGCCACGGCGACGATGCTGTGGGGTGCGCCGGTGTGCATGACGCCATGTGGAGGGCGGGGGAGCGTTGGGCGGCGCCGAACGGCGTTGCGAGCTGGCGCTGTCTTCTGTTGGCCGCCATGGGTGGCTTTGCCACCGCATAAGCTGCCAACTCCGGCGATGCTCGCCGCCACCGACACCTGTGCCCGTCGAAGGGGGCGTGCGGTGCTCTGGCCAGCGAGGAGATGCCGAGCGCAACGCGCCAGGGCGCACAGTTGATCGATGACAAGTCCCTGACGAAAAACGACACTGTAAAACTCTGAAACTCTGAATTTTACTGAAAGTGCACAGTAACAGTGCCGACCAGGTGTTCGACGAAAAGATTTTGGCATGTGGGGAATTTTCCTTGAGCTGATTTTTGGTGGGCTGGCCTCTCATTGCACCTAGAGGCTGCCTGAATTTTGGTAGAATTTTTGGAGAAGAGAAGATATGAATTTCACCAAATTTGACAAATCTGGTCCAAACTTGCAGAGGCTGAAACATGACAATTTTGAAAAGAAGAAGAGTCTATCTTGATGGTTCTAGGTTGTGGGTGCTAAGGACTATCCAGAGGAGTTGGTTTGAGATCAAAACTCAAAGGAAATTAGGTACTTGCTTTGCAAATCACCTAGGCTTAAAATAATTGACAGAATTGTTTTGGGGAATATAATAAATGAATTACAATCCAAAAATGGGTTGGACTTGTTGGAACAGAATGAAAATGAGGTTGATTCACTCAAAATTTTCAAATAACATCATTGGGTTTTTGCATAAAGTTGAATCATAAGCTACTACCAACATCCCATAATTTTGGTGGAGGCTAGAAAGAAATATTTAAATGGGTTGTAGTGCAAAATTGCACTCTGGACCAGAGAAGAAAATTGGGTGTAGAGCTCAAAATATTTCAAGAATAAAATATATTTTTGCATAAAAGTGATTTAAAAACATCACATGACAACTCCAAATTTTGGTTGGAATTTTAAATGAATTTATCAAATGGTTGTAGTTCAAATATGGCCATATAACCTTGGAAAACCATTTCTCAGGAAAATAAAATTCAAGCAAATTAATTATGTAATTAGTTCTACTAATAAAAGAAGAGTTTTTCTTGAGAGGTTTAAACAAGTCCAAAAACATATTTGAAAAGTTTTCACTTTGGGGAAAAACTCCATAACAACAAGGGAGAAAAAGGTTCAAAAATAAAAAGGGAGCCCAGAAAATAAAAGTTTTAATTTCCTGGTTAAATTTTAATTTATTAAAACAAGGTCAAAATTTTGGGGTGTCACAGGCCAACGCGGCCAGATCACATTTTGCACAGGAAATTACACACCATGTTTCGTTGACATGTGGTCCCGTTCCAACATATCAGTGAGACGACGGCGAGTAGTAGGAGTATTTCCGAACGGACGTGTAGGCCGGGGTGCCTCTTCGTGAACCGTGGCAAACTCGCAACCGTCCACCGACTCTTCGCCTTTCCCTCTCGATTTGGAACTGCTATCGCACGCTCTTCCTCTCCCTCCTCCATTTTCCTTCAGACCTTCACCCTTTCTTCTGCCATTGTTCGATCGTCTTCTCCATGGAGGGAACAGGCCGCAAACGACCCCGTTATTCTTGCCCCGATCTGAAAGATGACGTGGTGAAGGAACTCATTGATCGGTGCGACGTCATCACCTCGACTAGCATGGCAGGTTCGTTCAAGCCCATTCTCGACTCAACTAATAACATCATTACAAAGAACCCAAGAGTCAAGGAGCGGTTTGATCTCCCCTATCTTCTTCGCCGTGACCCTGATGACTGGCGCCGGCACGACGGAGGCCTCGCCCTTTGCCAGTTGATGCCGCTTGATAATGATACGTATGATGTTAAGATGCCATCGCTTGAGCGCAAGGCTTGGGTGGGCGCAAATGGAGATTGGGTTGTTTACATTGGGTCCAACTGCGAGTGGGAACTTGTGAATGTGTACACTTGTGATCGGGTTCCACTTCCAAAAATCTCAGCAGACTGCCCAGACGTTGAGAACACCAGTATTGTACGCACGGAAGATAGCAATTTGTCGAGTTCCCAACCGCTCTTGGAATTACAACAACTATGAAGTTGTTTCTATATTCGACAAGCTTGTTGCCGTCCTTGGTGGTTTGACTCGATGGATATTGCTCAAAAATCAGTTCCTATACACGGATGAGTACTGTGATGCAATTCAATACGAGGGCCTTGTGTTTGCTGCCACCACTCGTGGCACTGTTTTGCATGGGATCCTCGTAGTTTCGATACGTTTGTCTTCCATCGTAATTATAATTGTTTCATCCACATGCATGCGGGTTAGAAAGTTTCCCTTTACTAATTAACCTTCTTCTTGTGTTTCCAAGGTCCTGTGAACATCCCACCACCTATACTTGAAAATTTTTATAACCAAGGGGGAGATGACGATGGTGATGATCACGAGCATGAGGACGAGCATCGCCCATATACTCTATGGCGCCTGGCAACTAATTCCGATGGATCACCTCTTCTTGTGTGTATACAGCCCACTGATGATGTTACTGCTAAGGAAGCAGGTGTAGTATCCCATGGTCGCACTCTCCAGACCTATTCCAACACCCGTTGCATGGTATTTGGGATGGATACTAGTGTGCTAGCGCCAACTCCTTCTCCCTGGTACAGAATTGTAGTCTTGGAGAAAACTCGCTCTTCCTTGGACAAAACTATCTGATGATGGTGAAAGGCGGTCCAACTGCTATTGACACAATGTTAACAGTACCATTTATGAGAAGCAATTGTGTCTATACCTCGGACATTTGGGTGGTTCCCTACCCTGGTACTCATATAGTAGGCCGCTTCAGCCTGGATGATAAGTCCTGCGTTGGTTTCCAGATCGACAATCGATGGCCCGTCCCAGAGAATCACTTGTGGTTCAAAGCAAGTGTTTCCAACACCGAGGAATGGTTGAGTTGAAGTTCATTTCATTGCTTGTTATTTGTTGTGTGGTGAAAACTTTAGTATTTATAATGCATACTCATTGTCGATGTGGGTTGATGACCTATTGTATGTAATAAAATGATATGCCTATGATAAACTTACTAAATTTATGAATGGCTTTCGAGTCGCTTCTTTGAGTGAGTGGTGCGACGAGGCAAAAAAATATTTTCCGAATACATAATTGTACGTGCATTGCAACAAGTTATCGGATGAGGCCAATCAACAATAGTAGTATACTATTTGTACTAGCTTCACATGCTTCGCGCGTCGAGCGAGTGTTTTTACTATAGCCATAGGTTAATGTGTTCGCTGTACGTAACCAGTACCTCGAATCCTCGATACTAGTACTATATAGTAGGAGTAAGTAGTAGGAGTAGTAGGGTGGCATGGGCCAGAACAAGCATTCATGTCCAAGAGTACGGCACACGCCACCACCACGACATCCATCTGACACCATATTATTTCTTGGAGTCCGTGCTAGAGCAATCTCTTCAACCTCGTCGTTTCTCTAACTTCAGCCATCGCGCGATGGGCGAGGTGGGGGTTTGCCGATAGTCGGTTTCCTTAACTGTGGTCCGACTTGTAAGGCCAACTCCAACGCACGACCCCAAACAGGGCTCCGTTTTGCATGAACTCCAACGATAATTTTGACTAGAAAAGCAAGACCAAAGAAAACAAGAACCACAAGAATACATTTTACTACTCTTGTAAGTTGGATTAGTGCCTTCTCGATGCATTCATTGTTGATCTTCGGAGGCTCGATCTTGCGTGCTTCTTTCTTCTTCGAGTGTAAAGAAGTAGACGTTGCTTCCTCGCATCTAGTCTCATGTCTAGCCTCTATTCTAGTAGGAGTATCAACAAGTGCACTAATCTCATCTCTAGCCTCTGTGCTAGCTAAAAGTGATAGAACATCTACTAAATTGTGCTCTATCAATATATGGATGTACTCTTCTTCCCAATACAAAAACTTGCATCCATTCTACTCCCTCTGTTGCACAATACATGCCTTCTATTTGTCAAAATATATATGTATCTAGACATGTTTTAGTATATAGGTACATCCATTTTTGGACAAATGGAAGTCAAGTATTTTGGAACGGAGGGAGTACACAATAAAATTTTTAAGTTAGCACAACTAGTCTAATCGGAGAGCATAACCGAAGATTTGGTTGGGTTCTTCCTCCTTTTGTCGACACGTGGGACATCCAGCATCCAGGTCGTGTCATGAAAGAAAATAGAGTGGTAGTTGAAGCCACGAGATGTGCATATTGGGTTAAACTGTAAATAGAATCTTACTATTCTTGAGTAACTCCAAAAGCGACCACTAAAGATCTTTATTGGATTTGTTTTTCATCACCAGCACGTCGAGGTGAAAGATGCGCAGGTTCAGTGGGTCCTCTTGCGTCACTGACATGTGGGGCCGCATGTGAGCAAATAGACGATGGGCTTCGCGCGTCTGCTGGCTGGCTGAGAAGAGAGATAGAGGAGGGCTGAGCACGGACTGCAGGAAATTTGTTCTACGTACCTCGATATAGGCTCGATATAGTGGGGTGGCATGGGCAGCATTCACGTCTAGCAGTACGACACGCGCCACCCACACGAGTCCCATTCGACACCAATTTTCTTGGAGTGCGTGCTACAGCCATCTCTTCTCCCTCCTATTTTCTCAGCCATCGCGCGGTGGGCGGGGTGGGGGTTTGCCGATAGTCAGTTTGCTCAACTGCGGTCCCACTTGTAAGTGAAAATGCAACACCGTACGCATTCCCACTTGAGCGGCGTGCCGGACCAACCGTGTGGGGTGCGACGCGAACACGGCAGGCTTTTCCTTTTGAACTCGTAACTTGTCAAATTTGGTTTTGCTCCATGGTGCGACCGATAGATAGAAAATAACGATTTTGCCTAGAGTAATGAGAAGTTTGGTTCTAGCGCCGTTCATGCATGGAGTACGTACGAAAATTATGAAGTTGATGCGAAAGGTAAGATAATTACTGTAGTATCATATACTACTACATGGATTTGATGGAAAGATAAAAATACATACGAAGCCATCAACGACATCCTCACGCCCTAGTGCGCCAGGTCACCAACCGACGTGTGAGGAGCGACGGCGTTGGCGGCGAGCTCAACGTGCTTCTGAACAATGCCATCCAAGGTTGCCCTGCGGTCCAAGAAGGCCAGCGTCCTATCGTCCTCCTCTTGCATGTAGTAGTCCTTGTGGACGATTTGCGCGTAGACATGGGTGATTATGTCGATGGTGTCTTGCTGCGCCAGGCGCTGCGCGGCAAGCGCGACCTCGAGGTGGACATTCTCCGGCGCGACGGCGGGCAGTCGCAGGGCCACCAGTGCGTCAAAGAGGTTGTCACCATAGTGTCCATTGAGGTTGGCGGGCATTGCAGAGCCTGGGCCCGTCGGCTGGAGGCTTACGTCAAAGTCGTCTGCAATCTTCTTGATGACGGTGAACTTGTCGAGGAAACCGACGAGGACCTCATCAAACAAGGAGACGAAGCTGTCGTCCAAGAGGCCCCTCGCCCTGGCGGCCTCAAGCAATAGTACCTCGAGATGTTCCTCGGTGCCGGGCCGCAGGCCGGCGTCGTGGACCATCTGGCACAGCCGACTAATGCTCGCGCTCAACGCCTCCATGGGTCTAGCTTAGCTTCTAGTCAACTGATCTTGCGATTCGAGTGATCACTCTTGCCCTTGGTTAGCGTGGTAGGTGCGTAGGATTTCATACTACTCCTCGGCCCTCTACTGCACCTGCCTTTGGCTGTATGATAGGTGGGCCAGCCACCCCCGGGCCTACATGTCATTCACCCAAAGGCAGTTGCTGTAAGTCAATGAAGTTGCGCCCCCCTCTGTGCCGGTGCAGTATAGTCATCTCACCGGACCTCTAGTTGGGCCTAAACAAGAGAAGTTTGATGTTTACTCGTTTATTGGTCCCCTTAGCATTTTGCGACAAGTTTTGACCTTTGATTTAACTAATAAAATGTTAATGCATGTAAAAAAAGATGTTGTGTAAGTCACCTTACGAAAACCAAATAATCCCAAAATACTTAGGCACGGTGCATTAACTCCCTCCTTGTTTCTTATTTCGTGACATATCAACCAATGAGAGATGTGGGCCGTGCATGCTTTCAATGACTTGAGACTACCAAACATGACATGCAGTGTTTAGTTCATTGCATGTAATCCTATTAGTACTCTAGTTAGCAAAAAAAACATTAAGTTCTCTCGCCGATAAGAATAAAACACCATTTATTTATTTACAGAGGGAGTAGTACATTTTTTGTGACATGCATTACTAGATATTGCTAGTCAAATACTAAAATCCAGATGGACGGGGTAGTACTCCTAAATACAGACGGTGGTGCTACTAGTACTAGTAGTAGTACTACCAATGTAGTAGTAGGAGTACTAGCACTGTACTACCCGTTGGTCAAATTATTACGTGCTGCTCCTCACAGTGAAGTGACAAGACCCTGCGCCGGAGATGACACCTAAGTATAGGCGCCGTGTTCGGCATACCATAGTCAGCCTCACCGTCTGTAGTCACTATCATCATGGCTGTAGAGCTAGCCTGCTTACAACTAGCCCTGTACGACATAATTTCTCGTGCGTAGATGCTTGTGCATTGCACAGAACACCAAGATTGGGGGTGGACGGCTCCGGCAGCGGCCATCGCGCCAGATTTTTCCACGGCCTTCTAGATGTGGTGGGGAGGAGATAAGGCTGATTGTGAGAGACAAGGAGTTGTTTGTAAATAGGGAACAAGTGCGGGCATCTTTTTGCAAAAATGGAGAAGCTTGGTTTGTATGCGTCATATCTAGATCCGACGGCTATTGGTCAAAGATGGGAGGCACAACATCATCACCAACTCAGGACCTGTTTGATTCACAGGATTTTGAAAACGCAGGAATAGGACACGGCAATATTACAAGTTTCAAACTGATATTACAAATGTTAAGAGTAATGATGCACCTACGAAGAGGGAATTACTAGGAAGTTTACATAAGAACTTTCTTTACTTTAGGTGGATGCAGCATTGTCGTACAAACTAAAATCCACCGCCCCGACAAGTCACTAATGGGAAAATAATTTTTCGAGTCTCTGGCCACTTGATGTTTCAAAAACAAATTCAGCTTCTGCGGAGACTTTGTCATTTAGGCTTAGACGCTTGTGGTGATCAGCACGCCATTCATTGTTGCACCAGAGAACGCCAAACCTCATTACCTTGAGCGCACTTGCCTCTAGAATAAAGAACCTGGCCAATTTAATCCCAGATGTGCTGCCTCGGTAGTCGATCAAATCAATTTCTGTAAGATGGAGATCAAGGCATTAGATGAGATTGTTATAGTGCAGCACATTTTTCACTTTCGGGTCTTTTTTTTATCTGCAAAAGAAGAGAACATATTAGAGCAGCTGGCTGCATAAGATTGCCGTGTCATCAAGAGGTACCGATATCATTCGCTCATACGATAGGGTTGGCTGGCTAGTGATATTTTTTCACTCTATCTCTATCTCTCTCTCTCTCTTTCTCTCTCTCTCTCTCTCTCTCTCTCTCTCTCTCTCTCTCTCTCTCTCTCTTGTTTCCTCTCATTTAACTAGGAGCACGTGAAGAGCTTGGGCATTTGTTGCCTTCCACTATGTGGCCGATGCCATATTTCGCAAAAGTATGCCACATAATACGCATCGATGTCAAATCAAAAGATTTTGGCACCGCTCTCTCGCGATGTGAGAGAGTTGGCACCGTTGTGCACACAAACCCACATGTATAAACAAATCAATCAAACCAACTACACCAGCCTCTCACTCTCCCAAACAAGTGTTTTTTTATTGCCTCAGTCCTCTCTCTCTCTCCCATGCATTGTTTTTTCATTGCGTCAGTTAATTTGGCACCGGAGCAAAGTAGGTGATCCAGATTGGGGCACCAGGTGAGCAATGGAGGGGCATTGATGCCAAATGCAGCACAAGTGAATTTGGCACATATTTTGGCCTACAAAGCCCACTTTTGTACTCCCTCCGTCCCAAAATTCTTGTCTTAAATTTGTCTAAATACGAATGTATCTAGTTACATTTTAGTGTTCGATACATCCGTATCTAAACAAATGTAAGACAAGAATTTTGGGACGGAGGGAATACTACCTCGTATTTAGTATAAAATTTTGACCATAGATTTACCTAAGAAAATGCCAATGCATGTCACTAAAAATTACACCATTTGAAATTATGTTCAAATACGAATCCAACGGTATAGTTCTTAGTGACATGCATTAACATTTTGTCAGTTAAACCTATGGTCAAATTCTGATACTACAAAATTGGAAGAGTAAACCAGGACGGAGGTAGTACTTGCTCTTAGGGTAACCATAGAGTTACTGGAGTAGTCTAAGTTACTTTCCACTATGTCTAGCCTAGGCTACTATAGTAGTACATCATAAAAACGATGCAGGTGATCACGTGAGAAAAAATACTAAAAACATTTCTTTCGGTGCAGTGCGTAGATGCAGTTTTGAACACTACACTTGTCATCGTAATTTGGGAAAATTTCAAAAAAAATTGAGCTATGTTGTGATTAGCGTTTACTTATAGGAAAGAAGTTTCAGCTCGATGAGTAGCTTCTCCGTGCACGGAAAGCATGTAAGGAATCCAACAACTTGATCCGATTGGGCCGATAGATTTTAGTGCTAAGATCTTCACTTTGCGCATGGACTGGGTGAAGCTTGTGGGAATCATTTTCTAGAAGACGGCCGTAAATACATCAAGAAGAAATTAAAAAATGTGAATTTCAAGAAGAGGGAGAAGAAGATGAGTGTTGTACCTGAACGATTACGGATCCAATAAAGAGTTCGGAGAATTTGGCACACGAGTACACCAACGCTGTCAATTTCGGCGCGTCAATGACCCTGATTTTTGTTGGACCTTCTAGATCCGATTAAAGAAATCTCTCAAGGAAAGGCGCATTCTAAATGACCATAACGTGGAACAGCTGGAGTGATCTCTTCCCAATTGATGTCTTGTTGCGAGGCCAGCAAGACACATAAATCCATCGGAGATTTATCGAGGCGATGTGGAGGCTAATGAACCCGTGGATCTGCTCAAGACGAAGGTACTCGAGCGCAGTACAGCTGCGGAGAAGGTGCTCCATAGCCTTCTTCGAGATGACAACGTCGAAGAGGTCGAGCTGCTTGAGTTGAGGGAGAAGAAGGGCGGGCACGACATTAATCTGGGGAAGATAGCAGGAGTTGAAGCTGGCGCGGCGCAGCGTTGGCGTGAGGCGGAGCGCAGACGGTGGCAGAGAGCAACATTGTCTAGCTTCAAAGCTGAGCTCCTCGAGCTGATCTAGGGCGGGGGATAAGAACCACTCGTCGAACTTGGGTTGGACCTTGCAGTTGGTACTGAACATGCGGATGTCAAGGTGTCTGGCTGGCCCATGGTGCGATGAAAGGATCTTGGAGACTACGGCCATGCGTTTGCAATCCCCGTCGCAGAGGCAGCTGTCGACGGTGAGGTTGAGGGGGATGCAGCGCCAGAGGGGGCGCCACAGCCGGGAGAGAAGGGCGGTCCGCACGACAGATTTTGTGGGGAGGAGGCCGATGATGATGAGCAGCATGTTGTCGGGAAGGCTACTAATGAAGTCCAGGCTCGCCGGATGCGGTTTTGGCTCGAGCCGCCTCCGCTCATTGGCTGCCTCGCCGTCCATCTCAACCGGCGGCGACGCCGGTGTACACGTGTGCTGGTGTGTGTTGTGTGCTGGGTGTGCGCGAGTGCGTCCTTCTGTGCATGCCGCCGCACAGTGGTGAATTGTGCGCCAGTTCGTCCTTCGCGCGCAAGAAGTTTGTCCTCAATGCGCCCTCAATTTACTAGCATGCGGGGTGCTACCTCGAGTGGTTTCAACTTTGTTTACTTCACCGCGTGTCAGATGGACCTCTAGTTTACTTATTTTCACCCACTGCCACATGGGCCAGCACACGAAGATACAGAACACGAGCTGACAAGGCATCATGTGGATTGGTTGACCGGTTAACTAAACAATATACGGAGCTATACGCTGACATAGTGAGCGTATAGTCCGTCGGTATAGAGAGTTCGAGTGAGAGGGGAGGCCTGTGAGAGATAGCAGAGAAAGAGCTACTCCCTCCGTTCGATAATGTAGTTCCAACATTTCTTTAAGTCAAACTTTTGAAACTTTGACCAAGTTTATAAAGAAATTGTCAGGACCCCGATTCCAAGCCACATCGATCTAGCCGGTAACACCTCATATCACTTTGCGGCCTCACGCACGGTATCCCACGGGTGTCGCCTTACCATGGCCCAAGACCATTTGCGCCTTTTGGCTCACGTATATGATAGTGTCGCTAGCATCCATATGACAGAAACCCGGGCCGACATGGCTAGTCGTGAACCCAAAGCGGCACAGACCTATGGAGACAGGCATACATGAATCACATCGAGCATGTCGGTCATCAGCGAGTGATTCCGGGCTGTAGCGCTGGGCTAACAGGACTCCGGGGAACCCGGGCTGTAGCAGGCTAGGCAGGACTCCGGAAGTCACCGTGTGACATTTCCTCGAAGGGACAGACATAGGGACGGAGTGAAACACATGCCGGCAAGTCAAGTGTCCTGGACAGTGGTGCTGGGCTAGCAGGACTCCGGTGAACCAGGCTGTAGCGGACTACTATGGCTCGAGGAACACTAGACTACATTTCCCCATAAGAAAGGCTGCCAAGGATAAACAACTAGATTGTCGGATCCCACTCATAACAAGCATTTCAATCATACACACAATATGCCCGATATGAGTACATACAACATGGCATCACAACAAAACTCTAAAACTCAAGTACTTTATTTAAAGGCTCTAGAGAGCCATACATAACATGTTCATACAGATAGGGGTCACATGACTCGACACTCAAGTCATACAATCATACAAGCACCTGCGGAAGCAACTAGTCTGAGTACAGACTCTAGAAAGAAAGAAGGCTTCTCGAAGCCTGTCTATCTACATAGGGCCCTCCATGGCCAGGATCACCACCTGGGTGGCTAGTCACTCGTCGACGTCAAGGTCTACGTAGAACCCATCGGAGGGGGCGGTGTTGTCGTCTGAAAATAGTAATTAAGCAAACATGAGTACAAAGGTACTCAGCAAGTCTTACATCAGAACCTACTATACATGCTTATTCTCAAGAAGGTGGTGGGGTTAATGCAGCAAGCCAGCTTTGACTCTTGGCTAAGCTATCCTACGGAACTCCACAAGTAAAATAGTTTTCGCACACGAGTCCACTACTCACCAACACAATACTCCACTAGGGATCCTCCCTCGTCATCCTACGAGAGGGCCATCCTCGGTACTCACGCTTATCTTGAGTCTTTTAGTAGTGTCCATTAACTTGTCTATGAACTGTATAGGCAACCAAGTAGTCCTTTATCGCGGACGTGGCTATTCGAATAGTTTTATACCCTGTAGGGGTGTACTTCTTCATACACGCTTTCACCACTTACCGCCGTTTACACGACATGTACTCGGCAACCTTCAAGCGGAAGCCCAGCGAGGGTGTCGGCCACGGCCTACCTAAACACTTAAGTCTCTAGTCCAGATTTATCGCCTATCCAGGTTCCATCCGTAGGGAGTCCGGCCGAGGTTTCCACATACGGCCCCGAACGATGTGAACAGGGTTCCAGAGACACCAAACGGGTGACTCATGTCACACCCTAGCTAGTCATGCATTAGAGTGTTGCATCATGTTTACTCTTTCATCAGAAACTTGAAATGGGGATTTGTGAAACCCTCAGAATCATTTTGAAAATGACCCAAATAAAAATTTCTCCAAAAGGGTCCAAGAAAATGCTCATGTTGCTCTCTGAAAATATTGGACAAAGATAAAAATCAAACCAATATTTTTTAAGAGCTCATAGGTATTTATTTTGGGCATTTGGAATTAATGCATAACTATTTGCTTTGGAAATATATTAGTTATATATACTAATATATGTCCAAAAATTATGCCACCTGTTGGGGAGCTCTGGAATAATATATCTAGCTCCTGCAAAAATTGGCATAAGGTAATAAATTGATTTAATATTTTTTTTAAATCAAAACAAATGACAGAAATTAGAAAACAAAAATAAATAAAGAGGGAGAAGCTTACCTGGGGCTCCTCCCTGTGCAGCCCAGCAGTAGCTGGCCGGCCCAGCCAGCAGGCGGCCCAGCCCGCCTCCTCCTCTGTCGTCTTCGTCCTCGACAGAGGGAGGGGAGTGTGCCCGGCGCGCGCGCGCCACCGCGCCACGCCACAAGCTCGCCCGCCTGCCTGCCTCTCCCCTCCTCGTCTGGATGCCCTGGAACGACGCCACGCCCCCCCCCCCCCCGTACTCTCTCACTCTCCCCCGGTTCTTCCTCTCCTCTCCGTCGCTCTCTCTCTCCCGTGTCCGAACGCACCCATCACCGCCGTTCGCCATAGCCGCCGCCACCGGCCTCCCCTCGCCTCCCCAACACACTCCCCAGCTCCGCCGCGACCCCCTCTACCTCCTCGTCGAGCCACGCAAGACGGAGCACCCCGTGGAGCCATCGCCGTCGCCATCCTCGCCTCCGGCCGCCGTGGGTACTCGCCGTCGATTCGGGAGCTACCGGGCATCCCCGACCTCGCCCTCGCGCTCGCTGGTCCCGCTGTGAGCCCCTCTCCGTTTCCCCTCTCTTCTCCCCCTCGTTCCCTCACCGTAGCCCTCCTCCCCACCACGGCCGAAGCCTCTCGCCGCCGTCCATGTCGCCGTCGCCGTCTCGGTCCGCCTCCGCCCAAACCGAGCCTTCCATCGTGCTCCCGGTGCCACGAGGGTGCCGCCGAGCCCCTCAGGTGGCCTCCCAGTGCCCCGCAGCCCGATCCCGCTCGCGCCCGAACTCCGGCCGCCGCCCAAGTGGTCGCCGCCGTCGATCCAAGCCATCTCCGGTGAAACGGAGGGCACCAGTGGGTGCGCACGAGCCCCAGCTTCCCGCGCGTGCCTTCCGCTGCTCGATTGGGCGCCGGAGTGGGAATCCCGCGCCCTCCGCCGCGTTTGCTGCCGCCGGCGGCTAAACGCCGGCGTGTTAGCCCCGGTTGACCAGGGGGTTTGACCTCCCCTGGCTCAATGACAAGTGGGGCCCGTCCCTACTAATTCGGGTTAGGATTAGTTTAAACTTAATCAACCTTTGTTAAATAACCCCCCTGACACTGACCAGTGGGCCCTAGCGCCACTAACTCTTAATTAGGATTAAACTAACCCTGTTAAACCCCCCTGTCACTGACGTGTGGACCCCACACGTCAGGTTTGACCCCAGCCAGCCGCAGTTGACCGATGACGTCGTGCTGACGTCATGCTGGCGCAATATATATATATTTTGGATTTAAATTTAATTAGGAAATTCCAGAATATAATTTAAATTTCAAAAATTCATAACTTTTATTCTGTAACTCCAAATCAGACAAATTATATATGAAAAATGATCAGAAAAATCCAATCTATCCATCTGTACTATTTTCATGCATGACTAAACAAGTTAACTTGATGTTTAATGCAGAACAAGGAAAAGCACTTTAAAAGGCCATGTTTGAGTTTGAAATTTGAATCTTTGATTCAAATTGGTTCAAACCCTTCTGGTCTTAGTTGCATTAGCCCAACACACTCATATTGCCATGTTTCATGCATGCATCATATTGTTGCACATTGTTTGGTGATGGTTGTGTATCGGTGTCCTTTGCGACAGGTTCTGCCTCCGAGGAGTACCGTGATTACCCTAACGAAGAACCGTATCAGTGCATCGAACCATCAGGCAAGCAACCAACCATTTGATCATATCGATACAATCCCATGTTCTCGCTCCTGCTCTCTTTTACTGCATTAAGACAACGCGATTCAAACTGCTGTGTGCTACGGTAGTTGAACCCATTTCCTCTGCATAACCTGTCATTGCCACAGTAACTAGATGAAACCTGGACTGGAGGCTTAGGTGATTAGGTAGGTCGTGGCCGACACCCACGTTGGGCTTCCGCTTGAAGGTTGCCGAGTACATGTCGTGTAAACGACGGTAAGTGGTGAGAGCGTGTATGAAGAAGTACACCCCTGCAGGGTTAACATGATCTATTCGAATAGCCGCGTCCGCGGTAAAGGACTACTTGGTTGCCTATACAGTTCATAGACAAGTAAATGGAAACTACTAAAAGCCTCAAGATAAGTGTGAGTGCCGAGGATGGCTCTTTCGTAGGAAGACGGAGGCGGATCCTCGGTAGTGTATTGAAGTGGTGGGTAGTGGACTCGTGTGCGCAAAACCATTTCAAGTTGGAGTATCATAGGATAGTCTAGCCAAGAGTCAAAGCTGGCTTGCTGCAATAACTCCACCAACCCTTCTTGACAATGTGCATGTATGTAGGATCTGATGTAAGTCTTGCTGAGTACCTTTGTACTCATGTTGCTATAATTTACATTTTTCAGAAGACGCTGCAACCCCTTCTGATGGGTTCTACGTAGACGTTGACATCAACGAGTAGGCTAAAGGCCCAGGTGGTGATCCTGAGCTTATGAAGGACCACGTAGTATAGTGAGGCTTTCCAAGCCTCTTTTATTTTACTAGTTGTCTGTACTCAGACAAGTTACTTCCGCTGCTGGTTTGTATGACTGTATGACTTGAATGTTGGGTCGTGAGACCCGTACCTTTGTGTATGTTATGTATGGCTCCCTGAGCCTTAAATAAAGTACTTGTGTCGTAGAGTCATGTTGTGATGCTTCGTTGTATTTGCACATATCGAGCATATTGTGTGTATGATTGAAATGCTTGGTATGTGTGGGATCTGACTACCTAGTTGTTCATCTTTAGTAGCCTCTCTTACCGGGAAATGTCTCCTAGTGTTACCGCTGAGCCATGGTAGCTTGCTACTGCTCTGGAACACTTAGGCTGGCCGGCATGTGTCCTTCTTCGTTCCTGTGTCTGTCCCTTCGGGGAAATGTCACGCATTGAGTACCGGAGTCCTGTTAGCCCGCTACAGCCCGGTTTACCGGAGTCCTGCTAGCCCAGTGCTACAGCCCGGACCCACTTGTTGATGACCGACACGTTCGAAGCTGGGTCATGAATGCCTGTCCCTGTAAGTCTGTGCCACTTTGGGTTCACGACTAGTCATGTCAGCCCGGGCTCCTTATCATATGGATGCTAGCGACACTATCATATACGTGAGCCAAAAGGCGCAAACGGTCCCGGGCAAAGGGTAAGGCGACACCCGTGGGGATACCGTGCGTGAGGCCGCAAAGTGATATGAGGTGTTACCGGCCAGATCGATGTGACATCGAGTCGGGGTCCTGACAGCGTTGGCATCAGAGCCGGACTGCCTGTAGGTTCTCCAAGCCGAACTGGTCGATGTTGGGTCTAGAAATTCTTTAGTTATATGTAGGGGAATTGTTTGTGGGTTGGAACGTAAGGCTCTTTTACTCCTTCATCTTATGACATTCTGATCTGAGTCAGTCTATACTTCCACCGGGGGTTAAGGAATTAGGATCTATTCTCTCTATCAGGATCACGTGTTACTAATCAGTAGTACCTTATAAGTTTGATGGATACAAGCCTAGTTCAGTTCTTCTACTACGTTATGTTGTTAGGATGGTCTCAGAACTTTGATATGATGATGTTGGGTGTGTATGAAATCCTTTGTCAAATGTCTCAAAATCCTTCTTGAGCATTTACAGCTGTTATGCTGCCGAAATTTTGCTAGAAATTCTAATGCCTTTGCATTATGATTGTGCTTTCAGATGGCCACTCGCGACCTCAATCAAGTGGTTCGCCTGACTCGATGCCTAGATGTACCCGGCCATACTGCCATGTTGGTCAGGGTAATGACTGAGGCTGGATACCGCTGGTATCCTGAGTACACGGTCGAAGAGCAATTTCGGGACTTCAATCAAAGCCAGTATCTCTGCACTGTCAGGATATTTCCATCTTATCCTGGATCCACCGAGCCCCTTCACTGCTCCTATGGACTCGGGGTTACCATTGAGATGGCTGTGCAGGACGCCGCCTACTCTATGATGACCATCATGCGAGTCAGGTCTGGTCTATTTCGGGACTCTGATTTCCGGTATATGCCAGGATCACTTCCGGGAGCACAAGGGTATCTCCAGGCTATCTATGCTGACCCCACCCAGGAGGATTCACGGACTCGCACCACTGCTGAGATGCTTGAGGATAAGGACCGTGAAAATCGGGCCTTGAGGTTAGAGCTCTTCAATACCCGTGCTGACCACTGGGCCACATTGACTCGGTTCGCACCGGCGGTGCAAGCTGGATATTCGGATATGCGCGATCTCTATCATGTGAGATCTACTCTGCCAGACGTGATGGGTTGGCGTGATGTAGGAGGCATCACCCCACCTCGCTGTCCCCGCAAGCCACCGTCTGTTGGTCCACGACCTCATCCTAGCCCCTATGGTCCACAAGCTCCGCGAGATCGTCTGTTTCCGGATGATCATGTTGAGCTTCCAGGCTATGGAGGTGACTTCTACGAGGACTACTACGGATCGGTCTGAGTTAGTGGTAGTATCACTAGTTCGCACTAGCCATGTCGTCTATCGTCCCGCGTGACTCGTGGGATATGACCTAGTTTGTACTCTTTCCGGAGGTGTAGAAAAATAATGTATAGGAGCTTGGGATGCCTCCGATGAGATGTAATCCTCTTTTCACCGTAATAGTATTTTGTTTGGTCATGTACTAAACCCTGTATGGTGTGTATGACGATGGAATAAAGAAGCAGTTTCTGTATTTACCATGTCATACGGATGATCATCTTGCATTTCGAGTTATTCCTTACATTTTATATCCTATGTCGGAATTTTATCATCCTGACTAAATCATTGTCTTGTTTACCTAGGATGGTCAACACGCGCACTAACCCTGCTCCTCAAGAGCAGGCCGAAGGCAGTGAAGTCAGGGATGCAAATCTGCCTCATCCTCCTTCCCTAGCCGAGGTTATGATGGAAGCTGAGAGAAACAAGTGGGAGACCAACCGTTTGTTGGGGCGTATTGAACAGAACACGGCACACCATCAGAGGACTAACGTGGTGTCACTCAGTGATTTTATCAAATTACATCCACCCACGTTCCACCACTCCGTCGAGCCTCTCGACGCTGATGACTGGCTTTGCAGTATCTTCACAAACTGCGTTCCGCGCTGGTAGCGGAGGCTGACAAGGTCACCTTTGCTGCATATCATCTTGAAGGCCCCGCCAGTCTATGGTGGGAGAATTATGGAGCTATGCGCCCAGCGGGCCATGTCACTACTTGGGCTGAATTCAGCGAGGCTTTCCGTGAACATCACATTCCGGAGGGTCTCATGGACCGTAAACGTGAGGAATTTTGCAGTTTCACTCAGGGCCGACTTTCTGTGGATGCTTACAGCAGGGAGTTTGGTAACCTCGCACGATATGCAACTGAGGAAGTGTCTACTGATGCCAAGAAGCAAGCATGGTTCCGTAAGGGACTTAGTCCTGAGCTTCGCCGTGACCTCCGTCTGCATGAGTGCACATCTTTTCAGAAACTTGTCAACAAAGCCATCAGTGCTGAAACTGGTCAGACTGACTATGATGCAACACGCAAGCATGGCCGTGACATGGGTTCCTCATCCGGTGCTGGTCCTCAAAAGCGCCGCGTGTGGGTGCCCAACACCGCCCTGCCACCCAGGTTCACACCGAGGCCATCTTTCCAGGCGCCTCGCCCTGTTCAACAGTCTGCACCGGCCAAGCCCTATGGGGGTCCAACCAACAATGCTCCCCCACGTACCAGCTCCGTGACTTGTTTCAAGTGTGGGGAATCTGGCCACTATATGCGTGAGTGTCCCCAGACCAACCCCAACCAGTCTGCTAAAGCCGTTGGCCGTGGCAAGCCGACAGGAAAAGTATTCCACGCCAAGCCGGTCACCGCCTCACGTGGCCATGTCAACTGTATCTCTGCCGAAGAAGCTCAAGAAGATCCCAACGTCGTTCTCGGTACGCTCCTTGTTAATTGCCACCCGGCATCTGTTCTTTTCGATACAGGAGCCTCTCATTCATTTATATCCGAGAACTATGCTCGTTTGCATAACACTGCATTCTGTGACATGCCATCCACGATGGAAATTTCTACTCCTGGTTCTAGATGGCAGACCTCTAGGGTAAGTTATGGAAATGAAATCCAAGTCGACAGACTTGTTTTCCTTGCATCGTTGATAGCCCTTAAATGTTCAGATATTAATATCATTTTGGGTATGGACTGGATGTCAGCTCATCATGCCAAAATTGATTGCTTCTCTAGGACTGTTCAACTCACTCACCCTTCGGGCAAGATAGTCAATGTCTTAACCCGACTAGCCAAGCGACAATTATATTCTCTTAACGCCAGCCCTTTGCCAGACCTTGAGGACGTTTCGGTAGTCCGTGACTTCCCGGATGTCTTCCCAGAGGAATTGCCAGGTGTTCCACCTGACAGGGATGTTGAGTTCGTAATAGACCTCATTCCAGGAACCGTTCCGATTGCTAGAAGACCTTATAAGATGGCACCACTAGAACTAGCCGAGCTTAAGAAACAACTCGATGAGTCCTTGAAAAAGGGTTTCATCCGCCCTAGTTCATCTCCGTGGGCTTGCCCCGTCCTATTCGTCAAGAAGAAGGATGGTACGGACCGGATGGTTGTGGATTATCGACCTGTCAATTTGGTCACAATCAAGAACAAATATCCGCTTCCCAGGATCAACGACCTGTATGATCAGCTCGCTGGATCCTCAGTCTTCTCCAAGATGGATTTGAGGTTGGGCTACCATCAAATCAAAATCAGAAACGGGGACATTCCTAAAACGGCCTTTGTTACTCGTTATGGCCAATACGAGTACACCGTCATGTCCTTCGGTTTAACCAACGCTCCAGCCACCTTTTCTCGGTTAATGAACTCAATCTTCATGGAGTATTTGGATAAATTCGTCGTGGTTTACCTCGATGATATACTCATCTACTCCAAGAACGAGGAAGAACATGCCGAACATCTAAGGCTAGTGTTGAAGAAACTTCGAGAGCATCGCCTTTATGCCAAATTTTCTAAATGTGAATTCTGGTTGTCAGAAGTGACCTATCTGGGTCATGTAATATCTGGTAAAGGTATTGCTGTTAACCCTGAGCGAGTTCAAGCCGTCCTTAACTGGACTCCACCTGAATCGGTCAAGCAAGTTCGGAGTTTTCTGGGCTTAGCAAGCTATTGTCGTCGCTTTGTCGAGAACTTCTCCAAGGTTGCTAAACCTCTAACCGAACTCCTCAAGAAAGATAAGAAGTTCGAATGGACTCCACAATGTGAGCACAGCTTTCAGGAACTGAAAAGACGCCTGACCTCTGCTCCCGTACTGGTACCGCCAGACTTCTCCAAGGACTTTGTTATCTACTGCGACGCCTCGCGACAAGGACTAGGTTGCATTCTCATGCAAGATCGACACGTAATTGCCTACGCTTCACGGCAATTGCACCCACATGAGGAGAATTATCCTACTCATGATCTAGAGCTTGCAGCCGTAGTCTATGCACTCAAGACCTGGCGACATTACCTCCTCGGTAACCGTTGCGAAATATTCACTGATCACCAAAGTCTGAAGTACATTTTCACCCAACCGGATCTGAATCTCAGGCAAAGACGTTGGGTTGAGTTGATCACAGACTTCGACTTAGGAATAACCTACACCCCAGGGAAAGCCAACGTCATGGCTGATGCGCTAAGTCGTAAATCTTATTGTAACAACCTGATGTTACAACAAAGTCAACCGCTTCTCCATGAGGAATTTCGGAAGCTTAACCTTCACATTGTTCCTCAAGGTTTTCTTTCCACCTTGGTGGCAAAACCTACCCTTACGGATCAGATTATCAAAGCACAGAAGGTAGATCCGGGAATCTCGCGCATCAAGAGAAACATCAAGAAGGGAATTGCGAATTGTTTCTCCATTAATGATCAAGGGGTCGTATACTTCGGGAATCGACTAGTGGTTCCCAAAGTGCGAAACCTGAGACGATTGATCCTTAAGGAAGCTCATGAATCTCCTCTCTCCATTCATCCCGGTAGTACTAAGATGTATCAGGACCTACGCCAGAGGTTCTGGTGGACTAGGATGAAGAGAGAAATTGCTCAGTATATTGCTAATTGCGACGTCTGTCGTCGTGTAAAAGCAGAGCATCAACGGCCTGCTGGCACCCTTCAACCCTTAGCTATTCCTGAATGGAAATGGGATAAAATTGGTATGGACTTCATTACCGGTTTTCCCAGGACCAAGAGAGGGAATAATGCTATCTTCGTCGTTGTCGATCGTCTTTCCAAAGTAGCCCATTTCCTACATGTTCGTGAGAGTATAACCGCTAGTCAGCTGGCAGACTTATACATCTCCCGTATAGTGTCTCTCCATGGTGTTCCTTTGGAAATTAACTCGGATCGAGGAAGTCTTTTCACCTCTCGATTTTGGGAAAGCTTCCAAAATGCTATGGGGACCCGTCTCTCCTTTAGCACCGCCTTCCACCCTTAGTCGAGTGGTCAAGTGGAACGCGTCAACCAGATTCTAGAAGACATGCTTCGAGCCTCTGTTATCTCATTCGGAATGGACTGGGAGAAGTGCCTTCCATTTGCCGAATTCGCTTACAACAACAGCTATCAATCTAGCTTGGGTAAAGCCCCTTTTGAAGTTCTCTATGGACGACGGTGTCGAACACCCCTTAACTGGTCAGAGACCGGGGAAAGACAATTCTTTGGCCCGGATATGATTCAGGAAGCAGAAGAACAGGTTCGTATCGTTCGTGAAAAGTTGAAAACAGCCCAATCTCGTCAAAAGAGTCAATATGACCGAAAACATAAGGCTATGACTTTCGAGGTTGACGAGAAGGCTTATCTTCGGGTCACCCCTTTGAAGGGAACCCATCGTTTCGGTATCAAAGGCAAATTGGCTCCTCGTTACATTGGACCTTTTCGCATTCTCGCCAAACGAGGAGAAGTTGCCTACCAGTTGGAACTACCTCCGCACCTCTCCAGAGTCCACGATGTCTTCCACGTTTCTCAACTCAGGCGTTGCTTCTCGGATCCTATCCGTGGAGTGGACCACGAAACGCTTGATCTCCAAGATAATCTTACATATCGAGAGTACCCCATTCGTATCCTCGATCAGGCTGAACGTACCACCCGACGTCATAATATCAAGTTTCTCAAAGTACAATGGTCGCACCATTCTGAGGATGAAGCAACTTGGGAAAGGGAGGATCGTCTTCGACTCGAGTATCCCGCCTTCTTCCCGGAGGAACCCAAATCTCGGGACGAGATTCTTTTGAGTGGGGGTGAGTTGTCACACCCTAGCTAGTCATGCATTAGAGTGTTGCATCATGTTTACTCTTTCATCAGAAACTTGAAATGGGGATTTGTGAAACCCTCAGAATCATTTTGAAAATGACCCAAATAAAAATTTCTCCAAAAGGGTCCAAGAAAATGCTCATGTTGCTCTCTGAAAATATTGGACAAAGATAAAAATCAAACCAATATTTTTTAAGAGCTCATAGGTATTTATTTTGGGCATTTGGAATTAATGCATAACTATTTGCTTTGGAAATATATTAGTTATATATACTAATATATGTCCAAAAATTATGCCACCTGTTGGGGAGCTCTGGAATAATATATCTAGCTCCTGCAAAAATTGGCATAAGGTAATAAAATGATTTAATATTTTATTTAAATCAAAACAAATGACAGAAATTAGAAAACAAAAATAAATAAAGAGGGAGAAGCTTACCTGGGGCTCCTCCCTGTGCAGCCCAGCAGTAGCTGGCCGGCCCAGCCAGCAGGCGGCCCAGCCCGCCTCCTCCTCTGTCGTCTTCGTCCTCGACAGAGGGAGGGGAGTGTGCCTGGCGCGCGCGCGCGCCACCGCGCCACGCCACCAGCTCGCCTGCCTGCCTGCCTCTCCCCTCCTCGTCTGGATGCCCTGGAACGACGCCACGCCCCCCCCCCGTACTCTCTCACTCTCCCCCGGTTCTTCCTCTCCTCTCCCTCGCTCTCTCTCTCCCGTGTCCGAACGCACCCATCGCCGCCGTTCGCCATAGCCGCCGCCACCGGCCTCCCCTCGCCTCCCCGACACGCTCCCCAGCTCCGCCGCGACCCCCTCTACCTCCTCGTCGAGCCACGCAAGACGGAGCACCCCGTGGAGCCATCGCCGTCGCCATCCTCGCCTCCGGCCGCCGTGGGTACTCGCCGTCGATTCGGGAGCTACCGGGCATCCCCGACCTCGCCCTCGCGCTCGCTGGTCCCGCTGTGAGCCCCTCTCCGTTTCCCCTCTCTTCTCCCCCTCGTTCCCTCACCGTAGCCCTCCTCCCCACCACGGCCGAAGCCTCTCGCCGCCGTCCATGTCGCCGTCGCCGTCTCGGTCCGCCTCCGCCCAAACCGAGCCTTCCATCGTGCTCCCGGTGCCACGAGGGTGCCGCCGAGCCCCTCAGGTGGCCTCCCAGTGCCCCGCAGCCCGATCCCGCTCGCGCCCGAACTCCGGCCGCCGCCCAAGTGGTCGCCACCGTCGATCTAAGCCATCTCCGGTGAAACGGAGGGCACCAGTGGGTGCACACGAGCCCTAGCTTCCCGCGCGTGCCTTCCGCTGCTCAATTGGGCGCCGGAGTGGGAATCCCGCGCCCTCCGCCGCGTTTGCTGCCGCCGGCGGCTAAACGCCGGCGTGTTAGCCCCGGTTGACCAGGGGGTTTGACCTCCCCTGGCTCAATGACAAGTGGGGCCCGTCCCTACTAATTCGGGTTAGGATTAGTTTAAACTTAATCAACCTCTGTTAATTAACCCCCCTGACACTGACCAGTGGGCCCCAGCGCCACTAACTCTTAATTAGGATTAAACTAACCCTGTTAAACCCCCCTGTCACTCACGTGTGGACCCCACACGTCAGGTTTGACCCCAGCCAGCCGCAGTTGACCGCTGACGTCGTGCTGACGTCATGCTGGCGCAATATATATATTTCTGGATTTAAATTTAATCAGGAAATTCCAGAATATAATTTAAACTTCAAAAATTCATAACTTTTATTCTGTAACTCCAAATCAGACAAATTATATATGAAAAATGATCAGAAAAATCCAATCTATCCATCTGTACTATTTTCATGCATGACTAAACAAGTTAACTTGATGTTTAATGCAGAACAAGGAAAAGCACTTTAAAAGGCCATGTTTGAGTTTGAAATTTGAATCTTTGATTCAAATTGGTTCAAACCCTTCTGGTCTTAGTTGCATTAGCCCAACACACTCATATTGCCATGTTTCATGCATGCATCATATTGTTGCACATTGTTTGGTGATGGTTGTGTATCGGTGTCCTTTGCGACAGGTTCTGCCTCCGAGGAGTACCGTGATTACCCTAACGAAGAACCGTATCAGTGCATCGAACCATCAGCAAGCAACCAACCATTTGATCATATCGATACAATCCCATGTTCTCGCTCCTGCTCTCTTTTACTGCATTAAGACAACGCGATTCAAACTGCTGTGTGCTACGGTAGTTGAACCCATTTCCTCTGCATAACCTGTCATTGCCACAGTAACTAGATGAAACCCACTAGCATGTGTAGGAGTTGATTGAGCCATATGTATGTGTTGTTCCTACCTTGCTATGCCTGCTATGCTTAGAGTCGGGTCAGGTCTGGTTCATCTGGGTGATGGGCTAGAGTGAAATGATTATGTCGGTAATGAGAGTGGTGTGGTGAACACGATTTGGTAAAGGTATCGATGAGAGGCCATGTAGGAGTACATGGTGGGTTGTTTCATTGAAGCCGACCTTAAGCACTGAGATCTGTATGTGTGATTTAAGAATCAGCTACTACCATGCATTGGGCCCGAAACCAATGGACCCTCTCGGCTTCTTATTCACCCTAGTTCTCCGTCCAGGAGTTGCAAGTAGTTTCTGGTGTTTGTAGCCTACTGGAGGCCGTGGACAGCGCTGACCGTAGGGGTGGGCTGTGATGCGGTAGGTACGTGGCCGGGTGTACCGAATACCCGTTAGGTATCTCGGGAACCCTGTTCACATCGTTCGGGGCCGTATGGGAAACCTCGGCCGGACTCCCTGCGGATGGAACCTGAATAGGCGATAAACCTGGACTGGAGGCTTAGGTGATTAGGTAGGTCGTGGCCGACACCCACGTTGGGCTTCCGCTTGAAGGTTGCCGAGTACATGTCGTGTAAACGACGGTAAGTGGTGAGAGCGTGTATGAAGAAGTACACCCCTGCAGGGTTAACATGATCTATTCGAATAGCCGCGTCCGCGGTAAAGGACTACTTGGTTGCCTATACAGTTCATAGACAAGTAAATGGAAACTACTAAAAGCCTCAAGATAAGTGTGAGTGCCGAGGATGGCTCTTCGTAGGAAGACGGAGGCGGATCCTCGGTAGTGTATTGAAGTGGTGGGTAGTGGACTCGTGTGCGCAAAACCATTTCAAGTTGGAGTATCGTAGGATAGTCTAGCCAAGAGTCAAAGCTGGCTTGCTGCAATAACTCCACCAACCCTTCTTGACAATGTGCATGTATGTAGGATCTGATGTAAGTCTTGCTGAGTACCTTTGTACTCATGTTGCTATAATTTACATTTTTCAGAAGACGCTGCAACCCCTTCTGATGGGTTCTACGTAGACGTTGACATCAACGAGTAGGCTAAAGGCCCAGGTGGTGATCCTGAGCTTATGAAGGACCACGTAGTATAGTTAGGCTTTCCAAGCCTCTTTTATTTTACTAGTTGTCTGTACTCAGACAAGTTACTTCCGCTGCTGGTTTGTATGACTGTATGACTTGAATGTTGGGTCGTGAGACCCGTTCCTTTGTGTATGTTATGTATGGCTCCCTGAGCCTTAAATAAAGTACTTGTGTCGTAGAGTCATGTTGTGATGCTTCGTTGTATTTGCACATATCGAGCATATTGTGTGTATGATTGAAATGCTTGGTATGTGTGGGATCTGACTATCTAGTTGTTTATCTTTAGTAGCCTCTCTTACCGGGAAATGTCTCCTAGTGTTACCGCTGAGCCATGGTAGCTTGCTACTGCTCTGGAACACTTAGGCTGGCCGGCATGTGTCCTTCTTCGTTCCTGTGTCTGTCCCTTCGGGGAAATGTCACGCATTGAGTACCGGAGTCCTGTTAGCCCGCTACAGCCCGGTTTACCGGAGTCCTGCTAGCCCAGTGCTACAGCCCGGACCCACTTGCTGATGACCGACACGTTCGAAGCTGGGTCATGGATGCCTGTCCCTGTAAGTCTGTGCCACTTTGGGTTTACGACTAGTCATGTCAGCCCGGGCTCCTTATCATATGGATGCTAGCGACACTATCATATACGTGAGCCAAAAGGCGCAAATGGTCCCGGGCAAAGGGTAAGGCGACACCCGTGGGGATACCGTGCGTGAGGCCGCAAAGTGATATGAGGTGTTACCGGCTAGATCGATGTGACATTGAGTCGGGGTCCTGACAACTCGGTACATCGTGCCATGGTGTAACTACCGCAACATAGCCCACCCCTAGGGTCAGCGCTACGCACGGCCGCCAACACATAACCTACAAACACCAGAAACTATTTACAACTCCTGGACAGAGTACTAGGGTGATTAAGAAGTCGAGAGGGTCCATTGGTTTCGGGCCCGATGTACGGTAGTAACTGCATCTTAAATCACACATACAGATCTCAGTTCTTATGTACGGCCTCAATGAAACAACCCACCATGTACTCCTACATGGCCTCTCATCGATACCTTTACCAAAACATGTTCAACACATCCCTCACATTACCGGCATAAGCATTTCACTCTAGCCCATCACCCAGATGAACCAGACCTGACACAACTCTAAGCATAGCAGGCATAGCAAGGTAGGAATTACATACATGGCTCAATCAACGCCTACACATGCTAGTGGGTTTCATCTAGTTATTGTGGCAATGACAGGTTATGCAGAGGATAAGGGTTCAACTACCGTAGCACACAGCAGTTTGAATCGCGTTGTCTTAATGTAGTAAACAAGAGGATAAGCGAGAACATGGGTTTGTATCGGAATGATCAATGGGTTGCTTGCCTGATGGAGTAGTAGTGGGATACTGCCCTTCAGTTGGATACTCGTGAATATCCTCGAAGGCAGAACGTACCACGAAGAACACATCGGAACACAATCAACACATGACGATATGCAACAATATGATGCATGCTATGACATGGCAATATGAATGTGTCTTGGCCTAATGCAAGCTATAACATAAAGGAATGTGCTTATTTGAATCAAAGATTCAACTATTAGCTTATTAAACATGGCTTTAATAGTGCATTTCCTTATTCTGCTTAAACAACAAGGTAAACTTGTTTTGTCATGCATGAAACCATTACGGATGGATAGATTGAATTTTTTTGATCATTTTTCATATATAAATCTTTGCATTTGGAGCTATGGTTGATTTTCTATGATTTTTAGAAGTTTTGACTATTTTCTGGAATTTCTTGTATAAGAATAATTCCAGTAATTTAATTACTGCGTCAGCATTACGTCAGGGTGACGTCAGTGGTCAACAGGGACGTCCAGGTCGAACCTGACTGGTGGGTCCCGCGTGTCAGTAGTTAATTAAGCTAATTATTTTTAAATAAAACTAATCTGATTTAGTTAACAAAGGGGGCCCACTTGTCATTGACTCAGGGGAGTCAAACTGGGGTCAAACCCCAGGTCAGCGGGGCTAATCCCGCCGGCGTTGAGTCGCCGGCGAGGCCGAGACGGCAGAGGGCTTCGAATTTGGTCCTCCGGTGACCAAATCGACGACGGAGACGTGCTACGCGTAGCTGGGGCTCGCGCGCATCTAGTGGGGCAAGTGGGAGGAGCTGGGGTGGAGCGAGCTCGCCGGAATCGAGCTCGTGGCGGCGGCCGGAGTTCGGGCGGGGTTGGTTTCGAGGCTACGGTGCACGGGAGAAGGAGCTGGTGGTGGCTACGGGTTCCTGGTGCTGCGCTGAGCACAACGGCGAGCTTGGCCTTGAGCCACTGTGGCTCTGGCCACGACGGCGCCATGGCCGGTAGCGGGGAGCTCTCGGGTGCGGTGGAAAAGTCGGCTACAGAGGCCAAACAAGCACGGGAGCTAGGGGAAAAGGAAGAGGAGCTCGCAGCGGGGTCAGAGAGAGGGTCAGCGAGCTCGGGGAGGACTTGAGGCCGGCGAATCGAACGACGGTGTCCGGCGGCCGTAGACGGGGAAGAAAGTCACCACGTCGTCTTGGGGTCGTCCGAGCTTGCGTGGGTCGACGGAGAGGTCCAGGGCGACGAGGCGGAGCGATTGGGCTCGTCGGAGGGGCGAGGGAGTGGCTCTGGTGGCAACTACGGCGACCGGCAGCGAGGAACGCGCTCGGCCATCGCGGGGGAGAGTGAGGGAGATGAGGGGGAGAGTGAGGGAGGATGAGAGGGGGACGTGGGGGTCGCGTGGCACCCCTGGACGCCTCCGGGACGTCGACAGAAGCAGGAGGTGGTCGGCGTGTGGCCGCGGGCGCCGGCCACGCGCTCCGCGTCCTTCTGGCGAGAGGAGGACGACGACTGGCGAGCCAGTCGGCTGGGCCGAGCCAGGTGGCTGGGCCAGCACAGGTAAGGCCCAGGTAAGCTTCCCTCTCTCTCTTTTTTTATTTGTTTCTGTTTTTCTAATTAACTGCAACTGTTGGGCTTTAATTAAAATACTAAAACGTTTCCAAAAATCCTGAAAATAATTGTGGGCTCTGTTAGATTATTTCCAACAGCAAACATTTATTTCCAGGATTATTTGAGCATTTAAATTATTTTATAGCCTTTAAATGCCCAAATTCAAATACTTATGATTTAATTCAATGACCTTCTATTGACCTAGAAAATTGTGCACCAATTTTGCCAGAGGTTTTAACCCAAGACAAAGAGGGTGAACTTTTTAGAAGGGCATTTCAGGTTCATTGAAAATAATTTTAGTAAACCCTAGTTGTTTCCAGGGGGTGTTGGGGGTTTCTGCTTTCCCTATTTCAAAATTAAGAGAAATTTAAACATGATGCACACTCTAATGCTTGAACTAGCTAGGGTGTGACAACTCACCACCACTCGAAAGAATCTCGTCCGAAGATTTAGGATCCTCCGGGAAGAAGGTGGGGTACTCGAGTCAAAGACGATCCTCCCTTTCCCAAGTGGCTTCTTTCTCGGAATGGTGTGACCATTGAACCTTGAGAAACTTCATATTCTGACGTCGAGTGGTACGCTCGACTTGATCAAGGATACGAACGGGATATTCCCGATAGGAGAGGTTATCTTGTAGATCAAGCGTTTCGTGGTCCACTCCACGGATAGGATCCGCGAAGCAACGCCTGAGTTGTGAAACGTGGAAGACATCATGAACTCTGGAAAGATGCGGAGGTAGTTCCAATTGGTAGGCAACTTCTCCTCGTTTGGCAAGAATGCGAAAGGGTCCAATGTAACGAGGAGCCAATTTGCCTTTGATACCGAAACGATGGGTTCCCTTTAACGGGGTAACCCGAAGGTAAGCCTTCTCATCGACTTCATAAGTCATAGGCTTATGTTTACGATCATATTGACTCTTTTGACGAGATTGGGCTGTTTTCAATTTCTCATGAATAATGCGAACCTGCTCTTCTGCTTCCTGAATCATATCCGGGCCAAAGAGTTGTCTTTTCCCGGTTTCTGACCAGTTAAGAGGCGTTCGACATTTTCGTCCATAAAGAACTTCGAAAGGAGCCTTGCCTAAGCTAGCTTGATAACTATTGTTATAAGCAAACTCCGCGAAGGGAAGGCATTTCTCCCAACTCATTCCGAACGAGATGACAGAAGCTCGGAGCATATCTTCCAGAATTTGATTGACTCGCTCTACTTGACAACTTGATTGAGGATGGAAGGCGGTACTAAAAGAGAGACGAGTTCCCATAGCATTTTGGAGACTTTCCCAAAATCGAGAGGTGAAGAGACTCCCACGGTCTGAGTTAATTTCCAATGGAACACCATGAAGAGACACTATTCGGGAGATGTATAAACCAGCTAGCTGGATAGCGGTGATACTCTCACGAACAGGTAGAAAGTGGGTTACTTTGGAAAGACAGTCGATCACGACGAAGATGGCATTATTCCCTCTCTTGGTCCTGGGAAACCCAGTGATGAAATCCATACTGATTTTATCCCATTTCCATTCGGGAATAACCAAATGTTGAAGGGTGCCAGCAGGCCGTTGATGCTCTACTTTAACACGACGACAAACATCGCAATTAGCAATGTATTGAGCGATTTCTCTTTTCATCCTAGTCCACCAAAACCTCTGGCATAGGTCTTGATACATTTTAGTACTACCGGGATGAATGGTAAGAGGGGATTCATGAGCTTCCTTAAGGATCAGCCGCCTCAGGTTTCGTGCCTTTGGAACCACTAGGCGATTCCCAAAGTATACGACACCTTGATCATCAACGGAGAAACAATTCGCGACTCCTTTCTTAATGTTTCTCTTAATACGGGAGATTCCCGGATCTACCTTCTGTGCCTTGATGATCTGATCCGTAAGGGTAGGTTTCGCCACCAGGGTGGATAGGAATCCTCGAGGAACAATGTGAAGATTTAGCTTACGAAATTCCTCATGGAGAAGTGGTTGACTTTGTTGTAACATCAAGTTATTACAATAGGACTTACGGCTTAGCGCATCAGCCATGACATTGGCTTTGCCCGGGGTGTAAGTTATTCCTAAGTCGTAATCCGAGATCAACTCGACCCAACATCTTTGCCTGAGATTCAAATCTGGTTGGGTGAAGATATATTTATAACTTTGGTGATCGGTGAAGATCTTGCAACGATTACCGAGAAGGTAATGTCGCCAAGTTTTAAGTGCATGGACTACAGCTGCAAGCTCAAGATCATGTGTGGGATAATTTTCCTCATGTGGGTGTAATTTTCGTGAAGCATAGGCAATTACCTGACGATCTTGCATGAGTATGCAACCTAGTCCTTGTCGCGAGGCGTCGCAATAGATAATAAAGTCCTTGGAGAAATCTGGTGGTACCAGTATGGGAGCAGATGTCAGGCGTCTTTTCAGTTCTTGAAAACTGAACTCGCACTGTGGAGTCCACTCGAACTTTTTATCTTTCTTGAGGAGTTCAGTTAGAGGTTTAGCAACCTTGGAGAAATTCTCGACGAAGCGGCGGTAATAGCTCGCTAAGCCAAGGAAGCTCCGAACTTGCTTGACCGTCTCAGGTGGAGTCCAATCAAGGACGGCTTGAACTCGCTCGGGATTGACAGCAATACCCTTACCAGAAATTACATGGCCTAGATAGGTCACTTCTGGCAACCAAAATTCACACTTGGAGAATTTGGCATAAAGGCGATGCTCTCGAAGTTTCATCAATACCAGCCTTAGATGTTCGGCATGTTCCTCTTCATTCTTGGAGTAGATGAGTATGTCATCGAGGTATACTACGACGAATTTATCCAAGTACTCCATGAAAACTGAGTTCATTAACCGAGAGAAGGTGGCTGGGGCATTGGTTAAACCGAAGGGCATAACGGTGTACTCGTATTGGCCATAACGAGTAACAAAGGCCTGTTTGGGAATGTCCCCGTTTCTGATTTTGATTTGATGGTAGCCCAACCTCAGATCCATCTTGGAAAAGACTGAGGATCCAACGAGCTGATCATACAGATCGTTGATCCTGGGAAGCGGATATTTGTTCTTGATGGTGACCAAATTGACAGGTCGTAATCCACAACCATTCGATCCGTTCCATCCTTCTTCTTAACGAAGAGGACGGGGCAAGCCTAAGGAGAGGAACTAGGACGGATGAAACCCTTTTTCAAGGACTCATCGAGTTGGTTCTTAAGCTTGGCTAGTTCTAAGGGTGCCATCTTGTAGGGTCTTCTAGAAATTGGAACGGTTCCTGGAACAAGGTCTATCACAAACACAACATCCCTTTCAGGTGGAACACCTGGCAGTTCTTCTAGAAAGACATCTGGAAAGTGTCGTACTACCGGAACATCCTCAAGGTCTGGAAGAGGGTTGGCATTTAGGGAGTAAAGTTGGCGCTTGGCCACTCGAGTTAAGACATTGACTGTCTTGCCCGATGGGTGAGTAAGTTGAACGGTTCTAGTGGCACAATCAATCTTAGCGTAATGAGCTGACATCCAGTCCATACCCAAGATGAAGTTTATGTCCGTGGACTTGAGAGCTATTAAGGATGCAAGAAAGACAAGTCTATCGACAAGAATTTCGTTCCCATGGCTTACTCTAGAAGTGTGCCATTTGGAACCCGGAGTTTGAATTACTAAGGAAGTGGGCATGTCACAGAATGTCGTGTTATGCAATCGGGCATAGTTCTCGGATATGAATGAATGAGATGCTCCAGTATCGAAAAGAATAGATGCCGGATGGCAGTTAACAAGGAGCGTACCAAGGATGACGTTAGGATCCTCATGAGCCTCCTCGGCAGAAACATAGTTGACATGGCCACGTGCAGTGGTGGCCGGCTTGGCATAGAATGTCTTTCCCGTAGGCTTACCACGGCCAGCGGACTTTCTAGTTTGATTTGGGTTGTTGTTCTGGGGACACTCTCGGCTATAGTGACCCGGCTCTCCACACTTAAAGCATGTCACCACATTGGGGCGTGGAGCAGCCTTAGCAGCGGGGCCACCATAGGGCTTGGGCGGTGCAAATTGCTGGTTGGGACGAGGCGCCTCAAAGGATGGCCTCGAGATGAACCTGGGTGGCAGTGCCGTGCTTGGGATCCACACCCGGCGCTTCTGAGCTCCAGAGCCGGATGAAGAGCCAAAATCACGGGAGTGCTTTCGTGAAGCGTCATAGTCAGTCTGGCCTATCTCAGCACTGATGGCTTTATTGACCAACTTCTGAAAGGAGGTGCACTCGTGCAGACGAAGATCGCGGTGAAGCTCAGGGCTAGGTCCCTTGCGGAACCTTGCCTGCTTCTTAGCGTCAGTAGATACCTCTTCAGGGGCATAGCGTGCCAGATTCCCAAATTCATGACTATATGCATCCACAGTCAGTCTTCCTTGGGTGAAGTTGCAGAACTCCTCCCTGTTGCGATCCATGAGACCTTCTGGGATGTGATGCTCACAGAAAGCCTCACTGAATTCAGCCCAAGTAGTGATTTGGCCGACCGGGCGCGTAGCTTCGAAGTTTTCCCACCAAAGGCTAGCAGGGCCTTCGAGGTGATAGGCAGCATAAGTAACCTTGTCGGCTTCGGCTATGTTGGCAGAACGTAGCTTGTGAGTGATGCTGCGAAGCCAGTCATCCGCGTTGAGGGGTTCGACGGAATGGTTAAACTTTGGTGGGTACAGCTTGATGAAGTCATTGACTGACACCAAGTCATTTCGCGGATGGCGTGCAGTGTTCTATTCAATCCGCTCTAGCAGGCGGTTAGTCTCACGCTTGTTTCTTTCCGCCTCCAGCATCACTTCGGCCAAAGAAGGCGGGTGAGGCAGATTTTCAACCCTAGCTGCACTGGCTTCCCCCTGCTCCGAGGCAGCAGGGTTGCTGCGGGTGTTGACCATCCTAGGAGAAAAACAAGACAACGGTTTAGATAAGGATGGTTCAAACTTAGCAAGGAAATGCAGAATGTAATGGATAACACGGAATGCAGAGATGTTCATCCGTATGTCATGGTAATATAAAACTGCCATATATATACCATCGGTCATACACATCATACATAGTTTAGTACAAGCCCAGGCTACAGTACAACTATGATGAAAGACGTTACATCTCATCAGAGGCATTCCAAGCTCCTATACATTATTTGTCTACATTTCCGGAATTGACTACACGCCAAGTCATATTCCACAAGTCACGCAGGACAGTGGAGATACAACTATTACAATACTAGTGATACTACTACTAACTCAGACAGCTCCGTAGTAGTCCTCATAGAAGTCACCTCCATAGCCTGGAAGTTCAATGTGACCATCCGGGAACAGACAGTCCTGAGGAGCCTGTGGACCATAGGGGCTAGGATGAGGTCTTGGACCAACAAACGGTGGCCTGCGGGGACCACGGGGTGGGGTGATGCCTCCCACATCACGCCAATCCACCATGTCTGGCAGAGCTGATCTCACAGGATATAGATCCCTTGTATCCATACATCCAGCTTACACCGCAGGTGCAAACCGAGTCAATGTGGCCCAATGATCATCACGGGTATTGAAAAGCTCCGGCCTCAAGGCCCAATTCTCTCGGTCCTTATCTTCGAGCATCTCGGCAGTGGTACGAGTTAATGAGTCCTCCTGAGTGGAGTCAGCATAGATAGCCTGAAGATACCCTTGCGCTCCCGGAAGTGAAGCTGGCATGTAATGGAAGTCGGTGTTCCGAAGCAGGCCAGTACGGACTCGCATAATGGTCATCATGGAATAGGCAGCATCCTGCACAGCCATCTCAATAGTAACCCCGAGTCCATAGGAACAGTGAAGGGGCTCGATAGATCCAGGATAAGAGGGAAATATCCTGACGGTGCAGAAATATTGGCTTTGATTAAAGTCGCGGAATTGCTCTTCGACGGTGTATTCGGGATACCAACGGTAACCCGTCTCGACCATTACCCGGACTAACATAGCAGTATGACCAGGCACGTCGAGGCACCGGGTCAGGCGAACCACTTGGTTTTGAGCACGGTTGGCTATCTGAAAGCACAACCACAATGCAAAGACATCAGAATTTCTAGGGAAAATTGGACAGCATAACAGCTGTAAATGCTCAGAAATAGAATTGAGACATCCACAACAGTTTGCAATACCACTCAACAACATCATATCAAGGTTCTGATCCAATTAACAACATACTAAGAATAGTAGAAACTGAACTGGGACTTGTAACAACAATCCTATAAGCTACTACGGATTAGTAACACATGAGCCTGATAGAAGAAGAGAGCCTAGTCCTTAACCCACGTTGAATGAGAAGAGAATGACTCAGATCAGAGGCATAGGGTAAAGGAGTAAAAGAGCCTTACGTTCCCTCCCACAATCAATTCCCCTACATATAACTAAAGCATTTCTAGACTCGACATCGACCAGTTTGGCTCAACAAACCTACAGGCAGTCCGGCTCTGATGCCAACCCTGTCAGGACCCCGATTCCAAGCCACATTGATCTAGCCGGTAACACCTCATATCACTTTGCGGCCTCACGCACGGTATCCCACGGGTGTCGCCTTACCATGGCCCAAGACCGTTTGCTCCTTTTGGCTCACGTATATGATAGTGTCGCTAGCATCCATATGACAGAAACCCGGGCCGACATGGCTAGTCGTGAACCCAAAGCGGCACAGACCTATGGAGACAGGCATACATGAATCACATCGAGCATGTCGGTCATCAGCGAGTGATTCCGGGCTGTAGCGCTGGGCTAACAGGACTCCGGGGAACCCGGGCTGTAGCAGGCTAGGCAGGACTCCGGAAGTCACCGTGTGACATTTCCTCGAAGGGACAGACATAGGGACGGAGTGAAACACATGTCGGCCAGTCAAGTGTCCTGAACAGTGGTGCTGGGCTAGCAGGACTCCGGTGAACCAGGCTGTAGCGGACTACTATGGCTCGAGGAACACTAGACTACATTTCCCCATAAGAAAGGCTGCCAAGGATAAACAACTAGATTGTCGGATCCCACTCATAACAAGCATTTCAATCATACACACAATATGCCCGATATGAGTACATACAACATGGCATCACAACAAAACTCTACAACTCAAGTACTTTATTTAAAGGCTCCAGAGAGCCATACATAACATGTTCATATAGATAGGGTCACATGACCCGACACTCAAGTCATACAATCATACAAGCGCATGCGGAAGCAACTAGTCTGAGTACAGACTCTAGAAAGAAAGAAGGCTTCTCGAAGCCTGTCTATCTACATAGGGGCCTCCATGGCCAGGATCACCACCTGGGTGGCTAGTCACTCGTCGACGTCAAGTTCTACGTAGAACCCATCGGAGGGGGTGGTGTTGTCGTCTGAAAACAGTAATTAAGAAAACATGAGTACAAAGGTACTCAGCAAGTCTTACATCAGAACCTACTGTACATGCTTATTCTCAAGAAGGTGGTGGGGTTAATGCAGCAAACCAGCTTTGACTCTTGGCTAACCTATCCTATGGAACTCCACCAGTAAAATAGTTTTCGCACACGAGTCCACTACTCACCAACACAATACTTCACGGGGGATCCTCCCTCGTCATCCTACGAGAGGGCCATCCTCGGTACTCACGCTTATCTTGAGTCTTTTAGTAGTGTCCATTAACTTGTCTATGAACTGTATAGGCAACCAAGTAGTTCTTTACCGCGGACGCGGCTATTCGAATAGTTTTATACCCTGCAGGGGTGTACTTCTTCATACACACTTTCACCACTTACCGCCGTTTACATGACATGTACTCGGCAACCTTCAAGCGGAAGCCCAGCGAGGGTGTTGTCCATGGACTACCTAAACACTTAAGTCTCTGGTCCAGGTTTATCGCCTATCCAGGTTCCATCCGCAGGGAGTCCGGTCGAGGTTTCCACATACGGCCCCGAACAATGTGAACAGGGTTCCCGAGACACCAAACGGGTGACTCGGTACACCGTGCCACGTGTATCTACCGCAACATAGCCCACCCCTAGGGTCAGCGCTACACACGGCCGCCAACACATAACCTACAAACACCAGAAACTATTTGCAACTCCTGGATAGAGTACTAGGGTGATTAAGAAGCCGAGAGGGTCCATTGGTTTCGGGCCCGATGTACGGTAGTAACTGCATCTTAAATCACACATACAGATCTCAGTTCTTATGGACGGCCTCAATGAAACAACCCACCATGTACTCCTACATGGCCTCTCATCGATACCTTTACCAAAACATGTTCAACACATCCCTCACATTACCGGCATAAGCATTTCACTCTAGCCCATCACCCAGATGAACCAGACCTGACACAACTCTAAGCATAGCAGGCATAGCAAGGTAGGAATCACATACATGGCTCAATCAACTCCTACACATGCTAGTGGGTTTCATCTAGTTACTGTGGCAATGACAGGTTATGCAGAGGATAAGGGTTCAACTACCGTAGCACACAGCAGTTTGAATCGTGTTGTCTTAATGTAGTAAACAAGAGCAGAAGCGAGAACATGGGTTTGTATCGGAATGATAAATGGGTTGCTTGCCTGATGGAGTGGTAGTGGGATACTGCCCTTCAGTTGGATACTCGTGAATATCCTCGGAGGCAGAACCTACCACGAAGAACACATCGGAACACAATCAACACATGACGATATGCAACAATATGATGCATGCTATGACATGGCAATATGAATGTGTCTTGGCCTAATGCAAGCTATAACAGAAAGGAATGTGCTTATTTGAATCAAAGATTCAACTATTAGCTTATTAAACATGGCTTTAATAGTGCATTTCCTTATTCTGCTTAAATAGCAAGGTAAACTTGTTTGGTCATCCATGAAACCATTACAGATGGATAGATTGAATTTTTCTGATCATTTTTCATATATAAATCTTTGCATTTGGAGCTATGGTTGATTTTCTATGATTTTTAGAAGCTTTGACTATTTTCTGGAATTTCCTGTATAAGAATAATTCCAGTAATTTAATTACTGCGTCGGCATTATGTCAAGGTGACGTCAGTGGTCAACGGGGACGTCCAGGTCAAACCTGACTGGTGGGTCCCGCGTGTCAGTAGTTAATTAAGCTAATTATTTTTAATTAAAACTAATCTGATTTAGTTAACAGAGGGGCCCACTTGTCATTGACTCAGGGGATTCAAACTGGGGTCAAACCCCTGGTCAGCGGGGCTAATCCCGCTGGCGTTGAGTCGCCGGCGAGGCCGAGACGGCAGAGGGCTTCGGATTTGGTCCTCCGGTGACCAAATCGACGACGGAGACGTGCTACGCGTAGCTGGGGCTCGCTCGCATCTAGTGGGGAAAGTGGGAGGAGATGGGGTGGAGCGAGCTCGCCGGAATCGAGCTCGTGGCGGCGGCCGGCGTTCGGGCGGGGTTGGTTTCGAGGCTACGGTGCACGGGAGAAGGAGCTGGTGGTGGCTACGGGTTCCTGGTGCTGCGCTGAGCACAACAGCGAGCTTGGCCTCGAGCCACTGTGGCTCTGGCCACGACAGCGCCATGGCCGGCGGCGGGGAGCTCTCGGGTGCGGTGGAAAAGGCGGCTACAGAGGCCAAACGAGCACGGGAGCTAGGGGAAAAGGAAGAGGAGCTCACAGCGGGGTCGGAGAGGGGGTCAGCGAGCTCGGGGAGGACTTGAGGCTAGCGAATCGAACGACGGCGTCCGGCGGCCGTAGACGGGGAAGAAGGTCACCACGTTATCTTGGGGTCGTCCGAGCTTGCGTGGGTCGACAGAGAGGTCCAGGGTGACGAGGCGGAGCGATTGGGCTCGTCGGAGGGGCGAGGGAGTGGCTCTGGTGGTAACTACGGCGATCGGCGGCTAGAAACGCACTCGGCCATCGCGGGGGAGAATGAGGGAGATGAGGGGGAGAGTGAGGGAGGATGAGAGGGGGACGTGGGGGTCGCGTGGCACCCCTGGACGTCTGTGGGACGTCGGCAGAAGCAGGAGGTGGCTGGCGTGTGGCCGCGGGCGCCGGCCACGCGCTCCGCGTCCTTCTGGCGAGAGGAGGACGACGACTGATGAGCCAGTCGGCTGGGCCGAGCCAGGTGGCTGGGCCAGCACAGGTAAGGCCCAGGTAAGCTTCCCTCTCTCTCTTTTTTTTATTTGTTTATGTTTTTCTAATTAACTGCAACTGTTGGGCTTTAATTAAAATACTAAAATGTTTCCAAAAATCCTGAAAATAATTGTGGGCTCTGTTTAGATTATTTCCAACAGCAAACATTTATTTCCAGGATTATTTGAGCATTTAAATTATTTTATAGCCTTTAAATGCCCAAATTCAAATACTTATGATTTAATTCAATGACCTTCTATTGACCTAGAAAATTGTGCACCAATTTTGCCAGAGGTTTTAACCCAAGACAAAGAGGGTGGACTTTTTAGAAGGGCATTTCAGGTTCATTGAAAATAATTTTAGTAAACCCTTGTTGTTTCCAGGGGGTGTTGGGGGTTTCTGCTTTCCCCATTTCAAATTTAAGAGAAATTTAAACATGATGCACACTCTAATGCTTGAACTAGCTAGGGTGTGACAAAAATTACTTATATCTACAATACCAAAGATAAATGATAGTATGAAGTAAGTACATGTTGTGATGAATCTAATGATCGTTCCAGATGTAAACGTTTTTCTCCACATATACCTGGTCAAACTTTTCTAAGGTTTGACTTTTCAAAACATCCATATGCTTATGGACGTGACAGAGTCCCTAACTAGAGAGAGAGTGAGTGAGTGTGTGAAAAAAGTGTGTGTGTGTGTGTGTGTGTGTGTGTGTGTGTGTGTGTGAAAGAGACATGGACAACACACGATAAAAGTAGAGAAAAAGTGTGCGTGTATTATGCAAACATATCACACATGCATCTTCGACAACGGAGGCAAGGTGAGGAGATAGTGTGTGGTTGTTTGGAACCGAGAGAGCAAGACCCCTAGCACGTGGCCAAGAGGGGTCTGACAAACAAGGGAGAGAGGTCGAGAGAGACGTACGGAGAAAATGCCGACATGGGGAGGAGAGAGTGTATGTTTGTCATAGAGAGATCCCCTGGAGATCGTGATGGGACTACATGGGTGGGAGATCGAGTGACAAGGTGTGTGGGCGATAGAAGATGCCCCGAGAGATATCGAGATAGACGTATGGATGGAAGGAGACAATACGTGTGTTCCTGATGGCTAGTAAGAGATAATCATACTTAGGAGGGGGAGTGCTTACGCCTATGATGGAGTGAGGGGTTATGGTACTTAGGGGGTGCATGTCACATGGAGAGAGAACAAGGGCGGAGAGTGTTGGATGGGTCTATATGTATAGCGCGAGCGAGACATGTGTATGTGTGAACTAGGGAGATATAAGGCCAGTTTGGCTTGCGTCCTAAGCATCTTTTACCTGGCCTGGGGTTGTGGCTGGATTTCATGCACGCTTGTTTGGTTGCTACCCTGTGAAAAAGAAAGCCCGCCTGGCCTGGGTTCCCTTGCATTTTAATTAGCCTGGGTGAACTCCACACACTACAAGTAGCCTGGCCCAGGCGACCGATTTCGAATGCCTGGCCATGCCTGGTCATGTGGCCACGAGGCTAAAAACAACGTGGATGGATATTAGCATTAAATAATTGATGCATGGATTGATTGATGGGACGTTGGTGCTTTGCCTGGCCCAGGCATGAACCAAACGCTTCAGCACCACACAAGCCTGGCCAGGCAGAAATATTTTACATCTCACATCCACACCAGGCAGTACCGGCCATCAAGGCATGAGGTTCAGGTCACGAACCAAACTGACCAATAAAGTTTGAGAGAGATTGAGGAACCCCGATAGGGCTGAGTGGTGCGTCAGATAGCTGAGAAGGGGAAAGACATATTCCATCTGCTCGATAATGCAGTGCATGTAAATTTTTTAGAAGTCAAACTTTGGAAACTTTGATCAGGTTTATGCAAATGTTATTTATATCTACAATACCAAAGATACATCATACAAAACTACATCTCATGGTGAATCTAATGGTATATGTTTGCCGTACTAGATGTAATTCTTTTTCTCCACGTACATGGTCAAACTTTGTGATGTTTGACTTTTCAAGAAATCTATATGCTATGGACCGAGGAGAGTGCCTCAGTCGAGACAGATCAAGTGCGTGTGAAGGAGAATGAGTAAGTGTGCAAAAAGAGTATGTGTATGAAAGAGAAAGTGACAACAAACGATAAATTAGAGAGAGCATGTGTTTTTTCGTTTCTTATGCGAACATATCACACATGCATCTCTGAGATGGAAAAGCGAGGGGAGAAGATACACGAAGATAGCTAGTGTGTGATTGTTTGCAACGGAGAGAGACACCCTGTAGCACATGTCCAACAGAGGTCTGGCCAACACGGAACAAAGGTTGAGAGGGACACATGGATGGCATGGACGCATGGGGAGGGAGAGAGGGTATGTTTGTGATAGAGAGATCACGTCGAGATCGTGAGGGGACTATATGGGTGGGAGATCGAGGGAGTGCGTGCGCGATAGAAAGATGCCCCGAGAGAAATCGAGATAGACCATGCACATGTTTGTGATGGAGACTAAGATTAGCTAGTCATATACATATAGGGGGACTGCGTGTGCCTACAATTGAGTGAGAGACCATCATACTTGGCTAGTTGGGCATGAGATTGTGTGTGTGCGCGTGTGAGATGGAGAGAGAACGAGGGGGAGAGATAGAGTTTTAGATGGGCCTATCGAGTGCGAGTGAGATATGCATGTGTATGTGTGACCCAGGTGGATGGAGAGTTTGAGAGAGGGGGGAAGAGCTCCTAGACGACATAGTGGTGCGTGAGAGAGTTACGGGAAAAGAGCCAAGGAATTTGTGTGCATACAATGAGTGCACCCAAGATATCTAACTTGGACTAGCTAGAGTATCATACATAGTGTGCGAGAGAGACCTATAGATGGTGTATATATGCATGCGAACTAGAAAGACCCCCCCCCCACACACACACACAAAGAGAGAGAGAGAGAGAGAGAGAGAGAGAGAGAGATGGAGAGAAAGGGAGATGGACCAACAAGGTTTTTGTGTCGGATGCGTGCGACAGAATTGAAGATTGTCGGCGAGAGAGAGAGAGACAGAGAACAGGAGTCCGGGAGAGGGGGAGGTCGCGTTTTATGCATCAAAGACTGATATAAACCATGTTCCGATATAAACTTGCATTCAAATATTTAAATTGGAGAACATGTTGTCTGCAATCCACACATGAACGGATATATGTGTATATCAAACAAGTTCATTAATTTGACTTTCAACATGTTCATGGAGTACTATAATACTATACAACATGCTACTCGATTGAGGTGTTCAATTTTGGATTTAGTTCACTATTTTGACTTACTGAACGAGCTATTTCATTGAATCGAGATATTTCATTTTTGGTTTGATTCACGTTTTTGAGTGGGTCAACTATTTGTCATATAGTAAATCGCTAGCAACGAGCATGTAAAAACACATTACTCCCGAGCATCATCTCTCCTTCTAAAAAAGAAGTGGCAAGCTACTATTTCAAAATTTGATCCGAATCGACTTGGTAAGGTAGACATGGATGCTCGTTCTCCCAAAATTTGAACGAACCGTTAAACATCCTCTCTGCTCGGTGGAATTCGCCCGAGCAAATAAATGGGAGACGCGAAATTACCATCCTATGTGGGACACGTATCAATTGGCCCGTTGTACACCGAGGGTAGGTTCGTAACTTCATTCAAGCGCGCCTTCTCCTCGGCCAAAGTGACATGTGCCGAATAATTCATAAACCATGGTCGGCAAAACACGCTCTCCTCGCCCGAAATAGCTCGCGCCCACTATTTAAAAACACGCTCTCCTCGCACGAAATCGCTCGCGCCCACCATAGTTCAAAACACGCCCTTCTCACCCGAAATCGCTCCCGCCCACTATTTGGGGAGAAGCAAAGTTACTCTATGTAACGCCCTCGATGCGGCTATATCTCCCACGTGTCGAAGCACGACTTACAGGCATAACCGCATTGAAAGCAATGTCGCAAGTGAGGTAATCTTCAGAACAACCCATGTAATAAATAAGGGAAAAGATACATAGTTGGCTTACACTCGCCACGTCACACAAATAGCATAAATATCATTACATTCATCCAGTTACACTCAAGGTCCGACTACAGAACCAAAATGAAGATAAACCCCAAATGCAACAATGTCCCCGATCGCCCCAACTGGGCACCACTACTGATCGTCTGGAAAGGAAACGTAGTATCATCCTGAGTCCTCATTGAACTCCCACTTGAGCTCAGTTGAATCACCTGGAGCGGTATCATCGGTCCCTGCATCTGGTTTTGAAAGTAATCTGTGAGTCACGGGGACTCAGCAATCTCACACCCTCGCGATCAAGATTATTTAAGCTTATAGGAAGGGTAAAAGTATGAGGTGGAGCTGCAGCAAGCGACTAGCATATATGGTGGCTACCATACGCAAATGAGAGCGAGAAGAGAAGGCAAAGGCACGGTCGAACAACTATGATCAAGAAGTGATCCTAGAACAACCTACGTTCAAGCATAACACGAGACCGTGTTCTCTTCCCGGACTCCGCCGAAAAGAGACCATCACGGCCACACACTCTGTTGATTCATTTTAATTAAGTTAAGTTTCAGGTTATCTACAACCAGACATTAACAAATTCCCATCTTCCCATAACCGCGGGCACGGCTTTCGAAAGATCAAATCCCTGCAGGGGTGTCCCAACTTAGCCCATCACAAGCTCTCACGGTCAACGAAGGATATTCCTTCTCCCAAGACAATCCGACCAGACTCGGCATCCCGGTTACAAGACATCTCGACAATGGTAAAACAAGTCCAGCAACACCGCCCGAATGTGCCGACAAATCCCGATAGGAGCTGCACATATCTCGTTCTCAGGGCACACTCAGATGAGCCTTCCGTACAACTAAAACCAAACCTCGAGTTTCCCCGAGGGGGCGCTGCAAAGGGCTCTAGTTTGGACCAACACTCAGAGGAGCACTGGAAACCCAAGGTAAAAAGAGGCTAGGTGGCAAATGGTAAAACCAATGTTGGGCATTGCTGGAGGAGTTTTATTCAAGGCGAACTATCAAGGGGTTCCCATTATAACCCAACCGTGTAAGGAACGCAAAATCAAGGAACATAACACCGGTATGACGGAAACTAGGGCGGCAAGAGTGGAACAAAACACCAGGCATAAGGCCGAGCCTTCCACCCTTTACCAAGTATATAGGTGCATTAAAATAGACAAGATATAATAATTATATCCCAACAATAAACAAGTTCCAACAAGGAACAAACTCCACTCTTCACCTGCAACTAGCAACGCTATAAGAGGGGCTGAGCAAAGCGGCAACATAACCAAACAACGGTTTGCTGGGGCAAGGTGGGTTAGAGGTTTGACATGGCAATATGGTAGGCATGATAAGCAAGTGGTAGGTATCGTAGCATAGGCATAGCAAAAGAGCGAGCATCTGGCAAGCAAAGATAGAAGTGATTTCGAGGGTATGGTCATATTGCCTGCAAAGTTCTCCGAGTTGACGTTAGCTTTTTCCTCGTAAACATACTCAACGGGCTCCTCGATCACGTACTCTTCTCCCAGCTCTATCCAAGCAGGAATAACAAGCAAAGGGAGACACAATCAACCACGTGCAATGCACAAGCAACATGATGCAAAACATGTCATGAACTCATGATATGCGGGATGCGATATGCGATGCATATGCATGATTTGGAAAGGAATGATTGAACCTGGCCCCAACTTGGAAAACCAAGAGTGCCACTGGAAAGATGAGTTGATTTCGGTTGAAATCGATATAAAGATCACCGGAATCGGATGCACGGTTTGGAAATGGCAAGCAAAACAAATATGGCACAAAGTTGTGATTAACAGCACGAGGCCATCTAAGTGCATCAAGAACAACATGCTACAGCACTCTAACATAGCAACAAAATACATGGCAGGGATCCACTCATGATGCTTGACAAAAGATAAACACTAAGCTACGGCTAATTCACTCAATAGCAGGTTCAAACAAGCATGGCAAAAGTGCAAAAGATAACAGGTTACAGACTTAGTGAAAATTAACAAGTGAGGAATTTAACATCAGGAAGCAATTTTTAGAGCAAGGTAACTACATGCTACAGGAACATATCATGGCAAAGCAAGGCATGGCATGAAGCTACTCAAAGCATACAACAAAAGTCCCTTACTGACCATAAGCCAAAAGGGATCGGAAAGTACAATGGCAACCATGTGAACATAGCAATTATCGTTAACAGATTCAGACTTAGTGAAAAACTGGAACATGGCAAAACAAATATCAAGTAGGCATGTTTACGAGCTCGATGCACTCACCACAAGGCAATACATGACAAACTAAGCATACACCCAGCAAGTAGACATGTCATAGAAGCTAAACATGGCAAGAACAATAACATAGCGTGTACGGATCAATTACAACAAGCTCGGCAAAATTGCTAAACATGTTAACAATCTGCCAGGAACATTTTATAGCAAAAGTAGAGCTTGATAGACTCAAGCTAGGGTGCTCCATAAATGCAAAAAAAGACATGGATGGATAGAGAACCACAATATCTACAAAACATCCTTACTGATCATGCTCAAAATAGGCACGGATCACTTGGTAACAACATGAACACATGGCATAAAAATAATGACAGGGCAAAGACTAAGAATAATTCCAAGTCCCTGAAATCAGCAACATTAAGTAAGCTACTTTGCATTCTTGTGCTAGTCACCACAGAGATCACAAAAATACATGGCATATACCCCCGTAAAGATGGCATGGCATACTTCCAATCACATGTAGAGCTTAAGATCATAGCATGCACACATCAATCATGGCAAAAATGACAAAAGTGCATTTGCTGATAAGAATCTGAAACTAACATCACATAGCCCTCTTCCAACAGCATTTCGGGCGTCAAGATAAGCTCAAATGAAAATGATGCAATGATACGAACATTTTGATATGCTACACGCACGAATCAGAGCAACGGTGATGAAGTTATGACATGACAAAGTATGCAAAATAACTAGGGTTTCGAGGCAAAAGTCAACCGAGTTTTAGATCTCAGATCCAGATCGCACGCAGCCCGAGGAGATCGCCGGAGTTTAGCTCGAGGTCGCCGGAGGAGGGCTGGATCCGGTGGCCGGAGATGGGGTGGAAGGAGCCGGAGGTTGGATCTGAGAGGGAGGAGCTCGTCGGAGCTCGGTCGCCGACGAGGACGACGAGGGGCGGAGACGTCGAGGTTCGGCGCGGCTCGCTGGAGAAGCTGCAGGCCGGCGCAGGCGGCGGGGTCACCGGCCAGGGAGGAGGCAGGCGTCG